>NC_059137.1:12683587-13006562 GCF_020740605.2 Lemur catta
TGCTGCCGAATGAGCATTGCAAATTTTCAGGGCAGGGGGATTGGGGAAGTCCTACAGGGAGGTCAGGACCTGGGACCTCAGTGACAAGTACAATCATGCACCTGCCGTCTTAGTCTTCACTGTTGGTGAAGGAGGCATTTGTTCATTTATTTAGCAAATATTTATGGAGGGTCTACTATGTGCCAGATATTGTTCTAGGCACTGCGAACACAGCAGGGAACACAAGAGAAACAACCCCCTGCCCTCACAGACATATATACTCCAGTGGAGGAGACACATAATGAACACATAAACAAACGTGGGAGGTAGGTAGAAACCGGGCAGCTGATTTGCATGCAGATTGGTCAGGGGAGGCCTCTCTGAGCAGAGATCTGAAAGCATGAGGGAGGGAGCTGTGTAGATATGGGGGGGGGGGCACTGTCAAAGGCAGAGGGAACAGCTAGTGCAAAGGCCCTGAGGCCAAAAGTGGGGGTGGTGGGAGAGCAAGTCAGCCACCAAGGATCTCGTAGGTAGGGAAAGGCTTGGCTATTATTCTGCGTGAGGTGGGGCCTGTGGAAGGGCTGGGGCAGAGGAGGAACAAGGCCTCGCTCACAGGCTGGCTGCTGGGTTGGGACAGACCTCAGGGGCCCAGGGCGGAAGTAGCTAGTCAGGTCAGGAGGCTACTGCACTTGACCTGACAAGAGATCTTGGACCAGTGGTCCAGGTGAAGGTGGTGAGGAGGGTGGGACTCTGTATTTAGCAGGTGGTCATGGGTCTTCCTGATGGGTTAGACGTAGGGTGAGAAAGAGGAGTGAAGGATGACACCATGGTTTTTGGCTTCATGTCCTGAAGAAGGGGGGCCCACAGAGGAGGAGTTGGCTGGAGGAAAGGGTTTGAGCCAAGAGCTTGACTTGGACTTGCTGGGCTGGACATAGACGTCAAGTGAAGAGGAGAGGAGACATCAGGTCTGGAGTGGCGCCTGCAGCTGGGGGACAGGTTCAGGCTGGAGACAGAGAGCTGATATCTGTCAGTTGCAAATAAGGTGTAGAGCCAAGTGCTAGAGGCCAGCACCCGGGAGGGAGAGGAGACAGAGGCAAGGCACTGACTGAGGGTCCTGTCCCCGGCATGCCAACGTTAGAGGGCGGGAGATGAGGACGAACCCGCCAAGAGAACTGAGGAGGAGCAGCTTGCCAGCAGGAGGAGAATGCAGAAAGAACAGGACCTGAACCCCAGGGAAGAAGGATTTCAGCAGGGAGGGCATGACCAGCTGGGGGCCGACCGTGCTGAGCAGCTGCAGGAGCTGAGGGCTGGACGCTGACCACTGGGTTGGTCAAGAAAAGACAGATGATAAGTGACCGCAACACAATGTGACCAGGGCAGAGACAAGGGGAGCCCAGGCGACCGTGGGAGCCCCAAGGAGGGGCACCGAACCAGGGAGGACTTCCTGGAAGAAAGGACATCTAAGCAGAAAGCTGAGGGGTGCAGACATATTCTGCAGGTAGAAAGGGGAGGTCCTGGCTCAGGAAACAGCAGATGAGGGCTGGGAAAAGAGAGCAGTCACAGCACATTCGGACCCTGGAGACGTCAGCAAAGTGATGGCAGAGTCCTCAATTATAGACCATGCTTTGGTGATGGGCTGGTGGCTTGAGGGATGGCCGAGCCATTCGTGAGATGCAGAACCAGGAGAACTTTGAGCAAGGATGATGAATTCAGATGACCTCAGGTTGCTGGGGGAACCTTCAAGGGGAGATGTCCACCATTAGCTGGGCATGTGGTCTGGACATTGGGCCTGGGAGGTGACCTCCCACATAGGGAGGAGGCCAGACAGAGCTGGGTGAAGCTGACCCACACGCTCACCTCTTTATGGTGCCACTGGAGGCCAGCCTGTGTGCTGGGGAGGGGCCCCGGCAGCCCCCAGTCACAGTGGGTTGTCTCCCCAGAGGCAGGAGCCCAAGAGAAGCCCAGCAGTGTCTTGGACAGGCTGTTGTAACTGTGCCTTGTCCCTCCCATCTCCACCCCACCCACAGCCTTTGGGCACCCCAAAAGGAATGCCCCCCACCATGAGATGCATGCTCGTGAACACTCACAGCACAGGAATCCGTGCAGCACCTGCTGGATGCCCCACGGTCCTGGCCCTGTGGGAGTAGCAATGGCCCAAGCAGACAGACCCCTGCCCTTGCGGGGGACCATCCAGTGGGGGGGGGCAGGCAGTAAATGTGTAGTTAGAATTGAGGTGATGTTGGGAGAGGGAGGCCTGGGAGGCCTCTGGGGGCTGGGGAGGGAAGGTTCCAGGGGGAGCCAACATTGAAACGCTAGATTAAAGGATGAGTCAGAGTTAGCCAAGAAGAAAGGAGGGGAAAGGTGTTTGAGTGAAGGGAACAGCATGGGAAAGCTCAGCGGTGAGAAAGCGCAAGACAGGCGGGAGAGGAAAGGACTCGGTGGGGCGGAGCACTGAGCACGGTGCTGGGTGGTGGCAGTGGGTTAAGGGGAGAGGTGGGGGTCAGGAACCTCAGGGGTCAGGCTTTGGGGGCCTTTTCCAGAGGGCGATGGGGAACACTGGAGTGTCTTTAACAGGGAGTGGCTCGCTCAGATCTGCACGTGGGAGAATTCAGAGACAGAAGACAGAAACACCCAATCTCAGAGGGACCCACGATCACTTCATCCAAGGCAAGCCCCCTGCCCCCGCTTGTAACTTCCTGGACGGGTGACATGGGCCGACCTGGCTTGCACTCCTCCAGGAACCTAAACTACAGCCCCCAGCCGTGCTCTGACAAGAGCCGCGAGGCCTGGCGGGCACGCTCTGGGAATCCAGTCTAGTCCCTGGGCGACACAAGGCCACTTAGTGCCCGCGGCGCGGGGGTCGGGCGGCACCACGGCGCGGATAAGGGCCCGCAGCTGGGGCTGGCATGCTGCGGGGCTGCCCACGGGGGCGATCGACTTGTTGCGAGCGAGCCCTCCGGATGCCACCTGGCAAGGCTGACGGCGGGCGCCGGAGAAATCAATCGGTTTCGTGAAGACGCGCCTCCCCCTCCCCCCTGCGACGGTCCCCCGGCCCGCGGAGCGCGAGTGCCGGGCCGTCCCCGCAGCGCCACCGTGTGGGCCGGGGGGGTCACGACAGCGGGCGCCGCGCCGGGGCGAGCCGGGGACGCCGAGGGACCCACAGCGCTTCCAGTCCGCGGGGCACGCGTCACATCCCGTCCCCATTATATATGCTTTAAATTAATTTTTTCAAAGTGGAAACATATTGGCAGCCTGTTGGTGATGTGCAATTATCAAGTAATACATACTTACCTAAAAAATATGCAAACTCCGTAGACTGTATACAAGGCAGAATTCCATATCCCCACTCCCACGCACCCCCAAACCACCACTGACTGCATTTTGGAAAATAGACTTCAAATTTTTTTCTACGGAAAAAAAAAAAATATATACACATATATACACAAATGAGATCATAATATATGTGCCTAATGTTCCTCTATTTGCTTTGCTTTTTAAATTTGTTTTTATCAACTGTGGAGTAGTGACAAAAGAATATTTAATGCATGCAAGGTGTATAAAGTAGGTTGGATTGGAACACTATGTGCATACCAGCCAATCTAAGAACACTTTTATTACCTTTGAATTTTCTTTTATGCTGCTCTTTTTTAAAAGTTAAAATGTTACCAATCTAAGAACATTTTTATTACCTTTGAATTTTCTTTTATGCTGCTCTTTTTTTAAAAGTTAAAATGTTATCATTTATTTTTCTCTCCTTCTTACCTTATTCTGGGTTGATTTGGCATTTCTTATTAATCCATGCCATGGCTTTATTAATTTGTGAGTTTTCCTTTCTTTTAGTGGTGATCTTATAGATTATCATATGTATCCTTGACTTACTGAAGTCTGATGTAAATGAGCACTCTCACCACTTGTGGGAAAATGCAGGAACCTTAGGCCACTTAACGCTCCATTTACCCCCTCCTGACTTTCGTGCTATTGTCATCTGGTGCCATCTGGTATTTGAATTCCTTATACATTTCCAACTCCACAAGATGCTATTATTATTGTTTTATACGCACAATATTTGTTTAGATTAACCAAATATTTTTTCTCTCCAGTGGTCTTCATTTCTTCCCAAATCTCCAAATTTCCATCTGGGATCCGTTTTCTCCTGTCTGAAAATCACCCTTTACTAATTCCTTTCATAGGGGTGTGCTGGTGATGAATTCTTTCAGTTTTTATTGTTATGAAATATCTCTGCTTCACCTTAATTTTTGAAGAATATATTTTGCTGGGTATGTTACAGTAGGTTGTCAAGAGAAGTCAAGAAAGGAGAGAAAAATAACAGAAAGTAAGTGAGACAAATAAAAAACAAACTGTGATGGGTGACTTAAGCCAAATATGTCAGCAATTTTATGACATATAAAACAGATTATATGTTCCAATTTAAAGACAAACAGTATCATACTGGATTTTTTAAAAACTCAACCATATACTACTTATAAAACAGACACGTTAAATATAAGGATACAGAGGCTGGGTGCAGTGGCTCACGCCTGTAATCCTAACACTCTGGGAGGCTGAGGCGGAGGATCACTGGAGCTCAGGAGTTCAAGACCAGCCCTGAGTAAGAGCAAGACCCATCTCTACTAAAAATAGAAAAAATTAGCTGGGCATGGTGGCCCGTGCCTGTAGTCCCAGCTACTGGGGAGGCTGAGGCAGAAGGATCACTTGAGCCCAGGATTTTGAGGTTGCTGTGAGCTAGGCTGACAACCCAGCACTCTTGCCTGGGCAACAGAGCAAGATTCTGTCTCAAAAAAAAAAAAAAAAAAAAAAAAAGGACAGAAAAGGATGGAAAAAGTTATACCAAGCAAACAGTGACAAGAAGTAAGTTGGTGAGGTTGCATTAATATTTGCAAAAGCAGAGTTTAAGGAAAAAAAGCCACACAAAAGATAAAGAGAGGTATTCACACACGTACACACACATATCAACTTACAAAGCAGATACAATTCTAAGTTTGCATGCAATTAATTATTAATGTAGCCTCAAAATGTATAAGGCAAAAGTCAAGAGTACTTACTTCACTGTTTACAGAGAAGTATACAAATCCACAATTCCCCTTTCAGTAACTGATATAATAAGCAGATTAAAAAATTAGTAAAAACTCACATATTGGCAGGAACATCACGGAAGTGATGCTACATTCTTTTTATTGCATGGTATCAGGTGGCTCAAAATTTTTATTTGTCTCATTCCCAATAGCTTGATTAAAATGGTATCTTAGGCTTCTCCACTGTGAAATTACTCTTTTTCCATTTTTAATTAATAGATATTTTGTGAGGGTGGTACTTTGAAATGTGTAAATGGCCAACTCTTTATCAAGCTTTCATTTTATTCATTTGTTTATTTATATCGGTGTGGACTTAATGGATTTCTGTTTGATTCAGCAGGTTATAGGTTATTAGCAATACTCATTTTGACCTTCAAGTTTTTCCAGATTTGGCCAGTGGGAGCTCCTTTTGACACGTCTCCTCCTGCTTCCCACACTGCCTTACCTTCTGGCACAACATGTCATTTCAGGTTCAACTTGTATTGTCCCTGCCCTGGAATCAGCCATTTCCCTAAGGAGCCTTGGTTCTTTGTGACAGAGAATGGCATTTAGAGACCAAGATCTGGGCACTAGGTGTGCTCACTGCTGTTGGAGAGCTCTGAGGTGCTCTCGGTGGATACAGCTGGAAATCTATGTGTTTATACCTTATACACACATACCTATACACACATTTACACCTATATTTCTCTATCTACCTACAGATATTGAAATCCATGAGCTCTAACTCCTGTACAACAACACCGCAGGGTTCATTCTGATTTCCTCCCTTTCTGTATTCGAAATTCCCTTCAGTGGTGAGACAGCTGGCTGCCATTATTGTTAAACATCTTTACTTCTCCTTATCTGTTTGACCAATTCCCATATAGCTAGATGAGCTATCGCTGCATGGCAAATTGTCCCAAAACTTTGTGGCTTAAAACAACAAAAGGCATTTATTCTACAGTTTCTGTGGGTCAGGAATTGGGGGTCAGTAAGCTAGGGGATTCTGGCTCTCATCTCTCAGCTCTGGTGACTTTGCAATCCAGTGCCAGCCGGGCTGTCGTCCTTTGAATGAAGGCCTGTGTGGGGCTGGAGGATTTGCTTCCAAGATGGGACACTCACACCGCAATCCCTCTTTTGGTAATGGATAGGCCAGCAGATAAGTTAGGAAAAATGTCAAGTTGGTGTGGAACGTCGGCAGGAGGACTCGGTCTAATGCCCTCTAGACCTGTCCCTAGGGCTGCTTGAGTGACCACGCCACATGACAGCCGACTTCCCGAGAGCGAGGGACCCAGGAGATGACAAGATGAAAGTGGCAATGTCTTCTACAGTCTAGCCTCAGAAATCACACACCATCATTTCACCATATTCTTTTGGTTCACCCAGACATAATGTGGGAGGGAACAACACAAGGGTGTGGACACCAGGACGCAAGGGTCACTGAGGCCAGCTTGGAGGGCACCCCTGCCACAATACCCAGTCCTCTACTGCCACTGCTGCCCTCCCCTCCCCGCGGGCATGGATGCCTCCCTCACCCCACCTGCACCAACTCCCCTCCACGGATGCCCTCCTCGTTCTGCTAGGGCACCAACATCCTGTCATGATTACTGTTTAATAATTATGCTAGCCAAGTCTGTGTCACTTCCTCTGTCTTAGCAAAGAGACTTTGCCCACGAGAGCTAAGGAGGAGGCTGAAATAAAGCCGGCAGGGGGAAAGACCATCCCACCACACCAACTGCAGGTGATAATCCTTCCCTGGATCGCTGGGTAAGGATTAAAGGCGAGATAATGCACAGGAAATGCTCCTGATACATAGCAGCTGCTCCACTCCACGAGTCCTCCGACATCTTCCTTTAAAAGGGTGCACCTGTGCACCTGCACCGTCCCTGCTGGGCAGGGGCAGAGGTGGCCGGGTGCTCTGTGGCCCACTGGCCCTCACTGCTGCAACCCCTGGGCAAACTGAGGGAGGTTTCTCTGCAAGGGGCTCTGCTCCACCCTGAGCCCCCGGCCTTGAGGGAGGAGCCTTCTGAATCAGCCTTTGTCCAGGGAGGTGCCTTGAGGTGGCTCCAGGTTTCTTCTTACTCCAGATGCCTCCTAAGGGGTAGGAGAGGGAATGGCTTCAAGTTTGGACATATCCAGGCAGAGCCCAGTGCCTGGGGCGTGTGGGGGTGTGTGCACTTTCCTGGGTGTGCAGTGACAGGCCTTGTGGGCGTGGGGACCAGCCAGGGACTGGTTTCCGATCTCAACTCCACAACTAAAAGGACTGGGGCAAGTCCCTTCATCTCTCTGGCCTCTCTTTTCCCCTTTGTCAACGGTTCCCAGGTGATCACTGAGGGATCTAAGGGATCCGAGAGATATGCTCAGATGTGGGGTTGCAGGCTCCTGCTGGGCCTGGGCCTGAGGTCTCAGATCCCCGTCCTCAGGACTGCCCTCCATGGGGAGAGGCCACATGCCTGTGAACACCTGAGGGGCCTCAACGTGCTCATTTGCTTCTTTGTTCGAAGTCTGTCTCTGTACTAGATGGTGAGCTGGGGCCGGCAGCATGGAAGATGCTCAGATTTGAATGAATGGGGTGGAGGAATGAGTGCTCTGGCCTTGGGGTGGTAGGCCAGGCAAGGGGGTCTAAGACCCCAGAGTTCTGTAGACTGCACCCCCGCCCACACACACCAAGTGGACAAAGCTTCAACTCAGAGTAGGACCTGGGTAGTCACCGCCTCTCCCTAAGCCTGAGTCCCCTCCAAAGGGGCTAACCAGACTTGCTTCCCGAAGTTTTTCGGGGACAGCCTGGGGCTGGGGCTGGGGCGAGCAGGGTCTGGGGCAGATGGGAGTGGAGGTGGGCGTGGGCCCTGCATGTGGCAGGGCACTCCCTAGGACCCAGGGGCCTGAAGTTGGGGTGGGAGCACAGAAGGTGATGGGTGGAGGTGGACACTGGAGTTTGACAGCCTCAGTCGTGGAGCTGAAGGAACCTTGGAAACTGTCCTTGCAGAGTCTTTGGGGAGGAAAGCAGAGGGTTGCCATGGAAGCCATCCCACAACAACCCACTCCAATCGGAGCTCATTGACGTTCCCAGAATAAAAATTCTCTCTTCTCTTTTAGGATGCTGCTTCTTTACCCACATGTGCACCTCTGAGGGTGCGTTTGTGTGTGTGTGTATGTGCTTGCGTGTTTGCTTTGTGAGAGTGTGTGTGTGTGTGTGTGTGTGTGTGTGTGTGGCCCCTCCCGCTGCGCCTCACCCACCTGGCTCTGTTCTTTGGGCCTTTGCATGTGCCACTCCCCCTGCCAGACACCTTCCCCCTCCCTGCCCTCCCCTTCACCTGGAGCTCTCCTGCCCCCTGCGTGGAGGAGTCTTCTCCCCGGAGCCTTCTCTGACCCCCACCACGCTGGGTCAGGGGCCCCTCTGGTGTTCTCACGTCTCCCACCCCCGGCTCCATCTCCCCCAGCACTGTTCACGTGGGGGTCTCTCTGGTTCCTGTGTCCATGAGTTCCTCTAGGGCAGGACTGGGTCTTGTCTTGTCCATCCCCGTCCCCGACGCCAGGCAGGGACCTGGCACAGAGAGAGGCCCAGAAGATGCTTGTTGAATGAATGAAGGAATGAGTGAATGAACACAGGAACAGCCAGTTCTTTGTAAGGGTTTGGGACACCGGCAAGTCTTCTTCATTCAACTTGAAAAACCAAATTGTCATCAGAGCTGGCAGGTCCCTTAGAGATAAATCCAAGAACTCACAGCATGGACACTGCTTGGGACCGCGACAGAAATGCGGCTTCCCAGGCCCCACCCAGTCCCCCCTACATCAGAATCTGCCTTTGAAAGCTCCCCAGGATTCACTTGCACATTGAAACCTGAGACGCGCTGCTCCAGAGGGCCCCGCTGCCCATTGTACAGACAAGGAAACTGAGGCCTGTCCCGGCCCAGGCTCTGTCCCAGCCCCACTGTCAGCCCACCCCGCTGATCGCACCACCAGACCCTTCCCGCCGCCTCTTGAGGTCCTTGCAAGGAGCTCGCACTCCCCCTGGTGGGCGTGGGAAGGGGCGGCCTGGCCTGAGTGTGGCCAAGGAGGAGGCCGGGCTCCTGCTTTGACCTTAGGGACCAAGCAGGGGGTTAGCCAGCAGGGAGCAGGCAGGTTGGGCGAGGGGGGCAGGCGGGTGGGGTAGGACCCCTTGCCGTGGAGAAGGCTGTCTGAGCCCCCCTTGGCCTCACAGCACACACCACATTGTAGTCTGGGGCTCTGACCACCCGCTGCCAGCTGCACCTCCTCACCTGAAAAACGGGGAGGGGCCCTTGCGAGGATCCCACAGGTGGCGCCTGGAAAGCTCTTGGCACAGAGGTGCAGAGGCCAAAGGGAGCCACCCTGACACAGAACAGCTGTGAGCACCTCCTCCCACCCTCGCCTCCCAGGTGTGAGCTGAGCTGGCCCAGGGCCAAGCCCCTCTTGCCTCCCCTCAGAGAGGGTTGCAGGGACCACACGGCCAGTGTCCCCTCCCAGGTGGGAAATGCAGGCCCAGAGAGGGGAGGCTGTAGAAACGCCCCCTCCCCGGTGGCAATGGAGGAGGGGGCTGCCCCGTCCCTGATGCCCTGGGATCCCAAAGCCTGGATTCTGGGGGACGGGGTGACTTTGGGGGACAGAAAGTCAGGAGAAACACATGCTCTGCCATCAGACAGACCAGGTTCAAATCTGGGTCAACCACACAGACCAGCTGGATGAACTTGGGCCAGTGACCTTGCCGCTCTGGGCCTCAGTTTCCTTACTTGTGAATGTCCTTGCAGGACTGTTGTGAGATTTACGTGGGACAGTGTTAAGCACCCAGCACACAGCAGGCCCTGTGGTCGCCGTTGTAACCCACGTGGTCGGTGGCGGCCGGAGGCTGGGGTGAGTTGGGTGGCCAGGGGGAGACACCCTGTCACACCACAGCAGCTGCCACACACAGGCACAGGGCGGCAGGGTCTCTCGTCCTTCCTGGGCAGAGTGTGGTGTCAGGTTGAGGGAGTGTGGGGGGAAGGCCAGTGAACTAGGTTGGCACGTGGCCTTGAACTAGGCAGACATGCTCTGGGCTGGGCTCTGCTTTGAAAGCCTGAGGTCCCCCCAGCCTCACCACTGGGCTGCTTTCAAAAGTGCTGGCTTCCGAGGCCAGCGGCCACCAACCTCCGGGGGAGGGGGGGGGTCTTAACCTGAAACCACCCTGCTGTCTGTCTCCCCCACAGGCCCCTCAAAGGGAAACCCCATAAATGACCCTCAGTCCTCTACGGAGGGTGAGCCCTTCCCCAGGACACGCTTGCGGGTCTGTGAGTGACCTGGGCAGCCAGGCTAGGAAAGACGGGCTGGACCACGCCGATTTCCCCTCTGAGCCGTGGAACGGGGAAGCGAAGAGAAGAGTGAGTCGGCAGCAGGGAAGGGGGACCAACCGTTTCGCCTTGCTCAGGACCTTCCTGACGTTAGCACCGAAAGGCCGGCATCCCAGGAGTGGGGACAGTGGGTCACCCGAGCAGCGGGGACAAATGCTAGAAGGATGCGAGCAGGGCTGTGAAGCCTGATCGTAGTTGTGTGCATAGCACCGTGTGTCCTATGTGCCAGGCCCTGGGCTAAGCATTCTTTTCTTTTTTAAGATCAAATTTGCTTATTTATTTTTAAAATTTATTTTCCATTAACCATTTTTAAGTGTACGATTCGGTGGGATTAAATACATTCACAACGTTGCACAGCCATCACTACTGTCCCTTTCCAGAGCTTTCTCATCGTCTCAAACAGGAACTCTGTACTCCTTAAACAATAGCGCCTCATTCTCCCTCCTCTCATCCCCAGGAACCTCCATTCTACTTCCTGTCTCTGTGAGTCTGACAGCCCTGGATACGTCATATAAATGGAATCATCCAACATCTGTCCCTTTGTGTCTGGCTTGTTTCACTTAACATAACGTTTCCAAGGCTCAGCCACGTCGTAACCTCTGTCGGATTCATTCCTTGTTAAGGCTGAGTAAGATTCCATTGTGTATATCGGAGGGGAAGAGAAATATCTTTTTCTTCTAACCTTCTAAGTTCTCAACTGGGACGCCTGTAACAAAAGACAGGTTAATAAGAGAAAAGCATACAAATGTATTTAATATGAGTTTTATGTAAGTTCTATGTGATGATACAGGAGAACCAAAGCAGCAGTTAGGCCTGAGTATCTTTCTGCCAGGTTCGGTGGAGAGCGGGAGGCTGGGGGGAGGTGCCTGGGTGGAGACCTAAGTCCCCCTTCCTCCAGGTATGGCGAGGGCACCTCCCCCGTGTGGGTTTTTGGGTTTTTTTGTTTGTTTGTTTTTTGAGACAGAGTCTCACTCCGTCACACGGGCTAGAGTGCCATGGCATCAGCCTAGCTCACAGCAACCTCAACCTCCTGGGTTCAAGCAATCCTCCTGCCTCAGCCTCCTGAGTAGCTGGGACTACAGGTGTGCACCACTATGCCCGGCTAATTCTTCTATTTCTGGTAGAGACGGGGTCTCGCTTTTCCTCAGGCTGGTCTCGAACTCCTGAGCTCAAGGAATCTGCCTGCCTCGGTCTCCCAGAGTGCTAGGATTACAGGCATGAGCCACCACGCCCGGCCTCACATGTGGGTTTTATGACCTGCTTCGGGGGAAGGTCAGAAAGTCCTTCCTGCACATACCATTTCTCAAATTCCTTCAGCTTAAAATATTCACTTTGTCAAAGTGCTATATTTTGGGGTAGCCTACCCTAAACTCTGTCACATTTGTTTGTCCATTCATCTGTTGACGACACTTGAGTTGTCTCCCCTTTTGGCTACTGTGAGCAGTGCCACTATGAAGAGTGGTGTGCAGATATCTGTTCGAGTCCCTGCTTTCAATGCTTTGGGGTGCATACCTAGGAGTGGAATTGCTGGATCCTATGGTAATTCTGTGTTTAGCTTTTAGAGGAGCTGCCAAACTGTTACGCAGCGGCTCTCGATGAGAATTCTTAACGCCTTCCCTCATGAAGCTCTGGAGCTGTCACCCAGGAGGCTGGCCGCTCCGCAGGGGACAACAACAAGGTTCAGACGATGAAGTGAAGTGTCCTCAGTCCCTCAGCTAATAAACAGCGAGTCAGGATGCCAACCCGGATAGACAGACTCCATGAGCCTGTGTCACCTGGCCCTGGGTGGCTCAGGTCTCCATATCTGCCGCCCAGTGGTGTGAGAGGACAGGAGCCAGGAGGGAAAGTGAGGGTTACCAAAGAAAGGCAAGGGAAGACACAGGAGAGAGACAGTCCTGGCCCCTGCAGCGCCCACCTCAGCTTTCTGCCAGCTCCCTGGCTCTGGCTTCTGGAAGCCCACTGGTATTGGGCTTATCCGTCTCTGCCTAGCAGCCTCTTTCCTGGCCACAAGCCCCTCCTCTCCTAGGAACTCTAAAAACCTCAGTTCAGGGTACTGTGTTGCCCAGAAGTGGGCTGAGACCCAGACCTCGCCTGTCAGTGTAATTCTCTCCCCCTGGCTGGGCTGACTGGGTCAGAGACGGGCATGCGACCTCAGCCGGCCCAGTGAGACTTGAGCCTGGCTGGAACTATGGCTAAACTGATGGGAAGAGAGAAACTCCGCTGGCAGGGGGAGGGTGGGGCTGAGCCAGAGCTATTAGCAGTCCTCTCCATCCCCCCTCAGGGCGAGCGGCAGGGAGGAGGCAGAGGAGGGAAGCAAGGCCGAGTGCTGGCGTCAGTGTTTGAGTCCTGGAGCCAGTTGTACCTGAAGCCAGCCTAAGCCAATACCTCCTCCTCTTCTTTCTTTTGCTTGAGCTTGACTTGGGGTTTTTGTCATTTGCATCCCAAAGAACCCTGCTTTGGAAATCCTGGGATGTCAAGAGATTCTGGCTCCCTGGCTGCCTGACCTATGTTTATGCCACACTTCCCCTTCTGTGAGCTGGTCTGAGCAGGTCTCTGTTCGTTTCAACCAATTCAGCCCGGCCAAACAGAGGGGACCTCAGGATAGCCTGGAAGGGACCCAGGAAGGAGACACTGACTCAGGTTGTAGGGTGGGGCCCTCAGGGGAGCCTGGCACAGACCCCCAGGCAGGGTCAGAGAGAAAGATTCAGTTCCCTGCGGGCAAGACCAGGCTTCCGCAGGGAGCACAAGCTCAAAGCCCCCTGTAAATCAACCCCCACCAAAGGGAACCAACCCCTCTGGTAGTCTAGACATCTCCAGGGGACAGGCTAGGCCACCAGAGAGTGGGCCGCACAGCCCCTGTGGTCCTGGCCCCGTGGAACAGCTGCACCCTCTTGGGATCCATGTGATGGCCCGGGAGGTGCCTGGACCCCCTCATTTCTCCTTGTCTGTCTCCTTCCCCTAGAACCTTCCACCTGGCCCGGGAGCATCTTATCCTACCTCAGGACCAAAGTTCTGCTTTTCCTAAGGAATTGCTTTGTCCTCCTTCATAGGCTTGTGTAAGTGGCTGCATTTTTCTCTCTGTGCCACCTGCTAGGAAGCTTAGAGCCACCACATGCCCCTCCATAGCGGAAGTGTAGTGATGGGAGAAACCAGCCCCTCATAGCAAAAGAAAATCGTGTCACGTATCCCAAAAGTTAAAAACTCAACTACTGAAATATCCTTAATGTTTTACTCCTTTAAAATCATCTTCCCTTTGTCTTCTGAAAGAATATTGTCACTTCAAATGTGTATCTGACTCTTTTTTCACAGGAATACTTTATTTTGTTTACTGCTACTCTCTTTGTTTTCAAAATGTCTACTTGAATCACTTTTCAAATTGACAGTATGAGGGTCTCCCTCCCTTGTGCATCCCAATGTGAGTTCCAGAAGGAGGTGAGTGTGAGTGTGTGTGTGTGTGTGTGTGTGAGTGTGAGTGCACGCATGTTGCACCCAGGTTTAAAAAAAACCTGTAAGACTGATGAGAACGCAGGTGAGTTATTGGCCGGGCGCCGTGGCTCATGCCTGTAATCCTAGCACTCTGGGAGGCCGAGGCAGGTGGATCATTTGAGCTCAGGAGTTCGAGACCAGCCTGAGCAAGAGCGAGACCCTGTCTCTACTAAAAATAGAAAGAAATTAGCTGAACAACTAAAAATATATACAAAAATGTAGCCAAGCATGGTGGCACATGCCTGTAGTCCCAGCTACTCAGGAGGCTGAGGCAGTAGGATCGCTTAAGCCCAGGAGTTTGAGGTTGCTGTGAGCTAGGCTGACACCACGGCACTCACTCTAGCCCGGGCAACAGAGTGAGACTGCATCTCAAAAAAAAAAAGAAAAGAAAAAAGAGGATGCAGGTGAGTTATCACCGGCCATGGCTAGTGGACGCCCCCCGTCATTGTCATTCCTTTGTGCCTTAAGGAAACCATAAAAACTGTCTTCTGAGTCTGCAGTCCCATTTCTGCAATAGTAGATCCTCGTGTTCTGTGTTTTAACTTCATCCCTGGCTCCTTTGTCTGCTGTGCTGGTGTTACTGGCTCCCTTTCCCCCCACTCTTACCTTCTGCTCTGGTTGTCTGTCGTGCTCCTTGGAAGCCACCTGAGATCCTTTCTGCTGAGGGGCAGGGAACAAACCAACCTCCAGCTGGCTTGCTGGACTCTCTGGCCTGGGTCGGGCAGGTTGAGGCCACACTGGGCCCTTGGCTTTCAAGCACCAGCCAGAAAGTGGCACTAGGGCAGCTCCTAGATGTCACACATGGGTCAGGGCCAGGACAACCTCAGGTATGGTGGGGTCAGTGGCTGCAGGTGGGCCTGCAGAGGGAGGAGGCTGGCTGCAGAAGAGAACTGAGAAACAGCAGCAGTCTGCAGGCTGGTGTGCTCCCCGGGACCCCTGGGCACATCGATGTCAGACAAGCATTCCAGGTCAATGTCAGGAGTGACGGAAAGCGTGGATCTAATGTGCTCAGTGCCGGACACGTATGTCCTCAGGAAATGCTGGGACCCTTTTTCTGCGTATTGTCCTGGAGGAGTGAGTGGCTTTGCCCCTAAAGGACCGATGCCTCGGCCCAACTGAGGTCCATGCTGCACCACTGCATGTATCCCCTGGCATTGTGAGCCCACTCTCTGCAGGACAGACCCCTGCTGGACAGGGCTCATCCCTTTCTGTTGTAGCTGCTGCTTTGGTGCTGAGATTTGCAGGTGGGAAGAGATGGTAAGAATAGCTGCAGCTTGTCCCACTTCTTCTTGTGCTTCTGGTTCTTCTCCCAGAAGAGGAAGCCAACATGAGGGGCTCTTTGCCAGGAGGCCACATTGTCCCAGCAGTGAGCCTCAGCAGAAGGAACAGACAGACCCAAAAACCTGAGTCTGTATCTGTTGCTCTGGTTAAAAGCCTGGAGTTGTGTCAGGCAGTCCTCAGACTGGGGTTGGCGTCTGGACTCTGCTGCTTACTGACTTTTTGACTTTGGCCAAATTACTTAATCTCTGCAATCCTCAGTTTTCACATCTGTAAGATGGGGAGAGTAATACCTACCTCACAGAATAGTTGCGAGGATTCAATGAATTAACATAAATGAGGTGTTTGGCCTGGCACCTGGGCTGAGTTTGAATCAATGCTGCCTGTCATTGTTGCTACCATTAGTGGCATGACATGGACCAGGCAACTTGATCCTGCAGAGCCTGTTTCCTTCCTTGCACAACGGGGCTGTGGGTAACTCCTTCCTTGAGTTGTGGGGAGTCAACATGCCTGCAGTGCTTGGACAGTGGCCAGCACCCAGAAGATATCTGTCACTGTGGACTGGGTCTGAATCCTATGAATCTAGGGATGGAGGGATGCTCTCATTCTAACCCCTCGTACAACATCCCTTCTCAGTGGGTGCCCTATGTTTGCTTGAATGCTTCCAGTGATAGGGGACTCATCACCTCTAAGGAAGCCCTGCCCCTCCTATCCTATTCAGCTCTGGCCATGACAATGCCCTTGTTTATGTAGGGCCAAGATTCACCTCCCAATAGTTTTCCAGCCAGGAGTTGGAAATATTCCAGACCTCTATCTCCCAGGGCCATCACTAACTCCTCACTTCCCTTCCCTATGACAAGAGCTTCCGGCCTTTACAGAATTAGACTCTGGATCTGGCAAGCAGAGGAGGGGCAGCCAGCAGCTGAGGTCTGCCTGCCTTGAGGAGGCCGATTAACTACTTCCATGCCAGGGCTGGGATTTTCGTACAGAGGTGGGGAGCAGTTCAAGAGGCTGCTTCTGCTGGGACTGGTGACATCTGCACTCAGTGTCCCTGTTCACAGAGCCACTGTACATGTTGTCATGGCTGCATGAGGCTCAGAGCAGCACCCACTGGCCATAGATGGGGAAACTGAGGCTCAGAGAGTTAGTGGGAGCTCTGGCTGTAGAAGAGTTTATTCATTCATTCGAATGTTCTCTGTGCCCTACTCCATGCTGGCCCTGTGCTGGGTGCTGGGGACACTGCAGTGAACAAGACAGAGACCTGATTTTGTGCCAGGCAAGTGGCAAAGGGAACTAGATGGGGACACAGAGAAGAAAATAATTTATTCTCCTAGTGAGCCTGAAAGATGGCCCTGTTCACCCGTCTGTCCATCCACCCATCCCTCCCACAAACGTGTGTTGAGTGCCTAGAATCAGGGGTTCCCAGTGACAGTTCTAGACATTTGTTACTTTTGCAGCTCAGCATCCATGCTCTCTTCTTGGGGCAGTAGTACCCTGATTTTGCTTTTGGGGGACCCTGCGCCCCAGCCCATGTGTTTCATAAGCAGCAAACTCCATCTCCCATCCTACAAGCAGAGCCATGATCTAGGGTGAGCCAGTCAGGGCTTTCCATGATTCTAGCCATGACGACCGGTTCGGGGACAGACCCGTGACCTAAGTCAGGCTAATCGGGACCAGCAAGACTCAATCCCAGGACTCTGGCTTGAGATATGAAGGAAGAGCACTGTCCTCTCCTCTGGATTGGTGGTGATGGGAGCTGCTGGGACCACACCAGGGAGCCAGGGGAGGGAGCCAAGCAGTGACCCTGGTGACATTGTTTTATGGTCCTGAACCCATGTTTGCCCAAAGCCCAATCTATCCGGTATGTGAGCCATTTCTTGTTCAAGCCAGTCTGGGTCCGCATCACTCACAACAGTGAGTGCCTGCCTGACTCAGGCGCAGTCCTCCTCTTCCGAGCTGACCCTGGGCAGGCATCAGGGGTCCTTGGTTTCTGCTGTCACGTCACCACCTCCCACTTCCACCTCAGCCCCAGCTGACTCCCCAGTCCCGAGAGGCAGGATACCCTCCCCCAGGCAGCCTCAGCGTGCCGGGCTCCTCGACCAAGTTCAGTTCTTCCCCGGGCCCCGCCACCCTCCGCTCTCATCTCTGCCCCAAAACTTGGAACAAGCCCTGTCACTGGAGGATCCTTGCTTGGGCTGTGCCCTGAGGATTCTGCCTGCTGATGATGCCTCCTGTGTTGGGAAATGGCCCTGTGTTTTTCATTCATTCATTTATATTTTTAATTGACAAATAATTGTATGTATTTATGGGGTACAAAGTGATGTTTTGATATATGCAAATATAGTGATCAGATCAGGATAATTGGCATCGTCTCAAACATTTATCCTTTCTTTGTGTTGGGAACCTTCAATGTCCTCCTTCTAGCTATTTGAAACTGTGTAATGTATTATTGTTAACTACAGTCATCCTGCAGTGCTATAGAACACTCTGGAACTTATTCCTCCTATATAGCTGTAGGTCCCTGTTCAACTTACCTGCTGCAGCCACCAGAGGCCGACAGAAGAGCACCAGCAGGGGGTCCACCCGTATGGCTTCCTTGGGTGGCGACTGCCAGGGGCTGGACTGTGGCAGGGCTTCAGTGACACAACCACAGTGTGAAAGTTTAAGAGTTTTTAGTACTCGCAGACCCTGGAGGGGACACTGCACACCTGGAGGCCACACACACACACACACACACACACGCACACACACACACACACGCACACACGCACGCGTGCACACACACACGCACGCATGCACACACACACGCACACACGCGCACACACACGCACGCACACGCACGCACGCACGCACACACACACACATGCACTCACACGCACACGCACACACACACACGCACACACACATGCACACACGCACACACGCACACACACGCACGCACACACACACACGCACACAGAGCCGGGAGCACTGGCAGGGAGAGAGAAGGGACCTGGGGGCCAGGGCCTTTACTGGGTCCAGGGCATTATCCCAACAGGTCTCCCGAGGGGAGCGTTAGTTGGTGAATTAAAGCAAGCAGGTGCCAATTCCAGGAGGTCACGCTGTGACCGACAGGTGGTCACTTTAAGTTCGGAGGCAAATGGTCTATTTAAAGGAAGCCATGGCAGGAAAGCGGGGAGCACAGCCTGCCAGGCAGGAGAGACGTCACTGCTAAGTTTTTATTTCTCTCCGCCAGCTGGAGCCGTCTGGGTGGGGCACGGTATTGGAAGCTGTGTTGAGGGTGACTGAGCCCAGCTTCTGGCATGAGAAAGCTTAACTGACATTTTAAAATGGATGCCGGGCCGGGCGCCGTGGCTCATTCCTGTAATCCTAGCACTTTGGGAGGCTGAGGCGGGAGGATCACTTGAGCTAGGATATTATGCTAAGTGAAATAAGCCAGTCACAAAAAACAAATACTGTATGATTCACCTTATATGAGGTACCTAAAGTAGTCAGATTTATGAGAACAGAAAGCAGAATGGCAGATACCAGGAGCTGGAGGGATGAGGAGATGGGAGTTGTCATTTAATGAGTATAGAGTTTCAGTACACTACTGAACTGTACACTTAAAAATGGTTAAGATGGTAAATTTTATGTTATGTATTCTTTACCAAAATTTTAAAAACTGAATGATAATTTTTAAAACCCCAACTTAAAAAAAATGGACAAAGGAATTAAACAGACACTCCCCTAAAAAAGATATATAGGTGGCAAATAAGCACATGATAAAATGCTCAACGTCATTAGCTGTAAGGGAAATGCAAATTGAAACCACAATGAAATACCACTTTGCACCTACTAGAATGGCTAACATAAACATACAAAAATAACAACACCAAGTGTTGGCAAGGATGCAGGGCCAGTGGAATTCTCCTGCATTGGAATGCATAACTTTATAGCCACTTGGGAAAACAGTTTGACAGTTTCTTATAAAATTAAACTTACACTTACCATATAACCGGCAATCCCACTCCTAGGCATTTATCCTAGAGAAATGAAAATTTCACACAAAAATCTACACATATATGTTTATAGAAACTCTATTCAGAACTGCTAAAAACTGGAAATAACCCAGATGTCCTTTAATGGACACACAGATAGCAAGCCATGGTCTGTCCGTATCATGGAACACTACTGAGCCATAAAAAGGAATGAACCATTGGTAGAAGCAACAATTTGCATGGGCCTCGGGGCATCATGCTGCATGAAAGAAGTCACACTCGAAGAGTTATATGTCGTGTGATTTCAACTGTACAACGTGCTGGAAAAGGCAAAACTATAAGGATGGTGAACAGATCAGTGTGGCCGGGGAGTGGGGTGGGAGGGACAGGTGATACAAAAGATTTTTGTAGTGATCACAGTGTTCTATGCCCTGACTGGGGTGGGAGCTGCATGATTCTATACATGTGTTAAAACTCATAAAAGTCCAACAAGCAAATAAATAAAATAAAATGAAAAGGAAAAAAAAAAACCCGAAACCAAAACCTTCCTAGGGGTTCTCCTACGAGCAGGAGGAATGAATGAATATTAGTGAAAATTAGTCCCCTTCCAAGGCCTGGTGAGCTTGGCTGGATGTTCACACTTGAAAGTGAAGCTTTGCTCTAGAGGCTGGAAAAGGCAAAGGAATGGATTCTCCTCCCCAGTCTCCAAAAGGAACGCAGCCCTCCTGACACCTTGATTTCAGCCCCGTGAAACCCATTGTGGATTTCTGTCCTACAGAACTGACAGATGGGCCGGGTGCGGTGGTTCACACCTATAATCCTAGCACTCTGGGAGGCCGAGGAGGAGGATTGCTTGAGGTCAGGAGTTCGAGACCAGCTCTGAATAAGAGTGAGACGCCCTGCCTCTACTAAAAATTAAAAAAAAATAGTGGAGCACCACTGCGCCTGTAGTCCCAGCTACTTGGGAGGCTGAGGCAGGAGGATCGCTTAGAGCCCAGGAGTTTGAGGTTGCTGTGAGCTAGGCTGACACCACGGCACTCTAGCCTGGGCAACAGAGCAAGACTGTGTCTCACATAAATAAATAAATAAATAAATAAATAAATAAATAAATAAATAAATAAATAAAAGAGCAATAAGATAATACATTGGTGTTATTTTAAGCCCCTGAATGTGTGGTAGTTTGTTATAGCAACAACAGGAAACAAATATAGCAGCTAGCCACAAAGGAGGTACGAGGGGCTGCTCAGGAACTTGGATGTAAAGTAAGGAGCAGCTGCTGCTCTTGGGGACAGCACCCAAGGACATACATCTTTCCTGTGCTGCTTTTAGAATTTATCTTTGTCTTTGGTTTTTGGCTACCTTACTCTGATGTGCTCTAATGTGATGTGTTTGTATATATTTTGTTTTGGGTTTGCCAAGCTTATTGGATCTAGTTTGATGTTTTTGCTCATGTTTGGAAAATATTTGGTCTTTCTCTCTTAACGGATCACTTCTTCCCAATTTTCTTTTTCAAGCCATATTTATGTTATGTGAGATATTTCAACTGTGCTGTATTTATGTCTCATGCTCTTTTATGTTTCATTTACTTTTTTTTTTTTTTTTTGAGACAGAGTCTAGCTCTGTCGCTCTCAGTAGAGTGCAGTGGCGCCATCGTAGCTCACTGCAACCTCCAACTCCTGGGCTCAAGAGATCCTCCTGTCTCAGCTTCCCGAGTAGCTGGGACTACAGGCTAATTTTTCTATTTTTAGTAGAGACAGGGTCTCGCTCTTGCTCAGGCTGGTCTCAAACTCCTGACCTCAAGCAATCCTCCCGCCTCAGCCTCCCAGAGTGCTAGGATTACAGGTGTGAGCCACCGTGCCTGGCCATGTACTTTCCCCATATTATCTGATGTCTTGGTAGCGACACCGTTGAACTCACGCTCCCTCCCATGCTCTCCTGTTAGCTTGCAGGGGGAAACCGTGTCCTGACGCCCCTTCCTGCATTTCTCCCACGTCTCTGGCCTCCGCCTCGGGTCTGAATTCCTGGCTTCTCTTCCTTCTGCCTCCTGAAAATCGTGGCTCTTCCCAGGGCTCCATCCTTGGTCCCCTTCCCTGCACTCCCACAGCCTCTCCCCAAGTGCGCTTGCCCATTTCTGTGGTTTCCATTTTGCTCCACAGGCGACCCCAGCACGGGCCTCTCGCCTGCATCCCAGACCCTCGTCTCCAGCTGTCGCTGGGAGGTCTCTTCCTGGACTGCTCAGACCCCACACACTGGGAGCCGCCTCTGCCTCTCCTGCCCCCCACGCCTGCCTCTCCTTTACTCCTAGCTCAGAGATGGTCCCTACCACCTACCTAGAGGCCCAGAAACTTGCATGTCATCCTTGACTGCCCCGTTTTCTCTATTTCCACACCCGATTAGTGACCAAGGCCCACTGCCTTTACCTCCTTCATAAATCCCAACTGCCCACCCACAGCCGCTCTCAGCCCAGCCTCAGCCTCCCAGTGGCCTCCTGCCCTCAGTGCTGCCTGGGTCCTGCTGCCCATGTCCTGTCTGGATGCAAATCTCACCATGTCACCTCCTGCCCTGAAAGCCTCTGATGGCTCCCCACTACCTAGGAATTGGGTTCAAACTGTCCCCAAGGCTGGATTTGCCAGATTTAGCAAATAAAAATAGAGGCTGTCCAGTTCAATCTGAATTTCAGATAAACAGTGAACGTATTGGTTTACTATGACCACACCCCATGCAATATTTGACATAAGGGCCTTCCATGTCCTGGGCTCTCTCCATATCCCCAACCTTGCCTCTTGCTACGCTGGATTTCACACCTGAAACTTGGGACAGACTGGACTACTTGAAACTCCCCCGAATGCGCCCGACATTTCCGCATCTATATGCTCTCTGTACCTGCTGTTCTCTGCACCAGAAGGGCCATTCTCCCTTCCCACCTGGCCCATTTCTACTTGTTTCATGGGCGTTGGAACACTGGGACCCCTCCTCCTCCAAGAAGCCCCTCTGCTGCCTCATGATGGATTGGCTCTTTCCTGGGTGCCTACATGGCAGCACTCCACTGTCTGGATTGTCACACGGGCTCACTCATTGTCTCCCTCTCCTGCAGACATGAGTCGCCAGCAACTCTGCAGCTTTCCAGCCCCCATCTGGCCCAGCCCACACGGCCCCGTCCAGCTGGGTGCTCCCAAGGGCCCCAAGCCTTGGCCGAGGCCCCAGCTTTCTTCTAGCTCTTCTGGCCTTGGTCCCAGTCTGACAGTTCACACTCCCTCCTCGCCCGAGTTCCCACGAAAAATGGCCTCCACCCCTAGCCCCCTGCCCAGGACCAGATTACGAAATGCTGAGACAATGGGGGCTCCAAGCCAAATTTCCAACAGGCCTGCTGTTAAATCACCTACAGCATCTGCGCGTCCATCTGGGGACAGATGCCGGCAGCTGAAGCTGCAGAGAGCATGGCTTTGTCACACTGGTCGGCATGGGCTTTGGCAGTGGTAGGCGGGGGAACTCAGACTAAAAGCTGGGACACTGGAACCCTGTACCTTTCTAGCTGCCTCATGTTGGGCAAATGAATGCCCTCCCTTTTGAGCCTCCATTTTCCTGTCTGTAAAATGGAGATAAGAATGCTTATGCTCTCAGAGGAAAGTGCCCACCACACACAAGGACGTATTGCAGCAAACGAGATGCCAGCTCTGACCTGCACTTGCATTGTCGAGGCTGGTGGTAGCAGGACCTGGGGACCCAAGCTCTTCTTGTAGGTTTCTTCTTCCAGGGTCACCAACCAGGCCCAAGCAACTCTACCCAAAGAGAGGAGAAGGATCGCCAGACCCCGGTCTCCGCCCCACAGCACAGGTGCCAGACAGCATCTGCTTGGTGAAAGTGACTCCAACTCAACCGCCCAGGCGGACACCCTAGAGTTCTCAAATCAAGCTAAAGGTGAGAATGACTGAGCAAAGTGTGACAAAGCCCAGGGGAACAGCACTGGGCTGAGAGTTGGAAAGGCTGGGGGCCCCTGGCTTCTCCAGGCTGGCCCTCCCACCCCTCTCTCTGCCCGAGCCACCCTCAGCCCCAGCTGAGCTGTCATTGTCACAGGGCAGTCTCTGCTGCCCCTCCCTCTGCCTCAAGGTCCCCCATAGACCTTCTCGGGGCACCTCTCAGCACTCGTTTGTAGCATTGATTGGCCGACAGCATGTTACACTCTACCTCCACCTCCAGACTAAGTGCCTCCAGGGCAGAAACCTCTCAGTTTACAAATAACAGCAACCATAAAAAAATCTCCCTGATCTGATCGCTGTACCTTATAGATATCCAAACACTGCTATGTATCCCATGAATATGTACACTTATTGCTTGCCAATTAAAAAAATAAAATTAATTAAAGATCATCTGTCTGCACACAACACACACACACACTTCCAGTTTCAGCTCCAACATGTAAAGAGCTTGTGTAATGGAGTAGCCACCCCTCCTCCCTCAGATAGATGTGGAAGGGCAATATTGACATTGGGGAATAGGTAACAGAGGGAATGGCCTGAAAAAATGGCAAAAATAGTTTCTGTCTCTTTAAAACATCCTCCACTCCTTTTTGGGAACTAAAACCTGCACCCCTGCCTCAGGCCGGTGGTGGGGAGGGGCAGGGTAAGTCTTTTGTTCTTTGTGCTGCAGGAGAGGGCTCAGCCCTGGCTAGGGAGGTCTTGGGCGGAGGTCACGGGATTGTCTTCACTGGAGATGGGACGATCAGGATCATCAACTGTAGTTGAACAGCAATTGTCTGAAGCTGAGAACCCGCCCTTTAAAAGCTCTGTATTTCTGCTTAGTATTAGGACAATGGCATTTCAGACAGACATCTCCATCCTCCTCCTTTGCCAGCATAGTAATAAACTTCTCTTTGCTCCTCCTCAAACCACTTGTTCTCATTCTTCTGATGCAGCACTTGGGAGTCATTACCTCTATCCTCACAATAAGAAAGATCTGAACAAACTGGAAATGGATGATTTGTCTTAGATCCATCAGAGAACTGAAGTCACAGGGCAAGCCACCACCCTAAAACCTGGAGTGAGGGAGAACCACAGTTAAGGATCAGCCTCGTGGGAAAGCAGGAAAGGCCAGAGCCAGGGACTGGGGGGACACTTAAAATAGTCATCGCTGGAGGCTCCCTGTGGACTACATTGTGAGTTTAAAACTCTTAAAGGGTCCAGTTTTAGGAGGGCCCACGTATTTTTTAAGGTTTTTATCTCTAAGAGCCTACCAGGTTCTCATGGGGAAGACTGGAGAGAAATCGCCTCTTGCTTCCCCGCAGAGGCAGGGGAAGTAACCATTTAGAAATACTCCCAGATCTGTGTCTCTAACAAAGGCCTGCCCTCAAGGGAACCAAATTTACCAGGGTCTTATCTGATCTTCCGGAAAAGGCAATTAGGTAACTGCAGCCTCCTCGGGACTTTCCATCTCACAAAAGCGGAGGACGAATTTAAAAGCTAAGAAATTCTTGTGAAGGACCTAGCTCAGGAACTCGGGCCCCCTAAACACAAGAACAAGTGGGATTTAATTATAAGATTATAGAATGCTTCCCCTTTCCAACACCTTACTTCTACATCAACAGGTGTGATAACAGTGGATTACAATCCAGAGAGCTGCAAGTAAAAGACTGCTGTTTGGGAAAGCATTCTTGGTTACTGACGAAGACAAGAGGATTCTCTGTGACATTGAGACTTTCTACAATACTACAGTGGAGGAAAGGCCCACGAGTGTGGCTGACCTTAGTTAATTCCTGGGGTGATGTAGTTTTCATTGCAGTGCTCGTTATTGCTGGATAGGTGACCACGCCATACGCTGTGCTTCTTTCGGAATATTTGAATCTTGTCTCAATGTTCATAATGGATCAGAAATACAGATTTTGATAGCAAAGCAACATTAGTCGTGAGCTCTTGTGAGGAAAGTCATTGGCTTTATCCTCTTTAGAGTTAGACTGTTGGGGTGGGTATAAAAAATGGGGTATGCAAAAATCTTTCTTAGAAATTTATTTCCTAGTTCCATAGAAATGGTCGTATTACACGTCCTCTATCATTTAATAATACACTTATGGACTAAAAGATATAAGTGCTGTATAAAATCAGCCAATTATGTTAAACTGGCATATCTGCCTTTATCGTGTTTGTCATTAGGCTGAACAGAAAGCCTTTAAAACTGATTTTTTTGGAAAGCATTTGAATGCATTTTGTTTAGTATTGTATTTATTCAATAAAGTATTTAATTAGTGCTAAGTGAACTGGACTGTACTGCTAAGCCCCCACAAGCAATCCTATCCTAGGTAGGGCTAAATCCCCAGTAAAATTGCCACATTGCTCAAGTCTTAATGAAGTTTGAATGTTAAATAAATTGTATATTTACTTTAATAAAAGGAAAGAGGCTGGGCGTGGTGGCTCACGCCTGTAATCCTAACACTCTGGGAGGCCCAGGCGGTGGATTGTTTGAGCTCAGGATTTTGAGACCAGCCTGAGCAAGAGTGAGACCCTGTCTCTACTGAAAAATAGAAAGAAATTATATGGACAACTAAAAATATACAAAAAAAAATTAGCCAGGCATGGTGGCACATGCCTGTAGTCCCAGCTACTTGGGAGGCTGTGGCAGGAGGATTGCTTGAGCCCAGGAGTTTGAGGTTGCTGTCAGCTAGGCTGACGCCACGGCACTCTAGCCTGGGCAACAGAGTAAGACTCTGTCTCAAAAAAAAAAAAAAAAAAAAAGATAAAAACAATAATAACAAAAGGAAAGAATTCTTGGGAAAACAGAAGACAACAGGAGAAAAAACAGCAAGGAACTAGAAGAATTTATTTGAAGGCTGTGGCACCTACAGCTAAAGCAAACATTTAAGGCAGCTCGATCCTAGCCAGATTAACACAAAACCTCACACTAAAAGCCTGATTACTTAGTTCTTATTACCAGATACATCGTGGCTGGCTTTCAACAAAAAATTACATGATGTCCTAAAAAACAAGAAAACAATGGTGCAAAGGGACAAAGCAGGCACCAGAACAAGACTCATAACACAGATTTAGGAATTATCAGATAAAGAATTTAAAATAGCTATGACTGATATGTTGACACAGACTCTCTTCTTTGACCAAACTTTTAGATTTTAGGCACCTCTGAATCCTCTGCTTGACTAGGCATGACCTTGGGTTTCCCTCCCTGACCTTGTAGAATCCAATCTGATCAAGAATCCTGCTAAATGAGTTTATTGAAAATCCCCCACCCTTGGTATCTGACCACCCTCCACATCTCATCAGCCTGACCTGCCTTCAGCAAGCATCCTATCGAGTAGGTTTGGCCAGAAGCACCTTACCCTGGATCTTTGCTCTTAGTAATTTTCATCCACTGACACGCCCACCCCACCCTGCCCCTTGTTATAAGTTCCCACCTGTCCTTGTTGGAGCTGGAGCTGAGCCCAGTCTCTCCTCCACTGCAAGACCCTGTTGCAGTGGTCCCCGTTCCTATTTCCATGGTCCCCCTTGAATAAGATCTGCCCTACCATCTTTAACAAGTGTTTGGATAAATTTTTTCTTTAACAATGTAAAGCAGAGGTCCCCAACCTTTTTGGCACCAGAGACTGTTCTAATGGAAGACAATTTTTCCATGGACCAGGGAGGGCGGGGATGGCTTCAGAATGATTCAAGCACAGTACATTTATTGTGCACTTTATTTCTATTATTATTACCTTGTAATATATAATGAAATAATTATACAACTCACCACAGATTGGGGACCCCTGACATGAAGGGTTGTAATGGAAAGAGTAGACAATGTATAAGAACAGAAGGGTAGTGTGACCAGACAGATGGAAACTGAGAAAGAATTGAAAAACAATGCTGGATTACAGAAACCCAGATGGTACAGAAAGAAAAAAGAGAAAGAAAAAAGGAACTCTGGAAATAAAAACTCGGTAACTAAAGTGAAGAATGCCTTCGATGGGCGCAGTAGTAGACTCAAAATGGCTGAGGCAAAAATTAGTGAGTTTGAAGACATGTCAATAGAAACATCCCAAACTGAAATGCAAATAGATAAAAAGTATGATAAAAAAGGAACAGAATACACAAAAACTGTGGGACAATGGCAAAAGGTGTAACATATGTGTAATGGGAAGATGAGAAGGAGAAAAAAAGAGAGAAAGGAGGAGAAGAAATACTCAATGTAATAATGGCTGAGCATGTCCCAAAGTTAATGACAGACACCAAAACAATAGAGCCAAGAAGCTCAGCGAACACCACACAGCATGAACAATGAAAAAGCCTACACCTTCACGTGTCATATTCAAACTGCAGAAAATCAAAAACAACGAGAAAATCTTGAAAAAAGCCAGAAAAGAAAAACGCCTTACCTACAGAGGAACAAGGATAAGAATCACATCAGACTTCCTGTCAGAAACCATGCAAGGAAGAAGAGAGTAGAATGAAATATTTAAAGTGTTGAAAGAAGAAACCCACCAACTCAGAATTCTGTCTCCTGTGAAATCATCCTTCAAAAGTGAAGGAAAAATAAAGACTCTCCAAGACTAACAGAAACTGAAAGAATTTGTTGCCAGCAGACTTGCCTTATAAGAAATGTGAAAAGAAGTTCTTCAGAGAGAAGGGAAGTGATACAGGTTAGAAACTCAAATCTATATAAAGAAAGGAAGAGCATCAGAGAAGGAATACATGAAGGTGAAATGAAATCTTTTATTTTTCTTATTCTTAATGCTTAATTGATCTAATAAATAGTCATTTTTTTCAAGGTAATAATAACAACAATGTATTGGATGATTATAGCTTAGGGATAATTAAAATGAATGACAGCAATGGTGTCCTAAGGTACAGGAGGAAGGAATTGGGTATACTCTCTTATGGGTACCTGCACTACTCCTGCATGAGATGGTATAGTGTCATTTGAAGGCAAACTTAGATTAACTGTAAATATACATTGCAAACTCTAGGACGACCACTATACAAAGGTTTTTTTTTTTTTCAATTTTATTTTTTATTTCAGCATATTACGAGGGCACAAATGTTTAGGTTACATATATTGCCTTTGCCCCACCAAGCATGTCCATCTCCCAGACAGTGCATACTGGACCCATTAGGTGTGTATATACCCATCCCCTCCTTCCCCCCCATCTGCCCAACACCGATGAATGTTATTACTATATGTGCACTTAAATGTTGATCAGTTAATACGAATTTGATGGTGAGTACATGTGGTGCTTGTTTTTCCATTCTTGTGATATTTCACTTAGTAGAATGGGTTCCAGCTCTATCCAGGGTAATACAAGAGGTGCTAGATCACCACTGTTTTCTGTGGCTGAGTAGAACTCCATGGTATACATATACCACATTTTATTAATCCACTCATGTATTGATGGGCACTTGGGTTGTTTCCACATCTTTGCAATTGTGAATTGTGCTGCTAAAAACCTTCTAGTGCAGATGTCTTTTTTATTGAATGTATTTTGTTCTTTTAGGTAGATGCCCAGTGATGGGATTGCTGGATCAAATGGTAGTTCTACTTGTATCTCTTTGAGGTATCTCCATATTGCTTTCCACAGAGGTTGTACTAGTTTGCAGTCCCAAGAAGGTCTTCAGGGATACCTATAATTCTCATGTTAGGTCTCTTCACCTAATCCCACATTTCTTGTAGGCTTTGCTCTTTTCTCTTATTTCTCTGCTCTATCTCCGCAACTGACTTATTTAATTGAAAGGTGTTATCTTCAATCCCTGAGATTCTTTCTTCTGTTTGATCTACCCTATTCTTGAGGCTTTCCACTGTGTTTTGTAATTCCTTGAATAAATTCTTCATTTCCAGATGTTCTATTTGATTTTTCTTTAGTATTTCAATTTCTTTAGTGAATTTTTCTTCCAAGTCCTGGATTTTTTGTGTGGTTTCTTTGTGTTGGTTATCCATTTTCTCTTGTATATTATTGAGTTTTCTTACAATCCATGTTTGAAATTCTTCTTCTGGGCTGGATGCGGTGGCTCACACCTGTAATCCTAGCACTCTGGGAGGCCGAGGTGGGCAGATCCTTTGAGCTCAGGAGTTCAAGACCAGCCTGAGCAAGAGCGAGGCCCCGTCTCTGCTAAAAAATAGAAAGAAATTATCTGGACAACTAAAAATATATAGAAAAAATTAGCCAGGCATGGTGGCACATGCCGGTAATCCCAGCTACTTGGGAGGCTGAGGCAGGAGGATCCCTTAAGCCCAGGAGATTGAGGTTGCTGTGAGCTAGGCTGACGCCATGGCACTCTAGCCTGGGCAACAGAGTGAGACTCTGTCTCAAAAAAAAAAAAAAAAGGAAAAGAAATTCTTCTTCTGTCATTTTAGTGTTCGGATTTTGGTTGATGTCCATTGCTAGAGAGCTGGTGGTCCTCTTTGGGGGTGTGCTTTCCATTTGATTCTTCATACTTCCAGAGTTCTTTCGCTGATTCCTTCCCATTTGGATCAGCTGTTGCTTCTTACCTGTAGATTATCATTTAGATGATAACACCCCCAGTTTAGTCTCTGAGCCAGTAGGTAGTGTTTGTGGGTGGATTAGACCACACCCTGTGTGATGAGTCAGTAGATGCAGTTTAAGGGTGTGCAGAATGACCTCCCTGTCAGTAGGTGGTGCTTGCTGGGAAGAGCAGGCTGCAGTGTTGTTTTTGGGTCCTGTAACCAGCTCTCATTCCTCTGGAGAGGTACTCTAGTGCCTCAGGTGGTGGGTGGGGCCCTGGGACTTCCAGGTGTGTCCTTATTCTCCACCTCAGTGGGGGCAGGTGTGGGAGGCTGGGCGGAGCTGGGGTGGGTGAGCCTGCCCTCAAGCTCCACAAGTGCTGTTAGCAGGGGTCAAAAGTTTGTTCTGGGCTTCTAGATAAAGCTGCCAGGGAGGGGGCTGAAGTGGTCCCACTCAGCCAAAAAGTCTGGGTGTGAGGGCAGGGCTGTCTGAGAAACCCAGTCTGCCAGTCTGGTGCAGGCCTCGCTCTTTTCCACCCTCCCCTATTCCACAGTTTCTCCCGGGCCTCTGCCAGCAGGCAGGACCTCAAGCCAGTGGGTCTCCCCTGGCATGTGAGCCAGGAGGTTCCCTGCCCAGGATTGTAGCCTGAGCTGGGAGCTTGGCCCTCCTGTGGGAGGAGGGTTGCCCCTCAAGCACGCTGCAGCTAGGACTCACTCTGATCTGCCCCTGAAGGCACACACACCTGAGCAGACTCAGTCACAAATATCCCTTCTGGGCCCCCAGGCAATGCGATCCAGACTTGGGTGTACGGGATCTGGCTTGCAGGCCTATCGGCCAGGGAGATCAATCCCTGACCCTGCCAGGGAGAAGAGTGCTGGTCTCAAGTCACCCACGGGGTGCCCAAGCTGGATCAATATCTCTGCCTCGGGATTTGCCCTCCTCTGCTGGAGTCACCAGGCAAGAGGCACCTGGAAGGGCTGGCGGGTAGGGAGTTCACAGTCTGAGTATCCCTCAGTCCGCTGAAGGGCCCCAAAAGGAAAGGTCCTGTTCCCTGTGGATGCCACCGGGTGGTGGCTAAATTGTCTCTCTCGGCAGCCATGGGTAGGGGAAGGGAAGAAGAGGATGAAGCAATATGGCGCCTGCCTATCAGCGAGGTGCCCGAGGGCGCTGGGAGCCTGGTGCCCTGTCCGCAAGAGGCTCCCCGCTCACTGGCAGTGGCCATCTCTGGGCTGGTGTTGGCAGGTCTCTCCGACCGCTCAGGAGCCCACCCGCAGTCCGAGATGCAAGGAGGGGAAATTTAACTGCTTCACCGACCCTTGTCGCGAGTCTCCAAGCCTCTCGGCGTTTAGACCCTGCTGATGCCTTTCTGCCTTTCTCCTTGCAGTTCTCTCTGCAACTTCTCCCCGTGGAGTCTCCTGTAGTTTCAGGCCCCCTTCCTTCCAACCCTCATCCCATCTCTGTCTGCCTGTTTATTTTTTTTCACTTTCATCTAAAATCTATCTTTCTTGCAGAAACACTTGTCCTCCATCTTGCCCCTCGGACAACAGAATCTTTGCTACAAAGTTTTGAAAAGAAGCACAACTGATATTCTAAGAGAGGAGAAAAAATGGAATTGTAGGGACCAAGGAGGCAAGTTCCCCATGGCCCTCTGAAGGTTTGCTGAGAAATCCACTTGCAAAAGACGAATCAGTTGATGAAAAGGTATGCAAATTTATTTAATGTGTATTTAACAGGAGCTTTCAGAATGAAGACCCAAAGCTACAGGGGCAATTGTCCATTTTTATGCTTAGATTCAAAAAAGCATGGACAGTCGTGCAGAAATATGATCGGACAGAAAGTGTATGATCTAATGCCGACTGACTGAGTGGGAAAACGCAGCAAGGCCTGTTTCCTAGATTGTTCTTGGCCTCCCTGAGCAGCATGTCTTCCTTCTGGGTGTGGGGCTGGACTCTCTTTGGAATGGGGGTCTTATGATCAACCATCAAACAAGGCAGGTCAGATAATTTCCTTATGGCCAGTTTTTAAACAGAAAAGTAGAGGGAAAATTAGAATAATATTATTAGGTTTTGTAGTTGGCTCTGGTGAAAAGGGGTTCTGGTTTCTATGACTCACCTTGGAGAAGGTGAGTCTAGTGAGATTCTAGTTTCTATCTAGCCTTGGGGGAGAATGGGACTGAGAGACAGGAGGGCAGGAGAAGGTCAGAGAAATACTTTTGCTTCTGAGGCCTTCATTTTGGGTTATTGTCTCTGAGCCCCAAAAGAATCACATAAAATATGCAATTAAAACCAGAGAGGGCAGAAAAAGAAGGGAAGATTAAAAATATATGTACACAAAGAAATATAAAGAAGAAAATAAAAAAGGTCTATAATCCTATCTACCAGGTGATTAATATTAAAATCATAGTAAAAAAATAAAATTAGAAAATGCAGACAGCACAGTTATACAATGAAAATCATCTCTCTCCCCAACAATCTGTATCCCACTGTTGATAATTTCTTGCAATTCTTCTCAGAAAAAAAGCTTTATGCACATGTTAGCATATGCATTTTAAAATTCTATATACTACTCTTTTTAAAAAATTTGCTCAAAAGGGATCCAAACTATACTTATAATTCTGCATATTGATTTTGCATGTTAATAATATACCTTAGAGAACTTTTCATATTCCTAAAGTTTCTTACTGATAACTGCTTTTCTTGTTTTCAGTGTTTCACTGTTGCAAATGACACTGCAAAGAACGTTTTTACACATTTCTCTCTTTAAAAAAAAAAACAAAACTTTTTCTTTTGAACTGTTTAGGATTACAGAAAATTTACAAAAAATAATACATTCTTTACCCAGCTTGCCCTAATGTTAACATCTTACCTAATTGAAGTGCAATGATCAAAACCAGAAAACAGACATTGATATAAGAAAATAGTAATCTATATTTTCACACTAATACTCTTTTTCTAGTCCAAGATTCAATCCAGGATTCCACTTTGCATGTAGTTGTTTTAATAGTCTGGGCTCTCCAGAGAGACAGAACCAATACAATAGATGGATGGATAGATAGATGACTGATTGATAGATAGACAGATATAGATAGATAAGAGGGGATTTATTAGGAGAATTGGCTCAAATGATTATGGAGGCTGAGAAGCCTTCTCCACTCACACGCCACTGACTCACATGCCAATTTCCTCTGGAAACACCCTCGCATTATTTCTGAGTGTGTCACACTCAGATACAATGCTTTACCAGTTCTCCGAGTATCCCTTAATCCGGTCAAGTTGACACCTAAAATTTAACCACAAGTCCAACCCTTGTTGACTTGGCACCCATACGCATCTCCTGAAACCATACTTACCCTCCAATCGAGGACAATAATATGGTGATACTTCCGCCTAATATGATACAACTATCTTGCATACAACTGAAAACACGCTAATCCCTTCCTAGAAGAGAAGGTAAAGTCCTTGGGTGGTGTTTTCTCTTTTCCTGATGTCCCATAACTTAAGTACTGTGATGTCAAATTTATAGTACTTAAATATCGATATAAAGTCCATATACTTATGTTACATGATAAAGGAATAAGAGAGGAATGAAAACAAAGATATTTGATTAATATATGCATGTACGCACACGCAAACATATTCTTAACAGTAGGGAGAAAATACGACAATTACCATGCTCAGTTCTGTAACTGGTCATGTGGTCGTAGCTGGTTTTTATAACTACCTTCTTCTACTATCAATTCTTGCCTTCAGCAAGCACCACAGCTGGTGGTGGTTCTCTACCTGGTGGAGTGACCCAAACTCAACATTCCTGCAAGGTCTGGGCCATTCACAATCTTGCCTGGGTTGTGTTTCTGTAGTTTCCTATTGACATTAATCACAGGGCCTGGTTAAACTAAGAGATTCCCTGAGGGGTCTCCTGGACTCCAGACATACTCTCCCTTACCCCCGTTGTAGGGCAGTGGTCCACTTGGGCAGTCTGGCTCAGTCACCCCAGCCAACACTGCAGCTCCCTTCGCAGCTGCTGACTCAGAGACAGGAGGAGCCCAGAGTGGCTGGCGGTCTTAACTTCCAGTTCAGGGGCATCGCTGTTGTGTCTCCTGGTGGCAGCATTTCTCCCTCTGGAACGGAGACCTCTAGGCCAGCAAAGCATAAAGTCGTGGAAACAGGAAGTAAAAATTTTGCTAGTGTTTGTGGTTGTTGACTTGGAAAAAGAAAAAAAAAACTTTTTAATTTTGCTAGGGGGTTACCAGGGGTAATGGCGAGCAGAGCCACTCCCAGTTCCACCCATGATTCCTGGACCCGTGAATCCTGACTGTGGGAGAAACACGACCACATAAATGTTGGATGCCGATTCAGAGCATACACAGCCTTCGGGAGAACCCTGCCCCTGCCCTACAGACTACTGTCACCTAGCTGGCACTGTAACCGTGACTTCAAAAGGCCATCCCACTGTTCTATGAAGCCAGCTGCTTCAGGATGGCAGGGAACGTGACAAGACCAGCACATTCCGTGAGAGAGGGCCCATGGCCACACTCCTTTGGCTGTGAAGTGGGTTTCTTGGTCAGAGGCACTGCTGCAATGCTGTGCAGAACACTGTGACAGTGAACAAGGCACGCTGGCAGTCCAAGGGTGGTAGTTCTGGCAGAAGCGCTGTGTGCAGGGAGAGCAAACTGTGTCCCGAGTAAAGGACACGCTGCTCCTTCCATGAGGAAAGCAGTCCAGGTCGCTGGCTGATCACCCCAGGAAATAGTACCATACTGGCGGCTCAGTGTTGGTCTTGCTGCTGGCAGATTGGGCACTCAAAGGTGACCATAGGAAGGTTGGCCTTGGTGAGTGGAAGTCCACATTGCCCAGCCCACGCATAGCCTCCATCCTGCCACCTTGAACATTGCGTTCACGAGCCCACCGGGCAATGACAGGGTGGCTGGGGAGAGAGGCTGACTGCTATCCACAGAATGGGTCCTCCTACCCACTTGATTATTAAAGTCCGCCTCTGCTGAAGTCACCCTTTGGTACAAATATCTTCACATTTTTGCCCACTCAGGGAGATCTATTCACATACCTCTTCTCCAGATTTCTTTGTCACCAATTTTCCAATCATGTTTCTTCCGAGTCCCTGACCATCTGGCCAAACCATTGGCTACAGCCCATGAATCAGTATATAATTGCACATCTGGCCATTTCTCTTCCAAGAAAAGTGCATGACCAGGTGCGCTGCCTGAAGTTCTGCCGTTGAGAAGATTTCCCTTCACTGCTATCCCTCAGGGATGTCGCAGAGGGGAGCTGTGGTGCCGCAGCCGTCCACCTTCAGGTGGTGCCTGAGTATCGCGCAGAACCATCTGTGAACCAGGCCCGAGTCTTCTCTTCCTCTGTCAGCTGATTATGGGAGCTCCCTCCAAGGCCATAGGTGCAGGCAGGGAGCAGGCAGTGGAACAGGAGCAGGAGCCATGGGCGTTTGGGCCACTTCTTCATGTAATTTATCTGTGGCACCAAGGCCTGCTTGTACCTGGTCACATACATGCCACCTCCAGCTGATGACAGAGTGATGCTGCACACTCCAACTCAACGGCTTGGAGGGTAGATAGCTTCCAGTTCCTGATGGGCAGCGCAGGTCACACGGTAACTTGGTGGCCCGTGGTCAAGCGTTCAGTTTCTACGAAGGCCTAGTAGCCGTCCAAGAGTGGTCTCCCAAAAGCAGAGGAGCTATCTGCAGCAGGTGGCAGGGTCTTGCTCCAAAGTCCTAAGGGCATGTGCTGCGATGCACCCACAGGGGCTTGCCCAAGGCCCCAGACAGCGTCCCTGTCTGCCACTGACACCTCCAGTACCATGGGATCTACTGGGTCATATGGCCCATGTGGCAGAGCAGCTCGCACAGAGAAGTGTCACCCCACACTTATCTCTTGTCCCTATTCCCACTACCCTTCTTCCCCCTGTTCTCATCTACCCACTGGACCTGTTGCAGAGCCTTCTGTTCTGGGCCCCGTGCAAAATAGCAGCTTCTCAAGCCACTCAATAGATGGGGCAGAGTGACACACCCAAATGAGGAATGTGTTGCCTCCAAAATCTGCTACCAGATCAACTATGTAGATAAACTGTAATAGACAGCATATATACATATATTATATAATGTCATATATACACAGAGAGAGGAGAGAGAAATATGTGCACATGTATTAATCAGAGTTCTCCAAAGAAAAAGAGCTAGTAGGATGTGTATACGTAGAAAAAAATATTTATTTTAAGGAATTGGCTCATGTCATTATAGAGGCTGACAAGCATAAACTCTGGCTGGCAGGCTGGAGACCTAGGGAGGACCTAGCAGATGGCCTTTGGTTCAAGTCCAAAAGCCGTCAGCTGCAGGATTCCCTCCTGCTCGTGGGAGAAGCCATCTTCATTCTGCTCAGGCCTTCACCTGATTGGGCGAGGCCCACCCACACACAGAGGGTAATCTGTTTTAAATGTTAGTCTTGTCCAAAAACACCCTCACAGAAACATTCAGAATAATGTTTGACCACATGTCTCGGCACTGTGGCCCAGCTGAGTTGACACCTAACGTTAACCTCCACAGTATACACATTAGCACATATAAACATACTTCTAGCTCTATCTGCTGAGAGGGACTAGGGCCAGTGAGGCCCCAATAGCAAGGAGCACATTTAGCACCCAGATTTTAGTTTCACATACTATTTCCTAATAGAAAGAATCAGGACTCTTTGGAGAAAGGGCTGATTCAGGATTGGGACAGGGAAGATACAGATGAAACTGGAAGATCTCGTGGCACCAAAAAGTAAGGAAGAATTCAAAATCTGGGACAATTTGAGTAACAAAAGAAATAATCATGGTGACAGATGATAACTCAGAATAAATATTCATAAATGTTTAGTGATAGAAATGATTGCATAAATGAGTAAATGAAGGAGAAAGGGCGGCTTTTTCTTAGAAGTCCAGTTAACCAGTGTAGAAGGAATACTGGAAACAAGACATAACTGTTAGGTGCACACCAGAGTATTAATGAGGTAGGAAAGAGTCTGACAGCTGCTAAAATTAGCGGGCCAGAGTGTGATGAGAAACAGGACATTTGTATAATCCCTAAGTGCCTCTCCACAAGACATTCATGAATTATAAAGGACAGGTAGTAATTTTACAGGGGAGAGACCTGGCAGATATTGTCTGAACCAGGTGAGCCCAGTGAACGTCACCAGCAGCAAGGTATGTGGACATCAGGGACCTCCTGACAGGCTGCACTGAGCAGGACACCAGATGGCTCCTGCAGGGTTCTTGCCTCGAATCACGAGAAAATATCAGACACATACAACTTGAGGGGCAGTTTACAAACAACTAGCTAAAACTCTTCAAAGGTGCAGAGGTCACAAAAGACAAAGAACAACTGAGAAATTGTCACAGATTGGAGGAAACTAAGATGACATGACAACGGCAAATGATGAGAATCAACTGTACATGTGTGTATGTGTGTGCTTGTGTGTGCACATGTGTGTATGCGTGTGTATGCATCTCCAATACATATCCAGCATACATCCAGGGCTTCATACCGATACCTCTGATTCCAGTCCAATGCCACAGGATTTGTTCCAGCCTTCCTTCTTTGCTTGTTTCTGACTCTTCTCTCCAACAATGAGAAACGTGGCCTTCATTATGCACAGCATATTTACTTAACTGCTCAACCCTGGTATATACACGTAGTTTCAGGATTGCTAACCCATACCCCTGTGAAAACAGATTTACTCACAAGAATACGATAGTGTGTACACTTCTTTTTGTCCCTAGCTTTATAGGAAATATGACAGTATTTACTGTAAATTTTACTGTAAATATTTACAGTACAGTAAATATTTCCAAAGAGTCATGACAACTGTTTCCCAAAGTTTCCTAAATTACTTTCCTTCCCCACTGCCTTCAGTGTGGTGACATTATTCATTTATAATACTGTTAGTTCTCTTGTGTGACGGCCTGGTTAATTTATTTATTCATTCTGGGGGTATGTGCAATGTTGCCATGGTTCTAAGAATCACAGCTATGCAAGAGGTATCCTCAGAGAAGTGTCACCCCCATCCCTCCCCCCAACCCCGGTCCCTCCTACCCACTGCAGGTAACTGATCCCCTTAGTCCCTGGTTTGCCTTAACTGTATTCCTTTTGTTCAAATGAGTAGATACCTGTGTATTTTCTTATGTCCTTTTTAAAAATACATTTATCTTGAAAACATTTTGCAAAAGTTTCTATAAGGTCAATTCCAAGTATGAGATTTCTGACGTGTGCTGAGTATGTTTCTTAGATGATGCAAATTGCGTCCACCTAATAGAGTAGGTGCTTGGTAAATATTTGTGGAATGAATGAATGAATGAATTCCTGGCTTGAGAGTAACTCACTGCGTGATTTGGGGAAAGTCTCTTGGTCTCTCTGGATTTTGGTTCTCCCAACTTCATGGCAAGGGAAGGCTCTTCCAACTGTGACATGAGAGGACATCCCAGGGCAGTCAAATGTATGCCTGGCCTTTTCCCTCCTCCTCTCACTTCTTGCCACGTGCCCTCTCCATTCCATCCCCATAACAACCTGGAACAATAACAAAAAACAACAACAGCGACTACAATAATGGCTACAACCATTCATTGAGCACTTGCCATGTGCATTGTCTCATTTTAATACTTACAAAAACCACATGTGATAGGAATTTTTGTTATTCCTCTTTTACAGATGGGGCATTTCAGGTCAGGGAGGTTCAGGAACTTGCCCAAGGCTGTATAGTCCTAAATTATGGTGGTGAGACTTGAATTCACGCCTGCCTGACAGCTGAGGCCACAGGGTTGCTTTACAGAACATCCATCCTCTCCCCCTGGCCCGTTCCTGCAAGCATGGCTCTTACTGAGTTGTTGACCAAATTTCCTAAGCCCAGCATTTCCCACGCCTGGTGGATATAAATAGCTGTTCTGTGCTCACATAAGTCCAAGGCTCTGTCCCTGAGGACTTCCAGCACTTTATGTGTGCTGTGGGCCTGCAGGATACAGAGTCGCCTGAACTGTTGTAAGCATGAAACCGCTTTTTCTTGCAACATTTGCTAACGTCTCATGTATTAGTTCTTTGGGCCACAGCTTAACTAATGTAATGCCCTTGGGTTTTTAGGGACAATGTGATCCAAGAGGGTCTCTTTTCAGGGCTGGGGGCGGGGGGGTTAGTTACATTTTCCTAGGAGGCTTATAGCCTAGGAACCATCCACAGGCCAAAAGGGGTGACTCTAGGGGTGGGTTTTCAGGCCCTGGAAGAGCTGGCAGGAGAGTGGGTGAGGGCATCAGAATTGGCCTGGCCCACTGCACAGCAAACTTAGTTGTCAGCTGCTTCCTGAGGCTAGTTCTGGGGGCAAGATGATGCTCCTTCTCCCTTTTATGTGGGGTGGGGGACTTTGGCCTCAGCTGTGTTTCCTCTGGCTCACGAGGCAAGTGCTAAATATGGTTTCTTACCACTGGAAAGTGTTTCCTGAAAGCCTTGATGGGAAACATGCAAAGGGCCCCGAGACAAGCAGGCTCTATCAGAGCACTTCTTTACGGTGAGCAATGCTGCTGGGGCTGCCGCCCTGCACAATTCCAGGAGGCGCTGTTCATACAGAGCACGTGGGGTACTGAGTGTGCCCTGCTGGGTGGTATCCCCTGGCACTGCACAGTGTCCCCACGCTGCCCTTTTCCATTTCCTGAGCCAAAAATCAAGGTTTCATTCTACTGAAACAGGAAAAAAGGAGAATTTGAAGAAATCTGAGGCCTCTAAATTCTTGTAATTCCAGGATTTTCCAAAATGTCTTAATGAGAGTTTTTACTAAAAAAGAAAAGAAAAGAAAAAATCAGCCAGTGAGGGATAAATGCCATGATCAGATATTTTAGAAACTTCCAGGTTAAATAAAATGTAACAACTTTCTTTGCTACATGACTTGTCAGAGCCTTTAATATACTGAAGACTCTATAAATCCAAGAGGGAAAGGTGGGCTGTGGCATTTCTCAAACTTATTTCACCATAGACTTTCCTTTTTTGTCTTCCTGAAAGTAATGTTTCAGAAAACATATTCTGGAAGCATTTCCTGGGTGTGAAAACAACAACAACAACATATTCTGGGAAACTCTGGCATAGAAGAGTATGTTTTCCTGAAAAAGTCACCTTTCCCCAAGGTCTGTATAAAACATCATTATTCTCCTCCTGTCCCTTCCAACCTGAATCACTGTTGGGACCCTGGGGCAGCCCAGCCCGCCAGCCTGTGGGCCCTGCAATGAACTGTGGTATTTGTTGAAGTCCCAGGATGTGTTGTTGCTGAACTAGTCTAGTCTCTGTGGCTGGGCTGCCTCAGTTTCCCTGCCTGGTGCTGCAGTTCCCAACTGGGAAGGGACCGTCATTTCAAACTTCAGCATATTTGGTAGGTCTAGCCACAGCTAGCTCGTGGCCCAGGGCCCCGGGACCCTGCCTGGCACCCACTGTCTGCTAGCTGGGGAATGGCGTGAAGGGTGTAGCTGCCTGCAATGCTGTTCTCTGCTGGGCCCCATCCCACCCCACCGCCACTACCTCCTACCATTTTTGCTCAGGCTTTGACATCAAACAGAAGTGAGTTCTCATTCTGACTTGGCCACACTCCCCAGCTCTGTGAATCTGGTGGGGGGGAGCATGTATGACTCCTTTGGGGCTGATGAAGCCCACATCATAACGAAGTTACAGACTTTCACGAGATAAAGGATACAGTGTGCTCAGCACAGTGGTGGGCACATAGTAGCTCTTAGCAAGTCCCCTGGGGTTGAGTGACTCCCAACCGTCCCACTTCCTGGCTGTATGTCCTTGTGCAATGTCCTTCTTGACCCTGGACTTCAGTTCCTGATCTCTAAAGTAAGAACAATCACACATATTTCAGAGAGTCATTGGGAAATTAAAAAAGAAAATGCATGAAAATGCTCTTTGGAAACCATGAAGCGCTATGTAGTTATAGTAACCATGGTAACAACAATGAGTTAGTGAGATGTGTAGCTGCTGCACCAACCCCAGTAACACATTCTAAATCTCTGAGGAATTCTGTGTACTTGGCAGCAATTCCCATGGATTGACAACCATTTATTCCACAAATATTTTTGGCTGCCAACTCTATGCCAGTCTCCAAGCTTAGGCTGGGGCTACCTATTAAGAACTGGAAAGGGTATGAGATTTTACCCTGCTGGGTAGACTTAGATGCTGGCAGAAGACAAAATACTCCTAGGTCAGAGACAAAGGACTTTATTACTCACAACATGACAAGCAGCACGAGCATCAGCATATTAGCATTAGTTTCTTTTGGCCCCAATTCCCACAGAGGTAAGGTTGCCAGATGTAGAAAATTACAATATGACATACCCAGTTGAATTTGAATTTTAGATTAACAATGAATACATTTTTAATATGTGTCAAATGTTGCATGGGACATACATAGACTAAAAAACTAATCATTGTTTACCTGAAATTCAAGTTGCACTGGGTGTCTTGTATTTTTAACAGGCAACTCTACACAAGGTGACGCAGATGAGTCAAGCTGTATGAACACACACACAGTGGATTAGATTACAAGAGATGCCTCTGAGTTTAGAGAACCCAAACCTTTTATAATGGGCAGTAAATATGCCTGCGCTTTGATTCAGAGAGACCCTCGCTCTGTCTTCTGATGTGTTGGCTATACAAACGCCATTGAAAAGACAGTCCAGGACAAAGGGGACTCAGTGGCTCTGCTTGCAAGACTTGGAGCATTGTCTCCCAGTAGCGCCCCAGGGAATAGGAGTGGGGAAAAGGAGATGGCGGTGGTTTCTATCCCCTAGAGTCACTATCTTGAGATAATTGCTTGTCAGAGGGCCTGGGTTTCATCCACATCCCTCCCCTAACCCTCACCCCCACCCCAGTTACAAGCTGACTCCTTTGCAGGGAGAGAGGGAGTGGTAGGGTAATCCAGGTGCAAATCTGCCCCAAGCAAGAGAGGATGAGAATACCTTCCCCCCACACCCACTCATTGAGTGAATGTCTGCCCAGGGCCTGCCATAGTCCAGGCACCGGGTAAGGCACTGGGGCTGCCCCCGTGGGGGAGCCCCACCCGGTCCTTGCCCATCTGCAGCTTCAGCCTGATGCATCTATGAAGGGAACTGGGAGAAAAAAGACGTCTCCTTTTTGTAAAGAAGCAGAACCAACTGCAAAGCCCCCTGCTCCACACTCTGCCCTGTGACCTCTTGCCTGAAGTCACTGGTGTGCCCTGCACTACTTCCTGCCCAGGGAGTCTCCCCGCTGGGGGATAGCAGCCTGGAGACCTGAGTTTTAGCTGCAGCTCTGGTCTCTGTCGCCCTGTGACTTTGGACAAGTCCCTTCCCGGGGCTGAACGGATAGGCTGGATCGGACAGTTGCCCCAGTGCTGTTTAGGAGGCTGGGATTCTACCTCATTGGGCCTGCTGATGTGTCTTTAGCTCCCACCGAGGGGCAGAGCCCAGAGAAGAGCCCTGACCCCTGCGGGCTCTGGGAGCTTCCGTTTGGACCTTAGTCTCCAGCCTCGTGATGTAGGAAGGGAGCCCGTGCACCCTGCCCGCCCCGTCCCACTCAGCCACCCCGTCCCACTCAGCCACCCCCTAGCACAGCCCCATGTGCGGCCAAGGCAGTCACTGCAGAAACTGCGATTGCCCAAAGTTGCTTTCTTAATAACCAAGAGGGCTGAGTTCCTGAGGAAGGAAGACGGTGGATAACAAATAAAACCAATTTCAAAACTCCCTTCTGGTTGCTGCAGGATCCTTTGGCCTCTGGGCCCCTCCCTGGCTCCCAGAACCCTCCAGCCTTTGACCAGTCGGGGCCTTTTCTTTTAGGGCCACCAACTTGTCCCGCTTTGCCTGGGACGATCCCAGTTTTACAACTGAAAATCTCACATTCCAAGAACGTCCTCAGGCCGAGGCAAACCAGGAAGGTTGGTCACATCACTTTCACGGCATTTTTCATATTTTCTACCTTAAGAATGATTCGGTGATCAGGAATCTGGGCTCTGAAGTCAGACAGGACAGGGTTTGGGTCCTGCCTCTGGCCCCATCCGTTGTACAGCTTTGGGCAAGTGACTTCTCCTGTTGGAGACTTAGTTTCTTAGTTCCTCAGCTGTCGAATGGGGACAATACAAACATTTTCCTTCAAAGGGTCAGTATGAAGACTGACAGAGGCATTGTTTAGTAGTATCTGGTCCCCTGGGTCCCAGAGATAGCACAGACCAGCCCTCACATTGGAGGGTGGGAGACAGATATTAGCTCTCTGGAATAGGATGTGTTAAGGTTGATTTTTGTTTTTGTTTTTGTTTTTTGAGACAGAGTCTTGCTCTATTGCCCGGGCTAGAGTGCTGTGGCATCAGCAACCTCAAACTCCTGGGCTCAAGCGATCTTCCTGCCTCAGCCTCCCAAGTAGCTAGGACTATAGGTGTGCACCACCATGCCTGGCTAATTTTTTCTATTTTTAGTTGCCCAGCTAATTTCTTTCTATTTTTTCATAGAGACGGGGTCTCGCTCTTGCTGTGGCTGGTCTTGAACTCCTGAGCTCAAGTGATCCTCCCGCCTCAGCCTCCCAGAGTGCTAGGATTACAGGTGTGAGCCACCTCACCCAATCTTGTGTTAAGGTTCTAAAGCAGGTGGGAACCAAGTGTCCTGGGGCCCATGGAGAGGCTAAGTCTGCCCAGGGATGACAGGAGAGACTTGAGGAATGGAGATCCAGTTGTGCAGGGCTTTCATGGATGAGTAGGAGTCCTTCAGGAGGAGAATAGGGAAGAACATTCCGGGCAAAGGAAGCAGGCTGAGGAAGTGTGTGTCTGGTCAAATTTCGCTGAACTGCAACTTACGTTTCCTGGAATTTCCTGCTGGTCAGGGCTGGCCTTAAGAAAAATCTGTGTGAACCCCAGGAAGAGAACTCTGCTGGTTTTTCAAGGGGAACTTTGACTAGCCCACAGGCATCTTGAGGCCTTTTAGAAAGCGGATATACAGGAGAAGGGAGGTTGTGCAGCTTACTGTTCTCTCCCGTGTTCGTGGAAGGATTGCAGGTTTATTACTTTACAGTGGCTTTGAAATGTGCTGTTTCTCTAACGAGCATGTCTTTATTGACTTCTGCACTTCACGGACTCCCCTGTGAAGTCTGGGGACGGGATAAATGGCCCCGTGCAAGCCACAGCCCAAGGTCCTGACGCTTCCCAAACAAGGCACACAGGTCCTGGGAGCTGGTGAGTGTCACCTTGGTTACAGTGAATTCAGGAGGGACTGGGCTTGTCACGTCTCTATTACAATAGTTTAAAGTCTATATTCCTCATTATTAAAATTTTTATTTTTTCTAAGGTATATTTTAAAAACTAAAAAAGAAAAGAAAAGAAAAATCTGTGGGAGATTTGAGCAGTGAGAGTGAAGCACCCAACACATTTGTGCCGAGTTCGGGGGAGACACGGATGCTGCTCACATGTGCTGCCATGGACCCGTGGGCTCACTGGTTTGGGCGTGACGTGGCAGCGGGGCCCACGTCTGTTCCAGCTCCCACTGGATCTTCTCCTTCAGTTTCTGCATCTCTTGGCACTTTCTTCAATAAAGACTCCAGTTTCTCCTGCAGGTCAACCCCACGGTGGAAGCTGCAGGCTCGGACACAACAGACCACTGCGGGTCCCAGTTTGTTCCCGTGGGTTCCAGCCAGCCCTCGCTCTCCTCCACTTGTGTCCAGCTGCCTGCCCTGCTGGCCTCAGACCCAGCACGGGCTGCAGAAGCCACAGCTGTGTAAGCTCCTATATTGCACACGGTCAACTGCCTATGATGTACCCCGAGTCTCTGTCGCTGCCGATGGTTCTGCTTCCCCAACTGAAACACTGAGTCCCATGTGCCTGGGGGCTGGAGAACCAGGGACATGGGGGTGCACGATAAGAAATGAGGATAAGCCTGGGCAACATAGTGAGACCCCATCTCTAGCAAAAATTAAATAAAAAATTAGCCAGCCATGGTGGTGGCGCCTGTAGTCCCAGATACTTGGGATCACTTGAGCCCAGGAGTTCAAGGCTGCAGTGAGCTATGATTGCACCACTGCACTCTAGCCTGGGTGACAGAGTGAGACCCAGTCTCTAAAAAAGAAAGAAAGAAAGAAAAGAAAGAAAGGAAGGAAGGAAGGAAGGGAGGGAGGGAGGGAGGGAAGGGAAGGAAGGAAGAGAGGGAGAGGAAGAGAGAGAGAGAGAGAGAAAGAAAGAGAGAAAGAAAGAAAGGAAAGAAAGAAAAAGGAAAGAAAGAAAAGGAAGAAAGAAAGAAAGAGAGGTGGGGCTGGGCCTGGGGGCAGATAATGGGGAGCCATTAAAGGTTGTTGAGCAGGGCAGTGACACAGTCCGGTCCCAACTTTCCCTATAATTCTTGGTTTCTTTCTTTCTTTTTTTTTTTGAGACAGAGTCTCACTCTGTTGCCTGGGCTAGAGTGCTGTGGCATCAGCCTAGCACACAGCAACCTCAAACTCCTGGGCTCAAGCGATCCTTCTGCCTCAGCCTCCCGAGTAGCTGGGACTACAGGCATGCGCCACCATGCCCGGCTAATTTTTTCTATTTTAGTAGAGACAGAGTCTGGCTCTTGCTCAGGCTGGTATCAAAATCCTGAGCTCAAGCGATCCTCCCGCCTTGGCCTCCCAGAGTGCTAGGATTACAGGTGTGAGCCACCACGCCTGGCCCTAATTCTTGATTTCTATGATTATGTGTTTATTATGAGCCAAGCCCTGGGCTGGGTCCCCAGGGGCTCAGTGGGCATGTGAGTTATGCCTCTTACACGAAGAAACTCCAAGCAGAAGGTGTTCAGAGCCATAGGAGAGCTGGAAAAATAGTATTATTATATTAACATATTAATATATTTCCTCAGTGACTATGACTTTCTTAAACTATTGTTTCTTCTCTACTTCCTCACCCAGGGCTTAGTATACAGCAGTTGCTCCTGAATTGACTTGAAAATGCTGCCTCCCTCTGTATCATAAGAGGACAAAAAACTTTCAGAGGCTTCTACTAAACAAACAAAGATTTCAAAATCATTTTTTCTTCTCTTGTCTTCATTCACCTAAAAGTGTGGGTGGGTGTGTGTATTAGCAGGGAATGGGAGCGGGGAGCCCATCATCCCTGTGTCCTGGGGGTCCTGGCTGATCATAGCTGGAATTCGGACACTTTTGTACGTGTGTCCAGTTAGGGGACGCTCTTCACCCAGCCCCATGCTGTGGGTACCTGCTGATTTACGTGGGGCCTGAGGAGCTTCCTGGGAGGACTGAGTGAGGTTCAAGCACTGAACCTTCCCTTTTGCAGCTGCCTGCCAAGCTGTGGCAGCACTGTGAGGTCTGCGAGTGGAGGTGGCAGCTCTATAGGCTGAATCTTGGTGGCAGAACCCGGGAGGGGCAGAGGGGACGGCCGTCTCAGATGATGTGTCTCCTGCTCAGCCAGCAGCAATGCGGGCACCGAGAGCCCCGGCCGTGGCCACGACTGTGTCATACTCCTTGGGACTAAGGCTCCTGCAGGAGCAGGTGGAAGGTGTTGAGAGCTAACTGCCAGCAGGACATTATCTATATCCACAGTTGGCAAGACCTGGGTCACACCCACGGTCACACTCAAGTGAAAACGAGCCGGTGTAGGGACAGCAATGGGGTGGGTGGAGAACTGGAACCCTTGTCTTGTGCAGGGGGAGGATGTGGCGCTGGGGTGGGAGAGAACCATTGCTCTCTGCTGCAGGCTGTCACCGTGCACACATGTCCCATGAGAGAAAGATGCAAAGAGGCAGCTTCCTCCTCAACCCAAGGAAGCGCTTTCTCACCACCAGAGCCCTCTGGGACACAGCGAGCACTGGGCCCCACAGGACAGCCAGCGGAGGGGGTGACTAAGTGGTAGCATTGCTGCAGACCCGCGGACTCCAGGCTCCCAGCCTCATGGACCAGTAATCAATCAATCAGTCAATCAATGACAAAAGTTATCTAGGTCCCAGCACAAGTTTAACACCAAACAGAGGAAGAACATACACATAGCCTTTCCCAAGAGGGATTTATCAATCATGTATGTACCAAGGGAAAAAAACTAAAGGAATATATCACAATTTATGCCCCAAGTTGCTGTTCAAACGGGGGACTGTTATACAACAGTGATCAGAAGGAACTGAAACCAGAAACAAATGCAGATGAACCTTAGAAACATGACACCAAGGGGAAAGGACACAGACGAAGAGACATTATATGTAGGAAAGTTTCCAAACATTAAGCAGAACCAAATACCGTGTTCTTTAGGGGTGGTTGAATCTGTGGGACAGCTATTTTATTAAAGAAAGGGAGTCAGGAACACAGCCTGGGACGGACAGCCGAGCTGCTCCGTGAGACAGAGGTCAAGAGCTCAGAGCTCGGCCGGGCGCGGTGGCTCACGCCTGTAATCCTAGCACTCTGGGAGGCCGAGGCGAGAAGATTGCTTGAGGTCAGGAGTTCGAGACCAGCCAGAGCAAGAGTGAGACCCCCGTCTCTACTAAAAATAGAAAGAAATTAGCTGGACAGCTAAAAATATATATAGAAAAAAATTAGCCGGGCATGGTGGCGCATGCCTGTAGTCCCAGCTACTCGGGAGACTGAGGCAGAAGGATTGCTTGAGCCCAGGAGTTTGAGGTTGCTGTGAGCTAGGCTGACACCATGGCACTCATTCTAGCCCAGGCAACAGAGTGAGACTCTGTCTCAAAAAAAAAAAAAAAAAAGAGCTCGGAGCTCTCAGTCTTGTCTGGCTCTGCCACCATGATGGCAGTGAGCCTGGACAAGTCGCTTGTCCTCTCTGGGCCTCAGTTTCCCCAGCTGCACAATGAAAGTATAGGAGAGGGCTCTGACCAAGGCTAAGACGCCAGTGGCCTCAGCATATCTGGGACAGAGAAGCGTCTCAAACGAGGAACTGCCATCTGCCCAAACGCCAGCACCCCAAGGAGCTGGGCTTCCCTGCCCCCTTCCAAAGGGGCTGTTCCCGGTGAGCCAGCTGCTGCCCTCCTGACGACCCCTGTCCCAGCTCTGCCCTGAGGGAAGGCTTCGGGAGCAGCTACTAGGTGGCTGTAGCAGGAAGCCTCCAGACAGCCCCCAGTCACCCCCACTGCCCTCACGTAGCCCCTCTCTCTGAGCGTGAGCTGGACCTAGCGACTCGTTTCTAACAAGGAGAATATGGCAAAAGTGATGGATGTGACCCGTGAGGTTGCAAGAAGACTGTGGCTTCCAGCTCGGTCTCTCATCCGCTCGGACTGAGGGCAGCCGGTGGCCAAGCCGGGAGCTGCTCTGTGGACAGGCCCATGGGGTGAGGGGCAGAGCCAGCCCTCTGACCCACCACGGGGGAGGAACTAAGCCCTGCAGCTCGGGAGGAACTGAATCCTACCAGTGACCGCGGGAATGGGTCCCTCGGGGAGACTGCAGCTCCAGCCCACACCGTGGGCCGGACACACCCAGCTAAGCTGAACCTGGATTTCTGACCCCAGAAACGATGAGATAACTCACAGTTGTTGTTGTACGTCACTAAATTTTGGGGTGATCTCTTGCATAGCAATAGACATCTAGCCCCGCCCTCACCAACCCCGAGGGCCCCTGGGAGTGGTCACACCCTCCCTGGGCCCCTCTTTCCTGCTTTGCCTGTGGTCAGTAGGGCTGTTCTCCAGCCACCTGCCCCTCTGTATTCTAGGCTATTCTGGGGCAGGGGCAGAACCTGTCTACCCCTCCAGGTCTCTGAGGGCTTCTCTCTGTGCCAGCCTCTGACACTTGGAAGGAGGGTGACAGCCGGCGGCATTGGGTGCTGAAGGGTGTTAGTTCTGGAAACGTCTGCTGGGTTGCTGTGTAGCTCTGCGTGGCCATTTGACCTCCCTCCGGCTCCCTCCCTCTGGGTGGCAGGATTGCCAGGGAGGCTGCGAGCTCTCTAGTGACTGTTGCTACAAACAGAGAGCAGATGGACGTCTTTCCTGCCTGGAAAGGGGCTCTGGTTTGCGTGTCCCCTGGGCCAGCTGTTTCCAATGTCATCATGGAAAGCAAAGGTTGTCAAGGGAAACCCAGAGAAGCAACTGAGCCGTGGGGGTGGGGGTGAGAGGCCCGGGCCCAGCCTCCCCTGCTGGCCTGCTCATGACCTCAGAGCCAAGCCTGCTCCTGTGGTCTCAGAAGTGCTCTCCTGAGAACTGCTCACCTCGTGTCTCCACCACCCCTCTACTGCGCCTGGCGTGGGGTCTCCTCCCGAGGAGACCCCCCTACGGGCCTTTGGAAAGAATGGAGGAAAGATATGGGCAAAAGGAGAACCTGGATTTAGAGTCAAACCTGGATTCAAATTCTAACTCCTCTATTCTCTGCTAGGAGATTGGGTATATCAATTAATCTCTCTGAGGCTCAGTTTCCTCAACTGTAAAATGGGGTGAATCATCTTTGCTTTAAGGTGCTTTAACATTCTTTTATTGTGGTAAAATATACATAACATAATTTACCACTTTAATCATTTTAAGTGCACAATTCGGTAGCATGAAGTCCATTTACATTGTTGAGCAACCACCACCGGCTCTAGAACCTTTTCATCATCACAGACAGAAACTCTGCACCTGTTAATCACTAACTGCCCAGCCCCCACCCCAGCATCCACTATGCTACTTTTTATCTCTATGAATTTGCCTATTTTAGGAACCTCACATAAGTGGAATCATAGGTATCAGTCCTCTATGTCTGGCCTCTTTCACTTAACTGCTTTAGGGTGTTTGCGGAATAATTGAAACTGTGTGCGTGAGACAACTGCAGCTGGGGGCCAGCACATAGTAGGCACTTAGAGATGCCTGTGCATGAGTAACTGACAGGACAGCCCCATCTGTCTCCTATGTCCCCAGGCTTAGCAGCTGAAGGAAGAGGACTGAAAGAGGGAGACGTCCTTTTGCACGTGGGGAATCCCAGCCCCGGGAAGGGAAGCAGCTGCCCAGGTCATAGCTGCCCTTCAGATCATCCTGTCCCAAGCAGGCCATGTGGTTTATGACAAACCAGGGAGGTCTCTTGTTCATTCAGTGCCACTGCCTGATGTCCTGCCATTAGGACTTCCTTATTCTGGATCTTGATTGTTTTTGATTCCCAACTTGTTCCCACACCTGTCTCTCCTGCCTATACTGCTCATTCATCATCATAGCCCTGGAAGCTTCAGGGAAGGCCTTCATCAATAGCTACCAGCAGCCGGGCACAGTGGCTCATGCCTGTAATCCTAGCACTCTGGGAGGCCGAGGCGGGAGGATTGCTCAAGGTCAGGAGTTCGAGACCAGCCTGAGCAAGAGTGAGACCCCGTCTCTACTAAAAATGGAAAGAAATGATTTGGACAGCTAAAAATATATATAGCAAAAAAAATTACCCAGCCATGGTGGCACATGCCTGTAGTCTCAGCTACTTGGGAGGCTGGGGCAGGAGGATTGCTTGAGCCCAGGAGTTTGAGGTTGCTGTGAGCTAGGCAGACACCACAGCACTCTAGCCCAGGCAACAGAGTGAGACTCTGTCTCAAAAAAAAAATAAATAAAAAATAAAGCTACCAGCATTAGCTGGTGTGGACAGTGCCCTATCAGAAGGCAGGCAGTCCTGGGCAGCATCTGCATCCATTCAGGGGCCCCTAGAGGAGTGTCTTCAAAACCAGAGGGCTTTTTCTCCAGTGCCTTCCCCCCTGGGCTGCAGAGGCCCATTATTACAGCAGAGCCTGTCTGGCCAGGGGAGCCCAGGGGCTCCGGGACTACTGCACCAGAACTGTAAGGGTCCTGTGTTTTAGTTTCCTCTTACTGCTGTAACAGTGACCACTTAGTGGCTTAAAGTGCACAAATTTATCATCTGAAGTGCAAGTTCTGAAGTCAGAAGTCTGCCATGAGTCTCACTGGGCTAAGATCAAAGTGTCAGCAGGGCTATATTCCTCTCTGGAAGATCCAAGGGAGAATCTGCTTCCTTGCTTTTTCCAGCTTCTGGAAGCTGCCGGCATCCCTTGTCTTCCGGCCTCCTTCCATCAGCAAAGCTGGGAACAACGGGCTGCGTGCTCGTGTCGCATCACTGCAACTGCCGCTTCCTTCTCAGACTCTCGCTCCTCCTCTGCCCCCATCTTCTTGTCTCGGGCTCACCCAGTGCCTTAGTCCATCCAGGCTGCTACCACAAAGTGCTACAGTCTGGGTGGCTTACAAACAGCAGAAATCCATTCCTGTTCTGGAGGCTGGAAGTCTGAGATCGCAGTGATAGCTCAGCCAGGTTCTGGGAAGGTGTCCCTTCTGGGTTGCAGACTGCTGACTTCTCCTTGTATCCTCACATGGTGGAAAGAAGGGTAGAGAGCTCTCTGGGGTCCCTCTTATAAGGGCTCTAATCCCATTCACAAGGGCCCCACCCTCATGACCTAATTACTTTCCAAAGGCCCCACCTCATAATACCATCACGTCAGAGCTTAAGGTTTCATCCTATGACTTTTTGGGGCATACACACTTTCAGGCCATTGTATCTGCATAATCCAGAACTTTTACATTTTCTCTTTAAGGTCAGCTAACTAGCAACCTTAATTCCATCTACCACCTCAATTCCCCTTTGGCATGTAGCATAATGTACTCCCAGGTTCCGGGGATTAAGCCATTACTCTTCCACACCTTCTTGCAATGGTGGTTTTCTGGCCCCACTGTGCGTGTGGGCTGACTCAATATCTGTGGCCTAGCAATCTGAATTTTTCAGGCTTCTGTGGTGATTCTGATGGTGAGGTTTTATCAGATTTGGTAACTACAATTCTAAGAGTCTCTGTGGGTGCACACGTGGGCACGTGTGTTTGTGGCATGGTCTGAATGTGAGTACGTGTGGTATCTGTGTTTGTCTCTGTGTGTGCATCTGTAGTGCATGTGTATAAAGTGTTTGGAACAGACCATATAGTCTGAGAAGTTATCGCACCTTAGTCATCAGCCAAAAAGTCATTGTCCTGCAGGTTTGGTTGCAAGGCATGCTGGGAGAGCAGGGGCCCTGGGCAGGAAGTGGGCAGCGGGGAGAAGGCAGAGCAGGGGAGCCGACGTGGGGGTTTCCCGGCCAGCCCTCTGCAGACCCGTTTGCTTCCAAAGGGCCTCCTTTCCCGTCAGCCTCTGCAGCTGCCTCTTCCTCCTCCTGCTCAGAAAAACCGGAAACCCCAGAGCAGTGCCAGGGTGGGCCACGCCGTGGGTGAATTTCAACCCAGGTCTGAAGTGGGAGGTGGGAAGTGGGGAGGCAGCCCGGGTGCCCAAGAGGGGAACCCCCAGGTTCCTCGGGTGGGTTCTTCTGACTCCTGGAAACTGGCCTTTCTGTTCCAGGGCCCTGTGCCACCCTGTCACCTCCAGGCTGTGGATGAGACCCTGGGCATTGATGCAGCTTGTGGTGACCACAGTCGCTTCTAGGTGTGCCTCCCTGAGACTCAAACGCCTGTATTCTGAGTCATTTGGGGTGCTGACGAGAGCGGCAGGGGGCCTGCCGGAGCACGTACAAGAATCCCCAAGGAAAAGGAAATGTTGCAACCAGGTGAGGAGTCATTTTGTCATGAGAAAAATTATAATATGAGGCTCTGATGATCTGCAGTGAGGAGGCCCTGCCTGGAACCCTCTTGGGCAACCACTGCTCTGGGGGTAACCGCAGTTTGGGCCCTGCCCCACCCCCCCAACCTCCTCCCAGACAGTTCTCCCCCGGCCTGTCTCCTGAGCCCTCCGTGGTCTTCCTGTCTGTGCCGCACACGCGCCACCCACGGGCCTTTGCACACGCCGTTCCCTCTGTCCTTAACACTTTCCCCTCTGCTCGTACTTCAGGTGGCAGCTCAGTTGTCAGGTCCTCAGGAAAGCTTCCCTGTCCTCCCTAAGCCACTCTAGACTCCCCCACCCAGTAAGCTCAGGGCACCCTGTGCCTCCTGCTCAACACTCCTCGGAGTGGCGATTTTTATTTCTCTGGTGTTTCCCGTTGGTTATCTCTCCCACCAGCCTGGCATCCTCAGAGCTTAGCGTAGCGCCTGGCACACAGTAGGTGCTTAAAGAACATTTGCTAAATGAGTGAAAGGAGACCAATGGTTACACTGTCTAAAAGTAGAAGGCGCTTCTTTGGAGGGAGTGAGCCCTCCATCATTGAGAAGCATCAAAATACAAACTGGACATTTGCCTGGAGGGAATGTTTGTCTAGAGGGCAGAGATGTCTCAGATGGATGCCCCATGGGAGATTTCAGGTTCCCTTTTTCTTTGTAAGAGACAAGGTCTCACTCTGTCACCCAGGCTAGAGTACAGTGGTGCCTGTCATACATCAGAGCTCCCTGCAGCCTCGAACTCCTGTGCTCACGCGATCTGCCCACCTCAGCCTCCCGAGTCACTGGGACCTTCAGCTGTTGTCACCACACCCAGCTAATTAAATTTTTTTTTTTTTTGGTGGAAACAGGGTCTCACTGTGTTACCCAGGCTGGTCTCAAACTCCTGGCCTCACGCAGTCCTCCCACCTCGTCCTCTCAAAGCACTAGGATTACAGGTATGAATGGTGGCACCTGGCCTCAGATTCCTTGAGACTCCAAGAAGCTGGAGAGCTGAGGAAAACTCTAGAAGCAGCCCTGAGAGGCTCAAGTTGTCTGAGAGGCTCAAACTGATGTTTGGGCTCTTATTAATAATTCACTGTATTCTCCGTTTTTTCATTTTGTCCTCCACTGGTGTCCGTTTTCTCAAAACATGGGGTGATAATACGAACTCGTACCCCAACACATGGAGCTATTGTGCGTATAAAGCAGGAGGAGGCTGGTAAGAGTGCTTTCCTGTCATCGCAGGCTGGGTTCCTGGAGGCAGAGCCTGAGAGGGGCTTCTTGCGAAAGTGAGTGATTAGGGGTGTGTTCTCTGGACAAGAAGCTGAGGGATGCGGGGTGGGACAGGGGAGGAAAGCTGAGGCAGCGCGCGGTCTCGGCTGGTATTAGCTTCACCTGACACCACAAGGCGCTCTCCAGTGTGAATCGTACCACGGAGTTGGTTCCGTCTTGAGACAAGAGCGGTGACTTTCTACAGCCCATAGCAGTCAGTACTCACTGGTGGCTGGGTGCCCTGGGGGTGAACATGACCTCCCAGGCAGAGCAACTTCCATCCAGCTAAGGACATTCCCTAAAGAAGGGGCAGCTGTGAGCCTGGAAGTGAATACCCACAGAGGCTGGAGACAGGTGCACCTGCTGGGGAGCAGGAGACCTGGTGCCCCCTGGCAGCACCCACTACACCTGTTTGTGGTCTCAGTTCAGGCTCACTGGAGTTGAGACGGGTCAACCTCGATAGCAGGAGTCTCATTTAGGGACTTGTCCAAACCCTCTTAGTCTGGCCAAGGGCAGGGACTTGGACCCAGGTTGCATTTCTTCCATAATCTCTTGACCTGACCGTTCCTCCTGCAGGGGATGAGGCCTCCCTGGCTGGGGAAGGGGCCTTGCCCGGCTGCACAGCAGGGGACCTGGGAGTGCAGTGGTTGGGGACAGAACAGAGGCTCCCTCCTTGGAGCCACAGCTGCAGTATTTTCCTCCATACTTCAGCATCAGGGCACGTGGACAAGCTTCAGTTGAGCTCCTGCAAACGTGTCCCTCTGGTTCCCGAAAAGGAAGCAGAAATAACAGGGTGGGTGAGAATGGTTGAGGCTGCCAGCACTCCTTAGAGCACCCACTGAAGTGAAAGGGAAACTGGCAGATCGTACAAACCACAGGCATTTCCTGAATTGGGGCAGGGAAAACAAACCCAGGGCCACCCTGCTTCCTGTACATGCAGGTGCCCAGGCACACGTACCCTCACAGCGCACATGCGTGATGCACACATGCACACACACACACAGCCACGCGCCCAGAGACATGCTCATGTACTGGCCTTGCAGACAAGCCCCCAGATGCACACAAGCGCCCATGCCCTCGCACTCAGCCACATGGCCACACACACTGACACATGCACTCAGGCTCCCAGCACCAGCACACCTATGTGCACACACACAACACACGTCCATCCATGCTCCACTCCCACTACAAGGCACAAACAGGCACGTTCAGGTGAACATATGAGAATGCACACACAGCTACATAGGTGCATAAATATGCAAATTCCCTCAAGCACACACACACACCCCTGCACACATTCATTCAATTGCATTATATTACATTGAAACATCTGCACACACAGAGAACACTCAAGCATGCACATAGTCCCAAACACACCTATGCGCACACACACAGAGAGACCAGTAGGCATGACTGCTCTCCAGGCACACACTCAGTTTGACCTCTCAGTAATCAAGGTGAAGCATTGTTCCTAGAGAGGTCTTGGTGGCCTCTTCCTGCAGCCCGCCACATCCTTCTTCCCTTCCCTTCTCTCCCCTCCCCTCTCCTCCCTTCTATCTGTCTCAGGGCAGAGCAGTAGAAGTGGCATAGCTGGGACAAAGGCCACGAGCATTTATAATTTTAACAGAGACTCCCAAATTGTACTTCGAAAATATTTGACTGATGTCACATGCCCACTAAGAGTGTATGACACTAGGGTAGAACCTGAAAAATGTCAGCGCTGCCTGAGAGGGAATAGACAGTTCAGGGGTGGCAGTAAGTGTGTAAACTGTATGTAAATGGATATGGGAACCATGTTCTAGGAATCCCATAGAAAGGATTCAAGTATCAGATTGGGGAGAAAACAGAGGATATATCAAGGCTCTGTTCAACCCCGAGACTGCATGATGAATGAGTATGGACCAGAATTACTCAGTAAGTTAAAAATTTGTAAATGCTCGGGCCCCACACCAGAAGGTTCTGGTTCGGTGGCATTGGGCTGGGGCCCAGGTAACATGCATCATAGGTGATATTTCCCGGAGAAAAGCTTGATGAGTGCCAAAGTTCACTATTTTTACCCTTATGTTGCTTGGGGATGTCCGGGCCCAGGCGTGGAGGCCAACGTGGAAGGTGCCCCAACACCTGCCTCTGAGTGGCCAGTGTCCCCCCACGTCTGCTGGCTGCTGCTCTGCCCAGCCTCCCCCTCCACCCAACCAGGGTACCTCCCCGCTGTCCAGGAGCATGCTGTGGCGACATGTGGCCCTGTCGCTATGACGCCAGGCCATTGTGCAGAAAATGACACCTGGCTGGCTGGGACCAGAGCTCCAAATGATCTGGGTGGAGGGCCCTCACCAAAGTGTCCCAGAATGAGGGAGGACGGGCAGCGTGGGCATGGCCTGAGGCAGGCTGCTGCCACTGCTCCGTGGCTTCGGGGTCGTGCAGGCCTGGCTGAAGCCGGTGCTGGCACTTAGGGCTGTACAACACTGGAAAATCACTTTTCTTTATACCTTAATTTCCTCCTCTGTGAAGTGACAATAGTTAGACCCACGTCACAGGGTGTGTCCCCAGGACTAAAAGGTATAGTGGTGGGTGTGACTTTGCTCTCGGGTGCAAGAAACATCATGTGGCTCCATTTAAACATAAAACGAAATCTGGCTTGAGTCAAGGGTCCAGCACATTCGCTGGGCGCGGTGGCTCACGCCTGTGATCCTAGCACTCTAGGAGGCCAAGGCAGGAGGATCACTTGGGCCCAGGAGTTGGAGGTTGCAGTGCTGTGATCAGGCCACAGCACTGTGGCTCAGGTGACAAAGTGAGACTCTGTCTCTTAAAAAAAAAAAAAGAAAAGAAAAGAAAAGAAAGAAAATGTTATATATATACACAATGGAGTACTATTCAGTCTTAGAAAAGAAAAACATTCCATTACTTGTGACAACATGGATGGAATTGGACGACACTATGCTAAGTGAAATACTCCAGGCACAGAAAGACAGATACTGCATGTTCTCACTCACGCAGTGGACTGTGGGATCCCAAACAATGGAACTCACAGAAGCGGAGAGTAGAATGGTGCTTATAGAGGCTGGGGGTGGAGGGAGTGGGTAGACAATGGTCAAAGGGTACAAAATCTCAATTAGACAAGAGGAATATGTGGCTTTCTTTGAGTTCTACTGCACAATGTGGTGAATACAGTTAGTAATAAAATACTGCACATTTCAAAATTGCTAAGAGAGTCAACTTCAAATGTTCTCATCACAAAAATGTTAAGTATTTGAAGTGACGGATATGCTAACTAGCTTGATTTAATTATTTCAGAATGTATTTATAAATCATAACATCATTTTGTACCCCACAAATTTATACAATTATACACTGTCAATTTGTAATAAAAAATAATGGTGCAGCAACCCTCATTTCAAGTCCCAGCTCTGACCTTCAGGAGCTGGGTGACCTTGGGCTTAACCTCTCCAAGGCTCAGTGTCTGTTGTACCTGTAAGATGGAGGTGACTGATACATGTGGTGGCTCTACCCTCTGCTCAGCTGTCTTGTTCTTCCAAAGGCTGATGGGAAACTCTCAGTTGCTATTCGGCAAAGTTGTGGTGGTGGCTGCTGACGCTGAGACTGGGAGCCCTGATGTCTCATCCAGCCTCCTAGGGACACCAGGAAAGTCCTGCCACCTCCCAGGGCATTGCAATGGAACAGGGTACCTGTCTCCACTGCTCCCAGAACCCCAGATTCTGGTGAGTCTTGGGGACTCCCTCTCAACCCACCCCTCGGTTCTCCCTCCCTTTCCACCCCTGCTCAAAGGCACCAGCCTCTTACCTTCTGGCATAATCGCCTTGGGCCAAGCCTGGCTTTGTACAATACTTCTGTCAAACAAATGCCAAGGGTGGGGTGGTATTCAAGCAACTTCTATTTTGGCACTGACCTAAGGCGCCTGAGGGTCTGGCTAATGTCAGAGACAAATGACCATGAACCGGCTCCAAGTAACTCCTCAGGTAACAGGAGCTGTTGTTCTGAGCCCAGGAGGCTGGGCCAGGCCAGCAGCAGCATCCACTGCCACAGTGAGATCCAAGGCTGGGCAGGACCCGTATTTCTGGCCAGAACACAGATATCTTTGGGGAGTGTGTACACTACAAGGAAACAAAGACCTAACTCAAAATGGCTTAGACTTGCAGGAGTCAGAAGTGGGCTGCTCCCTGGGGTAGTTAATTCAGTGGCTCAACAACATCCCTCCGGAGTCAAGGTTGTCCATCCTTCTCTGTCATCTTCATTGTCACAGGACGGCCACTGTGGCTTCAAGCCTCACATCTTCACTCATTTGCTCATTCGTTCATGGACACATGAAAGCACCTAACAGGGAGATCGGACCATGCCAGAAAGATGGTCCAAAGGCCTGCCTTGAGGTGGAAGTGAGGGCTTCATTCATCCAGTGGTTATTTTAACAAATATTTATTGAGTGCCAGAGAGCTGAGGGTGAACAATGAGAAGTCCCTCCCCTCCTGGAGAGAGACAATAGACACATAAATCTATAGCGGAATGTCAGTGACCCTGAGCACTGTGGGGAGAAATAAAGCCAGGTAGGTTAAGGGACAAAGAATGTGATAGGGCTGGGATGTCACTTAAACGGGGTGGTCTGGGGAAGCTAAGTGCTCCAAGATGGCCTTTGTGCAGGAACCTGAATGGAGAGAGAAAGCTACCCAACTGCTGGGGGAAGAGAGACACACCCATACCTGCAGGGTTCAGTGACTGAAGAATTCAAAGACTCTCTCTATATAATTGATGATAGGAAGTGATAGGAGCTCACATTTATTCAAAGGCTTATTGTATTTAGAGTCCCTTTTGCAAGACAACACATCATCTTATTTTTATCTTTACAAATCTCTGGGAGGTAGAAATAATTATCTCCATTTTACAGATAAGATAACTAAGGCTGGGAGAGGTTAAGTGATTTTTTTTTCCCTTCCAATGTCACACAGCAGTGGAATTCCAAGGACAGGCTGATCCCAGCCTTGTTCTACCAGATACAAATTTTATTTCTAAGGCCCAGAGGACAGCATTCAAACTCTTGAAAAGCCCCAGTACATTAGCTTTTTTAATTTGTGATTTTAAATTTTATTTATGTACTTAGTTTAAAAAATAGAATAAGACATGCTGATGGAACAATCCAAAAGTATAAAAGAGTTTACAGCAAGAACTTCCCTCCCCACTCAAATGGATTATTTCTTTCTAATGACTTTTTTTTTAAAGGTTGGAGGAACATACTTTTAAAACTTGTGGAATGCAACTTTATAAATTTTGGTTGCGTAGGTAAAATTTTTACTTCAGCTGGTAGAATTCTTTGGCCCTGGGAGCACTGTCAGTTTTTTTTAAAATGAGCCCAAAAGCATAAAAATACTTGGCTTTCTTCCTGTTTGTGCCTTTTAAAATTAGATACATGTAAATGCCAGAGGTGAAATTTAATATCCACCTCTAGAAAACAAAGGACTTCCAAGTACATAACCAAGTAAAAAGATAGGATATTTCTTCCCCTGGAAATAATGATTTTAACAGCATTTGGTTGGGGACAATAAAAGACAAAGAAGTTGACGGGCTAGTCAATCCCCCATCTTCTATATTGTCAAGCCTGAAGGAAAGCAACATCTGATGTCAGCCCTGAGTCAGAAAGCCTGTCTTTCTCTCTCTCTTTTCTTTCTTTCTTTGTTTCTTCCCTCCCTGCCTCTCTCCCTGCTTTCCTTCCCTCTTTCTGTCTCTCTCCTCTCCTCCCTTCTTTTTCACTGGATTTTTTTTTTTTTTTTTTTTTGAGACAGAGTCTTGTCCTGTCACCTGGCTGGAGTGCCGTGGCATCATCACAGCTCACTCGACTCCTGGTCTCAAGCCATCCTCCTTCCTCAGCCTCCCGAGTAGCTGGGACTACAGGCACAGGCCACTGTGCCTGGCTGATTTTTCTATTTTTAGTAGAGATGCTCAGGCTGGTCTTGAACTCTTGAGCTCAAGCCATCCTCCCGCCTCGGCCTCCCAGAGTGCTAGGATTACCAGGCGTGAGCCACTGCTGCTGGGCCCTCTCCTCCCTTCTTTATTTCCATCCCTTGTGACTTCATTTTCCAGTGGTGACTCCAATGGTAGGGTGAGGAATATCTCAGACACAACCCACCATGTCACTCTCCCTTCCCAGGGACCCTCAGAGGCTGCTCTGTAGGGAAGGGGTGACATGCTAATCCTGGTTTTCCTCTTCCGAGCCTCTCTGCCCCGACTCCGCAACTGGCCCCTCTTGCCCGGCCATGCGCCTGCCCAGTGCCCTCGTTCAGGGACCCCACTGCCCTCCCACGCCTTGGCACAGGCGCTCCTCCCTGCCGGGCACCCCTCCCAAGTGCCTTCTGCTCATCTCCCTTCCTCCAAGACTTTGCTCTCACACTCCCTTCTGCTGTTCCTGGCTGCCAGCCCCACTCGCGGTAGCTTCTGTGACACCTTCCCCTCTGGACTGGGAGTTTCGCCACCTGCCTGGGGCAGAGGAGCCCATGAGAGAACTCTGGGAATGAACTCCAGCTCTGCAAACTCCCAGCCTGCGATTTCCTGGAAGTCACTCCCCCATCTGGATCTCATTTCCTCATCTGTAAAGTGAGGGCGGGAGGCTGGGACCGGCCGTCCCATGGGGCTTCAGAGCTGTGTGTTTCCCTGGTTCTGTGGAAGTTTTGCATTCCCTTCATCCAGTATCTCTGGGAAAAATGCTTATCTCACTTTGGGGACATTGACATTTCTCTTCCCCATCAAGGTTGCAAGGAGGCAATTTTCTCTGCCAAGAACCTTCTGGATGTGCATGCCAAACCCTGCCTGCCAGGGCCAGCTCACCTCAGTGTTTCTGACATGGAGAATCTGAGGAAGAAAGGAACCTTGTTCAGAGAAGGGAGGACAGGATGAGGGAGGATGGAGGCTGGCTGCAGAATGCCTGGGGGACGTGGAAATGCAAGAGGTATTTATCCAAATCAGCAGTTGGGGGGGGGGGGGTCCACCCTGCTGTAGCAAGCCCAGGGTGGGCTAAATGGAAGGAACCAGACAAGACCCTGTCCGCAGGGGCGACCCATCTAGATGAGGCAGGCATGGAAAGGATCTCACTATGTGGCCTTCATTCATCCACGCACCCCTCCCTCTAGTTCATCAGCACACGATTATTTCATTTCTCTCGTGTGCCGGGCACATGCTATGTCCTGGGAATGCCAGCTCAGACGTGGGCACCTGTGACTTGTGGGGCATGCCGCCAAATAAAAAGTCATGTGACCAGTGCCATGAAGGGGACATACAGGGACCCTGACTCAGTGCCATTTCATCCAAGACTTTAGTCAGGTGCAAAAATGGGGAAGAATATTTGTTTTCTCCTATGTATTTGCAGGAGTCCCTTATACATCCTGGATACCAATCTTTGCTCGGTTATCTAGGCTGCAAATATCTTCTCTCAACCTCTGAGTTTATCTATTCATTTGTTGAGGTGTCTTTTCTGTATGTTTGGCATTTTAATGTAGTCAGATTTATCTGTGTGTTTTTTATCGTCATTGCTCTGTGTGTGTATGTTTACATACACCCTTACCTATTCTGGGGTATAAAGATATTTTCCTCTAAATGTTTTAAAGTTTCTCTTTTCCTTTAGGTCTTTGATCCATCTATTATATGGGGTGTGTGTGTGTATTAGGAATGTAATTTTATTTTATTTTATTTTTTGTACAGATGGCCCACTGACCAGCAACATTTGTTAAAATTGCAATAAAATTCATATAACATAAAATTCACATTTAAAATGGTTCAGCCATTTTAAAGTGTATACAAATCAGTGGCATTTAGAGCATTCACCATGTCATGTGACCATCACCATCTGGTTCCAGAGCATTGCCCATCACCTTGAAAGGAAACCCCGTACCCACTGAGCAGTCTCTCCCACTCCACCTTGCCCCAGCCCCTGGCGACCACTTACCTGATTTCTGTCTCTATGAATTTGCATATTTGGATATTTTATACAAATGGAATCATGCAATATAAGGCCTCTTGTGTCTTGCTCCTCTCATTTAGCATAATGTCTTCAAGCGTCATCCATGTTGCAGCATGAATCAGTACCACCCCTTCTGAGGTTGGCTGTTTCATTGTATGACACATCACATTTTGTTTTTCTACTCCTCAACTGCCAGACATTCGGGCTGTTTCCACTTGTCGGCTATTGTGGATAGTGACTCCATGAACATTCTCGTGCATGTTTTTGTTTGCACACTTCCTTTCCATTCTTTGGGGACCAGTGACATTTGTAAACAGTCTGCTTTATCACCCACTAATCTGTGGTTCCTCCTCTGTCACACGCTGAGCTCCCACACACGTGGGTTTCTTTCTAGCTTCCTTATTCTGATCCATTGGTCTAAGAATCCATCCTGGCACCAACACGACACTGCTTTCATTGTTACAGCTTCATGATACATCTTTTTGTTGTTTTTTTTTTTTTTGGAGACAAGATCTCTCGCTCTGCTGCCCAGGCTGGAGTGTAGTGGTGCAGGCATAGCTCCCTGTAACCTCAAACTCCTGGGCTCAAGTGACCCTCCTGCTTCAGCCTCCTGGGCACTATAGGTGTGAGCCACGGCGCTCAGCCTTCATGGTTGGTTGAGCAAGTGCCCAATCCTCCCCTCCCTGTCTTGTCAAAACCGTCTTGGTTAAATGTGGCCCTTTGCTCTTCCATGTGAATTTTAGGAGCAGCTCATCGAGTTCCACAAAAATTTCCTTGGGATTTTTTTTTAATTTATAGTTGGTTTGAGGAGAACTGCCATCTTTGTGATATTGACGGTTTCCCGCACACTCACAAGCCTTGTCCCTCCCACCTCAGGACATTTGCACCTGACTCTGCTTGGGCCACTCTCCCCCAACTCTCTGCCTCATCAATTCCCTGCTCCAGGCTCAGTCCTCCCAGCCGTGGGGCCCTCTGCACCCTGTGTCTCTCCCTCAGAGCCTGAGCACGATCGCCCTGAAATTATAAGAATTCAGTGGTTCTCAGTTTACTACCTGTGTCCCACTAGTCTGCAAGCTCCTCAGAGGCTATGATGCTGCCTGACTTGTTCATCTTGTCGTCTGCATGCAGGACACTGGCTGACAGATAGCAGGGTCTATGTCTGTCATAAGAATGGAGACACAAGAGGAAGCTCTTCTGCCCTGGGGCATTTGGCCACATGCAGAAGGATGGCAAATAAAGTCACTTAACTTCTTCCCTGTGCCTCTACTTTTCCCCTGCAAAACAGAGATGTGATTAGTGTCTGCCTCACGGGGCGCTGAGGATGAATCGGGTTCCCATATGTGAGAAGTGCTTGGAGCAAAGTCAGTCCGGCAGTCAGAGCTACCTAAGGGTGCACCTGCCCCACACCTCCTCTCTGTAAAGTTTTCAGCCTCACATTCCTGTAATTCTCTGATGACTCCAAAGCCCTTTCCTGAAGTTATCTCATTTTGACTTTATTTCTGTGAACTAGTCATCTTACCTCCATTTTGCAGATGAGGCAAATGAGTCTCAGAGGGGAAGAATGACTCATCTAAGGCCTCACATCTCAAATTTCTAACCCCAAACCCAATGCACAGAATCTTTAAAGTGTTTTCCCGCTCAGACATTCAGTCAGCAGAATTGCTAGTTCAACTTTGAGAACTATATAGCTCCTCTCAGAAGGGGAAAAAAAATCTAACAGGCCCACAGTGTTGATTTACATTACTTTGATTTTATTTTTATTGAAACAGGCAGGTATAAACCTAAGATTAAGCCTGAACTTCTCATGCTCATTGCTCTAGAAACCAACCATAAAACCAAAAAAAAATCTTCAAATTAAATACAAATACAACCACAAAACCAACGAAATAATTCAAATTAACAACATTAAATCAAGTGACTTAAAGATTAAACCTCTGATATTGGGTTTAATGGTGGCAGAGTAGTGTTTTTTGTTGTTGTTTTTTTGGAGACAGTCTCGCACTGTTCCCCGGGCTAGAGTGTCGTGGCATCAGCCTAGCTCACAGCAACCTCCAACTCCTGGGCTCAAGCCATCCTCCTGCCTCAGCCTCCAGAGTAGCTGGGACTACAGGCATGTGCCACCATCCCCGGCTAATTTTTCTATATATTTTTAGTTGTCCAGCTAATTTCTTTCTATTTTTAGTGGAGATGGGGTCTCGCTCTTGCTTAGGCTGGTCTCGAACTCCTCGCCTCGAGCTAGCCTCCTGCCTCGGCCTACCAGAGTGCTAGGATTACAGGCGTGAGCCACCGCACCCGGCCCAGAGTAGTGTTTTGGGGTGTTTTCTTGTTTCCTGTGTATGTCATCTTTTTTCCCTCTTTTTTTTTCTTTATAGGGTCTTTACAGAGGTAAGTCATCTTCGTTTGGTTTTCGTCATCATTTGAGCCACCATCATATTCACTATTGTTTTCTTAAAAAAAGAAAAAGAATTTATAATACAGTCTGATCGGCCAAGCAGTTTAAACAATGCATTCCCATTCTCTTCATGCGATAAAGAAAAGTGGGAAATAATGCATTTAGTATAACATCACCCATTGCGTATTTGCTGTGGTGCTCACCACTAATGAACTACTGCAAGTGTGTTCACAGAAGACAATAATGGCCCAATTTATCCTCGAGCAAAAGGCCCATTGTGCCGGCTGCGGTGGAGAGTCTCATTCCCGAGTGTGGGGCTGCCGATTCGCTTCTCCCACCACTTTATGTCCCTGAACCCACAGGGAAACTCCATTCTCCCACATTCCATCCCAGTCCTTCCAGTATTAAATCAGGCCACTGTTCCTTTCTCATTAGCATGAGACAATTAAAATTATACATCATGTCTGTGCTCCGTGCCATTTTCAGGATGTCAAATGACAGTTCCAATATATTCAATTATTTAAGAAGCTAATCTCTTAGTCTACGAAAATGACACTCTATGGCAAACGATCCTGGCAAAAGGAAGTTTTGACTTTTCCACCCTAAAGTAGATCCTTATGAGCCCGAGGGCCGGAATGAGATGACCCTCCTGGTCACTAGTGTAGGGTGAGCAGACTGAGGCCGCCCAGGCGCAGGTCATCAGAAGTAATCGCTGTCACCGTAGGCACGGAAGTGCAAACACTGAAATAGAAATTCTTGGGTTCCCCTCTAATTAATTCTAGTAGAGAATTACTGCACAGCCGAGGGCTGTGTAGAGCCGCATTTGTGAAACTGCGCTCAGCGATCACTAAGTCAGTGAACAGACCGGGGCAGGCCCCGTGCTGGGTGCCTGATGGCCAGCCCCTCCCTTCCGGAGCTCGGGCCCCGGGGGCCTCCAGCCAGAGCCCGCCGGCCTGTCGCTGTCTACATTTTTGCTCTTCCTTCCAGGGAAACAAAGGGTGGATCAGACCTCCCAGACTCTCGGCTTTCCCCGCGCTTGGCCGTGTGCCAGGGCACCGAGGCCCCTCCCTGCAGCACGGGGTGACAGACCCCAGCCCACCCTCCAACGCCCCTGTCCCTCCTCCACCGCCGCCACCAGCACCACCGCCACGTGCAGGCCGGAGAAGGCAAAAGAGGCCCAGCAACCTCCCCAGGGATTTTATTTTCTATTTTTGCTGGTTTCAGGCTTTTTTCTGCCTGAGTGGAAATGAAACAAATGCCCCCTCCCTCCCCCGGCACACACGCTCGCACTCTCGCTCACGCACCCGCGCGGCGGGCCTCCCAGCTGTCTGTGTCCGGGGCGGGGACCGGCTTGGCACCGACAGCGCGGGCCGGCCGGGGGGAGCGCGCCGCCCGCTGTCCAGCGCTCGCCGGCTGCCTCGCGCCCGTGCCCGCTGCGCGCAGCCCGCGGCCCCGGAGCGGGCGCCCGGCCGCCGGCCCACGGGCGGGAGGGCAGCGGGCACACCCCGCCCCGGCACGCCCGGCCCGGCCCGGGCGGAGGCAGCGCGGCGGCGGATCCGCCGCGGAGGGCGCCGCGGGGGCCGGGAGCTAGGCGCGGTCCTGCCCCGGCGCCGCTCGCCGCGCGCCCGCCCTCGGCGCCCGCGTTCTGCGGATCAGGTGGGTCCCGCGGGGCGCCGGCCGAGCCCCGCCAAGGCCGCGGGCCGGGCGCGGGGCGGCGGGGCCCGGGGCTCGGCGCGGGGGTGGGGATGGCAGGGGCAGCGGGGCGGGCCCCTGCTCCGGCCCGGCCCTGTTTCTGCCCCGCCTGTGTCACTGCTTTTGTTCTTGTCGCTGCCTCTGTGTCCAGATCTGACCCAGTCTCTGTCCCCCTCCTGTGCCCGTCGCTGCCTCTGTCCAGCCTTCCGGACTGGAGCCCGAGGGTCTGCGGGCCGAGGTCCCCCCACGGGGTTCTCGGGAGTGGGGTAGGGAGGAGGGTAGACTCAAGGGGCACGGGGTGCGACCGAGCAAGTCTCGAAAGGAGTGAGGGGTCTGTCCCCGTCTGTGGGCAGGACAGAGGGATGGCTCGTGCCCAGGACAGGATGGGAAGGGGGTGCCCCTGGGAATGGGGAGCTGGCCGGGGAGGGGTAAAGTTGGGGCGCAGGAACCGTGGGGAGCAGGGTGTAGGAGGACGTCCCGGAGCTGAGGAACAAGCCGGGACGCAGCGCGGGGAAAGTTTCAGACACTGTAACTTTGGCAGCCAACGTGCCCGCGCCCCGCGGTGGTGGGAGGCAAAAGGGTTCCTTCACCAGCCCTTCAAACCACCTCGCCCCCACTTGAGAGGGACGCCACCCGCGTTTGAAAACGGTACGAAAACAGCTAAACAGAATAATTGCACAAACTCTTGAAAAGCGTCCAAGAAACAGTAAAGGGGAAAAAAATGTCAGCGCGCGGAGAGAGAGAGAGAGCAGGCAGAGCGACACAGTCCCCACGTCCCCGCGGTGGCAGCCGCGAGGGAGGGGCGAGGCACGGAGAGTGTCACCGCCGCTCCTCCCTCCAGGAAGGAACCGTCCCAGGCCGCCGTTTCTGTGGCTTTGCTTGTAGTTTGCACTCCTTCTGGCTCCGGAGCAGGCCTCGCTGCCTCCTCCATTCACCTGGGACTAGGTGTGTCCCTGGAGGCAGGAGATGCAGGGTGGAGCCCCGGCCTGGCCGCCTCCCAGCTAGGAGACACTTTCCCAGGCAGAGTCTCAGTTTCCTCGACGGCTGTCAGACAGAATGCTGCTGGAGACGGCGCGTCCAGGCTCCCAGTAAGAAAGTGCCAAGTGAGGGGCTTGGGGGGCTGGGGTGTAGAGGATACGGTTATTCTGTTGCACTTCTGTGCTGCTTTGGCTGCACGAAGCACTTTTTGCTTTGTTCGCAGTTATATCTAGGTGTACTTTCCGTCCCCTGCCAGATGCCAGGCAGGCTGCAGATCTAGGTTCTCTCTGTTACAAGTAACAGGTGCTCAGTGAACTGAATAAGGCAGAGCTGAAAGCCTCCCTAGGGATAACCTGGTCCCTGCGATTTCCAGCTGTGTCCTGGAAGGCCTAAGGTCAGGGAGGGGAACTGAGAAGACAGGGTCTGGCCCCTCCCTACCTTATTTCAGACAGAACCAGTTCAGTTCTGCCTTTGTCTCCTCTACCTATTGGGAAACCCCAGAGGGTGTTTTTGGTAACAAATTCCCCAGATGCAGTCTGATCTGGTCGTTTTCAGCAGAGTAACTGAGGTCAAGAGGTGTGCACAGGGATTTGGGCAAGGTCCTCCGGGGGCCAAAGCTTACCAGGAAACCTGCCTCCTAAGTCACAGGCCAGGAGTGGCCCTTATCTGGCTGTGGTGGCTCTGAACAGCCATTTCCCCGGATCTTAGCACCTGCTCGCCTACACCCTAACTCCAGGGCCCCAGGGCTGCCTTCTTACCTGCAGCCTGTGAGTAATCTTCTGAGCACTTCCAGGCCTTTAGTGGGACAATTTATGTGACTTAGTTTTACAGATTTAGGTCAAAATGAATTAGGTTCCCCACCCTCCTGGGTAGGCTACGTATCACTAGCCCATTTTATAGTTAAGGAAATGAAAGCTCAGAGAGGCCAAGTAACTCACTCATGGGCACTCAGCTATTAAATGGCAGCTGGGATTTAAATGCTCTTCTTTCTGGCTCTAAGGCTTATGTTCTTTCCATTACATTATCTCTTAGGAGGGCTAGAAAATAGGTAATGGACAGATGTCATGGAGGCGAGGCATAGGTGAGCAGAGAACAGCTGAAGCAGGGGCGGCATTAAGTGGAGGCTGAGCATTCGAATAGCTGCATTCTTAATATTATACACATACAATTTTATTTGAAATGAATGTGGTTTCTGCCCTGTACTTTCTATTTTAGATTTGTTTTATTTTATTTTTCTAATTTTTAATTAAAGTACAATTTACATACACTCTAATCCACAAATCTTATGTGTTTGGTTCATTGAGGTTTGACAGTTGTTTATACCTTTGTAACCACCCCCCCCAAATGAAACATAAACTGTTTGCATAACCCTACAAAGTTCCCATTTCTGATAAATTTTCCTTCTACCCTTCCAGGCAACCATTTTCTGATTTTATCGTCACTGATTAATTTTGTCTGTTTGTGGACTTCATGTGAATGGGAATCACACCGTAGGTACTCTTTCATGCCTGGTTTATTTCAGCTGTAATGTTTTTGAGATTCGTCTGTGTTGTTCTGTGTGTGAGTAATTTGTTCTTTGCTATTGCCAAGTCACATTCCATTGTACGGATGTGCCACAATTTATTTCTCTCCTCTTGTTGGTGAACATTTGCGTTATTTCCAGTTTCGGGCTGTTATGTGAACATTCCTGTACAAGTCTTTTGTGGACAGTTGTTTCCACCTAGGAGGGAGATTGCTGGGTTGTAGGGTGTAGCATTTTACACTCCCACAGCAATGTGTGAGAATTAGGATTTCTCTCCATCCTTGACAATATGTGATATTGTCAGTCTTTTTGCTTTTAGCCATTTTCGTGACTGTGGAGTGGTATCTTATTGTGATTTTTACTTTCTATTTTTTATGATTGAATTTTAAGAGTTTTTGGAGAAAACAACATGAGTGGGGGCAGAATATGAAATAAAATGGTGATATGGAGACCACGATGGGCCATGACTGGGGAAGGAAAGAACCAAATGGTGGTTGTAATAGTGACCTTAGGAATAGGGGGTTCTCCGTGGACCAGCTGGGATTTAAAGAGCTGGAGCTTGTATTCCATAAGCTGGGCAAATTCATCATCCATGTTCATGGCTGTAAATGCCACTTCTGTAGCACTCACCTTATCTCCAATTTTGGGCTCCCAATCCACATATTTAACTGCCCACTGGGCATCTCTTTTTGGACATCTCAAAGGTACTGCAAACTCAGTAAGTCCAGACTAGAATTATCTCATGGTGGCTTTCTGTCTTGGGTCGCCGAATAAAAGATGGTTCCACTAGCTGAGAGGATAAGGAAGGAGAAATGTGTAGGGTGGGGAGACATAATGAACTTGGTTCCCTGCCAAATGGTGCAGAGCATTCCAGCAAGGTAAGGATCGGCAGTTGCACTGGGCAATTAGGAGATTACTGAAATATACTGAGAGCAGTTTTGGTGGAGTGGAGGAAAGAAGCTGGAATGCCTATGGGTGAGAGGGAGAAATGGGCAGAGTGAGTACTGTCAGCTCTTTTCAGAAGTTTATTTGAGAAGGTCAGGAGAGAGACAGAACTGTAGCTGTAGGGAGACAGGGTGAAGGAAGGGGTTTTAGGAAGAAAAGGACTAGTGATGTATAGGATTGGGGAAGGATTCAGTCCAGGAGAGGGAAGGAGTGGTGGATAGAACAAGTTGCTAGGAGGAACAGGAGGCAGTGGGGAGGAGTGATCTTGAAAGAAGTATGAAGGACTCCACTCTGACTTGGGACGTGAGTGATTATAGGTGAGAAGATTCATCAGTTAAAACAATCTAAGGTTCTTCACAATCTGCACTTCTCATCTCCCATCTATCCTGCGTATCAGGTAGCTTTTGCTGTAGCCATGCTGTGCAACAAACAACTCCCAAATCTTAGCTTTTGACCACAAAGTTTTATTTATTATTCACATAACATGTCCGCTGCAGGGAAGTTGCGGCTGCTTGGTTTTGTGGCTCTGCTCTAGGTGCCAGACAGACATAAGGTTTCTCTAGTGTATTATCAATTCCTGGACCCAAGCTGCTTCTATCTGGTTATGCCTTCCCTGGTGTCTGCTCCAGTCTTGTCCCCTCCAGTTCATCCCTTCAGTCCAGTTCCTTCTGTCCCCACAGTGAAAGCCTTCTTCCCAGACACCAAACTGATGGGGTTTTTCGATCTTTCTAAGGCTCCCCACTGACCTCAGGATGAAGTACATACTCCTTGGTGTGACAGCCAAGGTCCTGCCAGAACACTTCTCACCCTCCTCACCCTGCCCCTCAGAACCTCTGCTCCGGTCCTGACACTCTCTCCTGGTTTTATGCCCCTGGGCTGCTTCCCTCGCTGCTCCCTCTGCTTGGACCATCCTCCTCCCTCCCTCCCAAATCAACCTGCAGATCCCTCCTTTTCCTCCTAGACCCAGCTCAGGCACCACCCTCTCTGTGAAGCCAATCCCGTCCACCTGCCTCTGATGGACCAGACACTCGCTCCCTCCCCCAGCACCCTGGGCACCCTACAGCTACGTTCTGCCACATGTCATAATTTCTTCCCTCCTCCACTGTGACCTGCTGGAGCCAGACAGCACAGCACACTGTTCTCACGACCATAATGCTCTTTCCTTGGCACACTCCGGGAGTGAAGTGCGGCCTCCGTCCGCATCCTTAAGGGCACCCAGAGTCTACTGATGGGCGCCTGACATTTGCTCCTCAGGAGGAGGCCAGTCGGGCTAGTTTGGGAAGTCAAAGAACAATGTAAATTTGGCCTGTGGACTGAAGGCAAAGAGGACATCATTTAGCACACTTCACCCAGAATTATTTCTAAAAGTCCTTTCAATTCTAAAAAGAGGAAGTAAAAATATATTGTCTAAATCTTTAGCCAAAGAGTCGATCTCAGTTTGTCCAAGCCACAGAACCCCATGACGTGCATCCAGACCCGGCAATGGGAGTTTCCCAGACTTGGGCTTCCTCAGCCATTATGCTAATTTTCATGGCTGCACAGAGTCTCACAGAGCAGAGGCGGTGACGGCAGTGCCCTGGAGATCCAATGCCCCATGCTCACATTTTTGTGCCACAGGAAAACCCCACGCAGACTTTGACGAGGGACTTTGGTGGTGGGCATCTGCTTCCTGTGGTTCCTCTCCAAAGCCACGTGCAGTTGGCAGATGTGAATGGCAGGAACAGGCATGGAGCTGCCATCTGGGCCAGGGTATAGCTCAGAGAGCGAGTGATCTGGGAAGGAGGAGGAGGTTCCAGAGAGAGTGAGTGTAGGAAGCTGAAGGAGAGAGTTTCCAGGAGGCTGTGGCCAAGCGGGTTGAATGGTGCAGAGAGGTCACGCAGAGAGAAGGGCCCTGGAAGAGATCAGCTCCTGTGGGTTGACAGCACGACCCTGGGGAAAGTGGAAAAATAATTAAGGAATTATTACGATTAGAATTCTCTACACTGAGGCCCGGCACGGTAGCTCATGTCTGTAATCCCAGCACTTTGGGAGGCTGAGGGCCAAGGCAGGAGGATTGCTTGAGGCCAGGAGTGCAAGACCAGCCTGGGCAACATAGCAAGGCCCCATCTCTGGAGAAAAAAAAAAAAAAAAGAGTTCCTTAGACGGGTCCACAGTTTAAGAAGTGAGACCATGTACTCATTTCACGTGAGTCTCACAAAAGCCCTGTGAAATCGGTAGAACAGAAATTATTTCCTATTTTGTGTGTGGGGAAACTGAGGCTTAGAGTTTTAATTTCTTGATCAAAACCTCTCAAGAGTTTAGTGGCAGAACTGAGGCATGAAAGCCGGGTCCTGATTCCCAACATAGTGTGGCATGGAGCCCCCTGTAGGTGCTGGCAAGGGGATGACGGTGGCTCGGAAGGTGGTGGCCACTGTGACCTTGGCTGGGCACAGGGGAAGTCTCCTCCCTGGCATTGTTCGGGACTGAAACCAGCCAGAGAGACTGAAAAGCAGCAGCTGGAAGAGGCTGGGGAGAGAAAGGCCACCTCTCATGATCAGTTTTTTGTTTTGTTTTGTTTTGTTTTTGAAGACAGTCTCACTCAGTTGCCCCAGGTACAGTGACATCATCATAGCTCCCTGCAACCTCCAACTCCTGGGCTCAAGTGATCCTCCTGCCTCAGCCTCCCCGGTAGCTGAGACCACACGTGCGTGCCACGATGCCCAGCTTATTATTCTATTTTTAGTAGAGATGGGGCGGGGTCTCACTCTTGCTCAAGCTGGTCTTGAACTCCTGAGCTCAAGCAATCCTCCCGCCTTGGCGTCCCAGAGTGCTAGGATTACAGGCGTGAGCCACCACACCTGGCCACAATCAGTTCTTAATAAGAATCTTTCAATCTGTCTCAGTCTGGGAGCTCTCGTCTTCAGAGCCTTGCATGTAATGCCCTGGACTTGGCTCCCCTTAGGTCTGGGGTACTGAAAAGGGCTCTGGGCTGAAAGAGAGGTGGTCTTGTCCCACCAGGTACTGGTGCTGCTAGCTGTGGTTGCTGGGGAGCCTCAGTTTCCCTGTCAACCAAATGGCACAAAGCACAAGTCTAGCAAACCTCCCAGAGCAATACCTGCTATTAAGCAAAAACCAGAAAAAAGTCTAAGCCCATAGGAAATGGATGCTGAAACCTAAAACCTGTAAGGGAGATGCAGCTGCAGTCCCCAAAGGAATCGCAACTTTTCAGCTTCCTCTTGCCAGTTTTGACACCAGAAACTGAGGTTCTAGAAGTACACCTGTTCCAGAGACTTGTGCTGTGAATCATTTATTCATTCAATATTCACAGAGCCACTGTAAATCCATTCATTCATTAATTCATCCGAAATTTGTTGAGCACCTACTAAATGCTGGGCTAGATACCTGAGATGGCAGCGAGCAAGACAGACACAATCCCTGCCTGTGCAGGGGCCATAATTTAGCTTGGGAGACAGTCGTTAAACAACTCATTGCACAGTGAGAGCCACAAGGGAGAAGCACAGGGTGTGCGCCACAGGGGTCTGATCCTGTCTGGGGAGGCGGCAAGGAAGGCTTCCCTAAGGACATGACCTTTAAGCTGGGCCCTGCAGGAGTTAGACGCTGAAGAGGGAGGAGTGTTTCAGGCAGAGGGAAGAAGCAACGAGAACCCATCATCCTGCTGTCCCTCCAGCTGTTCCAGAATCCAGACAGCGCCGGTGGCTGCAGGGGCACAGAGAAGGGAGCAAGCCCGGGGCAAGGGTGACGTTAGGGTTGGCAATGTCTGCTGCACAGAAGCAGCTGCAGAGAAACCATGAGTCCTTGAGTGGCAGGCCAGCTGTCCCCAAGAGGAATTTGCCTGGCATCCGTGGGAAAAGCCAAGATGCTTTCAAAATCAGAGGCAGGGTTTCTTTTAAGGAGGACTGGGCTCCCCCAGAGCAAGGATGGGGTCTAGGTTTGCTTGTGGCTGCCTAACTCTCTGGCTGTCTATGGACTGGCATTTTGTGTAGTAAACTCTATTTTCATGTTAGCTGGAGCCAAGCAGAGGAAGCAAGAATTAATATTTCTATGTGCAAATTTAACTGAGTGCTTAAGAATTCATTCCATGGCATGAAAATTCAACACGGGAAGTGCTCGATAGATGTCTGGGGCTGATATATTGAGTAGCACATGAGACGGTGAACAGGTCAGAGATATGGTTGCAAGCAACAGACGGAGATCCCAGCTCAGTGAGGCAGAAGAGGCTTGCCTTGGAAGGATGTTTTTGTTGCTGACAAATTATCGTCATCCCTGAGAAAGCTCGAAAACCAAACTGGCCAGAACCAGTGAAGGTTGGGCAATAACCACAGTTAGAGTCTTGCACAGGAGCTAATGCTAGCTCTTCTGCAGCCAGAGCTGCTGTGAGCAGCGTTTCTCCAGCATCTGCCTTCCTGCGGCTTCCTTAGGATGCAAAGCCACCAACTGGCGAGGCCCAGGTCACTCTCCTGCATTCCAGGTATAGATGAATGGACTCGGGGGAGGATCTGGCCCATTCTGCTCTGGTGCTGGTGGTGGTGGGGTGTTGCTAATACAAAAGTGGGGAGCCACAAGTCCACCAATGCCACCAGAGATGGGGACTTTGCGGTGCCACTGAATTTTGCTGGCGTAAGGAGGATCACGGAGCCACAGCTGAGGGATGGAAAATGTCTTCTGGGGAACTTTCAGAGGGGCAGCCTGGCCTTGAGCAAGTTATTGAACCTCAGCATCCTCACATGTAAAATGGGTTGGTGTGGACTTTAGAGATAGAGCCTACTGCCTGGCATGCGGTGCTGCTGAACGGCAGTGCTGTTATCACTATCAGTAGTAGAAGTGATAGGAACTTCACTCTCTGTTATCACAATGGTTGTGTCCTCAACGGAAGGAGACCCAGCGTAATCTAGAGAAATTCAGAAGTGACTATGCACATTTTTTTTTTAGAGACAGGATCTCATTTTGTCACCCAGGCTGGAGTGCAGTGGTGCAGTAACAGCTCACTGCAACCTCCAACTCCTGGCCTCAAGCAATCCTCCTGCCTCGGCCTCCCAAAGTACTGGGATTACAGGCGCAAGTATCCATGCCCAGCCGACACATGTATACAAAGAGGTTCTCCGCAAGGTTCCTTTATTTTATTGTTTTCTTTCTTTTACTCCACCACAAGGTTCCTTTATTTTTTAAAAATCTATTGTTATTATTATTTTTTTTGAGACAAGTTCTCACTCTATTGCCCAGGCTGCAGTGCAGTGGTGCAATCATAGCTCACTGCAGTCTCAAACTCCTGGCATCACGCCATCCTCCCATCTCGGCCTCCCAAAGTGCTGGGATTACAGGTGTGAGCCATGGTGCCCAGCCAAGGTTCCTTGAAATGTTTACTTGCTCAGGATACTTAAGGGATTAATTTACCAAAAATAAATAAACAAACAAATGACTGAGCCACCATCTTTTAGACCCTTGATAAATACTGTTGAAGAAAGTGGTTCTTTTGCAGGAGCAGACAGATGTACTTAAACATCCCAGGTTTGCTTCACTGCTGAAGCCTTAACAGAGGAAGAGAAACGGTCACACTCATGTGGCTGGGGGCACCCCCTCTACACACACACACACACACACACACACACACACACACACACACACACACGTCCCCGGAGAGTTGGCTACACACCACACTCTCCCACTCTCCCCTCCCACCGGAAGAACATAGCCTCCCACGAACACCGACGGCCTGGAGGTGGTGATGTTGCTAGTAAGTGTTTCATGACCAGCACTTTGAAAACTGAAAGCCCTAGTATGTGGTATTTTCATAGTGTAGCTGTTCCCACCACAGCCAGTTTGACGTTACCACTCGAGGAACTGGGAGTAGACGTGCAGTAGCACAGTGTTATGTGGTATTTTCCACTACGCTTAGATACTATAGATGTAAGTAACCTCAAGAGTATAATTAAAATGTAGTAAAATAATTAGCAGTGATGAGTTTTTATTATTACCTTTGTGCCTAAAACAATTCATTTAATTGTAAGTTTATCTAATTTAATTTTAAATAAGAGCTGTGTTTAACAACTGGGTTGCCAAATTGTTGAGAAGTTAACAATTGGCTCGTGCAAGCCAGCACGAACCAACTCCAGCACGCTGTTGGCATGGGGCCCCTAGAGAGAGGCCAGCACAAAGAGGCCATCCCCGAACAGTGCCCCCCTACTTTCTAACATGTCAACATCTTTTATTTGCTTTATAACCCTTTTTGCCACCTGAAATTATTTCCTGTATTTGCTTACCAGCTGGAATGTGAGCTCCCAGAGTGCTTGCTCTGGGTTCAGCACTGGATCCCCAGTGCTTGGGCAGCGCTGAGGGGTCTTTGATAACACAATTGATTGAATGAATGGAGGCGGGGCAAGGAGCCTTCGAGGGTTCACATCCTGCCTCTGCTATAAGGTGCATCTTTGCTTGAGCCTCTGTTTCTTTATCTGTGAAAGAAAAGGGTTTGAGCAGAGACTCCCAAGGTTCCCCTTAGCTATGAAAAGTCTATACCTACTTATGGGGTACAATGTACACTCTTCGGGTGATGGGTACACTAAAAGCCTAGATCTCACCACTGTACAATATGTACATGTGACAGAATTCAATTTGTAGCCCCTAAATCTATTAAAAGAACAAAAAGAGAAAAAAGAAAAGTCAAGTCTATGCCTGATAAAGACACAGCCTGGCCAAGCAGAGATCCTCAACTGAGTGCCTGCGAGGTGGGAGCTAGCACCCGTGGGCTCCTAGGACCGGCGGTCTTATCCTTTTCCTCTGTGGACAGCGTTTTAAACACTGAGTTCAACATGGCTTCTCTCAGGCGCCACGGTTGTTCTGCGGGAGCCAGTCCTCGTCCCACACTGAGAGGCCCATCCCTCTGTGCCAGCGGATGTTGCAGGCCCATTGCTGCTGGGTGAAATGTTTTAGGGTCAAGGAGGAAGGTCCGCCTGGGTGAGGCATTCCCCCCAGATAGAGACCCACAATTCCATCCTGCACATGACGTGCAGGGGGCTCCACGTGCAGGATGGAATTGGGTAAAATACAGTAAAAATGAATTTACTCTCAATTTCTGAGCCTTTCACGGAGGAACAAACAGCATCGTCTGCGGGCCCCGCCGGGAGAGCCACTGCCCTGGGAGACCTTGCCAGCTGCCTTGGCTGCTTTTTGTTCCCGCAGCTGCTGGACAAGCAGGTATCTGAGGATCCTCACTCCACAGGTGAGAACACAAGAGGCCCAGGCAGGGTTCGGGACACTCCCTTAGAGGAGCAGAGGGAGGTGGCTCCACCCACGCCTCCCATGCCTGGGAGGTGAGTGACAGCCGCAGGCGGGCTGAGTCACTCCTTCTTCTCAGACCTGAGATGACTGAGTCCAGCCTCCTCTTTCACGCACGAGGTTCAGGGGCAGAGGTTGGAACAGGGGCAAACCCAGGCCTAACGTGGCAGCATCTCATTGTTCTCCATCGTCCCCGGGGACACTGGGAATGGGCGGGGCCTCTCCTCTGCTGCCGAATCTGGGTGCAGCCCAGGCCCGCTCTGTGCCCACCAGCTCCCCATCCATCTGCTTCGTTCGGGCAGCATCGTAGGATTTCCTGCTATTCCCCCCCAGAGTTTCCTTTTCCTGCTGTGATTGGCTCAGAGGGATGATGAGCTTTGCTTTCTCTGAGTGGTGGGGCTTGGGCACAGTCTGTGGGGCTCACAGGGCCCTCTGGGTTCTGCTTGCTCCTTCACAGATGGGTAAAACTGGGACAGAGAAGTGACCTAGAAAGCAGAGTAAACAAATAATAAAACAACGATAGCTCAGGCTTCCTGGGCATTTTTTACTCATTCCAGAGACTGTTCTAGGTGCTTTCTAGGAGCCTTGCCTTTTCTTCATCCAGAAACCCCAGGTGACAGGGATTGTTGTTGTTCCAGTTTTACAAACGAGGAAACTGAGGCACAGATTAAGAAATTTCCAAGGGCCACGTGGTAAGGGAGAGATCTGGGGACTGAGACACGGGCAAGGAGGCAGCGCTGCCTGTCCTCAGGGCAGCCCCTCACTCAACAGATGGGAAACCCCGACCCAGAGGGGGTGGGGGCTTCTCTGAGGTCACATGGGCTAGACTGGAGCCCAGGAGACCTGACTCCCTGTCAGTGCTCTCTGCGCCCCACCTGGGGCTCTCCCGTCCTTGGTCACTATGTAACTTCCCCAGACTGCGACTCTGCTCATTCTGTGCTGTGGGACATCCTATGAATAGACCAGGCTGGGGGCAGCGTGGGAGGCCCAGCCAGATCGGAACAATGTCCTCCTCCCACACCCTGTGAGAAAGGTCTTGGGGCGCCCAGTCCTGGCTTTCGCTGGAAAGTTCAGAAACTCTTTGTTCTCCTGTCAGCCAGCCCATGCCGCAGAGAGCTGGGCTGCTTATCCGCCCGTGTCACATTTCCTGTTTGTGCCCAGCCCCAAGTGGGGCTTTGGGTGAAAGGCGAGGGGGTGGGTGGGCAGCGCCTTCCTTAGGAATCGCAGTCGTCGAGGACAGGGAAACTGAGGCCCAGGGAATGGAAGAGCCTGTCCTAGTTCATCTAGTGCCCCAGAGTCACAATAGTTTTTGGTGGGTTTTTTTTTTTTTTTTTTGAGATTGATAAAATCCTAGAAAGGGTGAACTGGCTGAAGTCTAAGATGTTCCCTGGGCCACCTCCCATGTTCCATAGACGGGAATCTGGGGAGGGGACTTTCTTAAGAGCACAGAGCTGGGGAGAGCCCTGAGAACCCTGTTCTGAATCGACACACGACAGATGCCACTGAGCGAGGAGTTCGCGGTCTGGTGTGGGGCCTGGATCAGCCAAATACTCACGGCAGGAGTCTGAAGCCCGGCCAGGGCCCCAGAGGAATAGACCTTGGTGCTGCGGGGAATAACCCGGGAAGGACCCGGGAAGGTCTCGCTCAGGAAGTGACCTTTTGGCCGAAGCCTGAGGGTAGGGAAGAGGGGAAGGGGAAGAGAGAAGGGCCCAAGAACAAACCTTGTTGCTCACTCATTTTATAGATGAGAAAACTGAGGCGGGAAACTGGAAACCTGTCTGGTTTAGTGCCTCGAAGAATCTTGCCTCTTCTTCCCTTTTCTGTTTTTTCAGGAAAGAGGCAAGAGGTAATCAACTGACTGAGCGAAGCAGTTAGTGGCAGAGCTAGAATCCAGCACGCTCTCCTCCCTCACACCAAGAGAGTCATTTTAGAAAACCCTAAAGTTGGCTATTTCCTAATTGTGACCTTGAACAAGACAGTTAACCTCTTTGAGGCCCTGTGTCTTCATCTGTAAAACGAGCCCACACAGACTCCGTCAAGGTCTCTGTGTGCTGCCCAGTGTGGGGGCTGGAGGTGGGGAGGGGAGTGGAGGGCGCTGCTGGGTCCCCCTCAGGGCCCCACCCCCCACCCTGAGCCCCAGGTCCGAGGGGCCTTGTCTCTGCCCACTGCTTTACTGTCATCCCGTAACCTGCCCCTGGCACTAACCACATTTTGGCAAACCTCCCCCCCCGCCCCTCTCACAGCCACCCCATGAGGACACATATTTCATATGACACCAGGCACTTTGCACATGGGACAGCGTCTCACATGCACAACCACCCTGCAAGAAGGACAAGGCGTGTCCTTCTTCCTGCTGGTTCGCTGGGGACACCTGAAGCTCTGAAGGAGACTGCCTGAGGACACTGTCTCATGGTCAGTGGGGGCCTCTCCAGGGGGCTGTCCCAGCTCCTCAGACCCTTCCTGGGGGCTCCTTTCTGGCCTGTCTGCCTTTGAGCCGCCCTGAGCAGAGGGCAGGGGGAGCCAGCGAGGGTGGACTCATGTGGCCTGGGACTAAGGACACCCTGGCAGGCAGACGCGTTGGCTGCCCTTCAAACCAATACTCTTTTAATATCTGTCCACCAGTTACCTGGGGTGGGGAGTGTGAGAGGAAATGGATTTGCAATAAATACAAACGGTGGGCCTCTTCTGGATTCAAAATTCCCTTCTATGCAAGAATGTCTTCCAGAAGCAGAAGGAACAGAAATTCACTGACAAGGTTACTTTCCCAGCTGCAGCGAGTTGATGTCCTGAAAAAACACTGGCTCTTCCCGCTTTTCTGTCATTCCTTTTTTTCTTCAGTTTTCGTTCGAGCTTTTCCAAGCCAAATGGCTTCTGGGGAGGCTGATTAGAGGATTTATTTTGGTTCCGTTTTTATTTGAAATTTACTTAAATACAGAACAGAACATCTAGTCTTAGAAGGGAGACAACTCTGCGTGTCATTTATTTTGACTGAGCGGCATGGTGTATACTTTACTTGGCATCCTTGAACTTGACTCCTTTTATTGAGTACAGAAAGTATCACTTACACTTACATAAAAGCAACAATGCATTTTTGGAGAGTGTCAGGGAACCACCAGATTTATTTACTTAGATCACTTTCTGTCTGGTTACAAAAGTAATATATTCTCGTTGTAGAACACTGGAAAAATGCAGAGGTAGGAAGGATAAACAGACCACTCTCCCACCACCTCCTTGCTTGGACTTCACTGTTATTGCTGCATGAATCTAGTTCTGGCCAATATATTTTTTTTAATTGTGCTAAAACTTACACAACATAAAATTTACCATTTTAACCCTTTTTGAGCATACAATACAGTAGCGTTAAGTACATTTACAACGTTGTGCGACCTTCGCCACTATCCCTCTCCAGAAGTTTTCCATCATTCCAAACAAAAACCCTACACCAGTTAAGCAATACCTTCCCATCCTCCCCTACCCCATTGCCCAGTGACCGCGATTCCACTCTCAGTCTCTGTGAAGTTGACTCTTCCAGGCTCCTCATATAAGTGTAGTCATGCAGTATTCGTCATTTTTTGTGTCTGGCATATTTCGCTTAGCATAATATCTTTAAGATTCATCCATGTTGTAGCATGTGTCAGAATTTCCTTCCTTTTTATGGCTGAGTAATATTCCATTGTATGTATGTATTAATACCACATTTTGTTATCCATCCATCTGTCGATGGACATCTGAGTTATTTCTACCTTTTGGGCTATTGTGAATAATGTTGCTTAAACATTCGTATACAAATATCTCTTTGAGTCTCTGCTTTCAATTCTTTTGGGAATATAACTAGAAGTAAGATTGTTCGATCATACGGTAATTCTATGTATAATTTTTTTGAGGAACTGCTATACTTGTCCAGTATTTTTGATGTACAAATTCCATAGTTGAGGTCAATGTACAATTTTATATCGGACTTTCTCACTTAATTTTTCATTTTAGTAACTATTCTCCAAAAACACTGTTTTTTAAAGGTTAATATAATATTCTACTGTGTTGCCATACCACATTTTTTTCTCCACTTATTGGTTTTTGGACCATAGGAAAAGATTTTAAATTATAATGATAAAATAAGTTGCTTTTGGTAAATAGCCTCATGCTCATTTGAGAAATACTTAACAAGAATAAGTTGCTGCCTTCAAGGAGTTATTTTAATTTCTCCTTGAGGATTCTTGAAGATCATCCAATTCAGTGGTTTTAAAAGTCTTTTTCGGCTAGGTGCAGTAGCTCATGCCTGTGATCCTAGCACTTTGGGAGGCCGAGGCAGGAGGATCACTTGAGGCCAGGAGTTTGAGACCAGCCTGAACTACGTGGTGAGAACCCGTCTCTACAAAAAATACAAAAATTAGCTAGGTGTGGTGGCATGCACCTGTAGTCCCAGCTACTTGGGAGGCTGAGGCAGGAGGATTGCTTGAATCCAGGCGTTGGAGGTTGCAGTGAGCCCCGATGCTGCTGCTGCACTCTACCGTGGGCAATAGAGTAAGACCCTGCCTCTAAATAAATAAATATATACATACATAGGCCAGGAGAGGTGACTCATGCCTGTAATCCTAGCACTCTGGGAGAGCAAGGCAGGAGGATCACCTGAGGTCAGGAGTTTGAGACCAGCCTGAGCTGGGGTGTTTACTAAAAATAGAAAAAATTAGCCTGGCAACTAAAAATAGAAACAAAAAGTTAGCCAGGCATAGTGGCGCATGCCTGTAGTCCCAACTACTTGGAAGGCTGAGGCAGGAGGATCACTTGAGCCCAGGAGTTTGAGGTTGCTGTGAGCTAGGCTGACGCCACGGCACTCTAGCCCGGGCAACAGAGCGAGACTCTGTCTCAAAAATAAATAAATAAATACAAATTTTAAAAAGTTATTTTTAGCCAAGGGACCCTTATGCCAAACAAAACAGCATATGGACGCAGAGTACATAATAACAAAGAGATGAAAGGCGAGGTGCTGTAAAGAGGGGTGGGTGGGGGATTAGAATCCTGCTCCCTGGGCCTGCCGTCTCCTCGTGGTGGTCTCTGAGGGACTCCAGGGAGGTTTGGGGTTCTCTGGGACACACTTTGAAAACCTCCAGTCCTGCCCAGCACCTTCTGTTAAAGAAGGGGTGGAGATCTTGAGGGAGAAAGGAACTTGCCAGAGATCAAGTTCATTTTTTAATTCATTCATTCATTTTTCTCTACACACAGCACCACTGCCTACATATCAGAGTCACTCAGGGAACTTGTTACAGTTGCAGGTGTCCAGGATTCTTCCTTGTGGATGCCAAAGCCGTAGGTGTGGGAGGGACCAGGCCTGGAAACCCCAGTCCACACCGGCCCTGGGAGGTGCCCCAGCTCACTGCTGTGACTCCGCTCAAATGTCGCACTTCCTCTTTGAAGCCCCTGTGCACAGCCCCATCGGGACGGCTTACTCCTTCCTCTGCAGCCCGAGAACATGGGACTTCTGTCTCTACTCACGTTTACTTCTTTCAGTTCCACATAACAGTTTGTTATCACAGGTCTATATACCTGGCCTAGACCCCCCATCAGAATGTAAGTGTCTTGAGGGGAGAGATTAGGGGTTTGTAGCATCTCCGTATTCCGCACAGTGCCAGGTGCACAGTAGGTGCTTTGTAATTGTTCATTGGCTGGAGTTGGATTTAGTACCACCCCCATATTGGGAGGACAAGAAAACCGGGGCCCAGAGAGGGGCAGCAACGTGTGGAAGGTCGTACAGCCCATCAGGTGCCTGAGGGGCCCGAGGCTCAGCCCTGGGCGCTGGCCATCAGGGTGATCTGGCTGGGGAGCACTGCGCCCAGATCCCTTGTCCCTGAGTCCTACAGGAGCCTGTCCCCAGCCCAGGGATTTGCTGAATTCCAGAGCGAGCTGCCAGGTTTGTGATTTGGCGTACCTGCTGGGATGCCTGTCACTGACTTTGTAAATCACCAGTGTGTGCAGCATGAAATATCATGGGAGGGCTGCTTCGAGGTCAACCCAGTGCACAGATGCTGAGAAAGCACCTGGTGGGGGCCGGTGAGCCAGTGCATCCTCAGCGATGCCGGCTCTGGTTGGGAGTCAGCCGGCACCATGTCCCGGGGCGGCTGCTACCAGCCCCCCGTCACCCCGTTTTGTGATCAACAACTGATACTTTTCCAATTAGCACACAGGATGCTAAAACTTGATTTGATTTTGTTTTTAATTGGGAAAATGAGGGGCTTGTTAATTATCATGATGAATGTTGCAATAGGCTCACACTGCTGAAATCAAATGCAGTAATGGTGTGCACATGGGCTCAAGTAGCTGTTAATCAGTCTCCACGCTTGCACAAAGACGGCAGAAGAATCCTTCACCCTGGACCAGCCAGGAACTCTGGATTCTTCTGGGAGACAGAACCCTGCTTCTGGAATCCTGGCCCCGCCTCCACCAAGGTTCTCAACGCTTCTTGTGCCATGGACCCTTTTGGTGTCTGGAAAAGCCTGTAGACCCCTTCTGAGAGTGTTTTTATTTATTATTACGTATTGTTTATATACCTTTTTTTGAGGCAGGCTAGAGTGCACTGGCATGATCACAGCTCACTACAACCTCAAACTCCCGGGCTTACGTGATCCTCCTGCCTCAGCCTCCGGAGTAGCTGGGACTACAGGCGTACATTGCACGCCCGGCTAATTTTTAAAAAAATTTTTGTAGCGATGGGGGCTTGCTATGTTGCCCAGGCTGGTCTCAAACTCCTGGCCTCAAGTGATCCCCTTGCCTCGGCCTCCCAAAGTGCTAGGATGACGGGTGTGAGCCACCACACCCAGTCCTGAGAATGTTTTTAAATGTGAAATATAAAATAAAAAGATTATAGGGGCATCGAGTCACATTGAACTGTAGTCATTAAAGTATTCGTGTTAGGGGCTGAATCTCACCTCGGCCAAACTGAGCTGTGTCCTCAGCTGTAAAATGGAGATGATTCCGGGACCTGCCTCACAGAGTATCGGGAACGTCTAATGGGATACTGAGCACGATGTGCTGAGAACCTGGCCTGGCACGTCATAGCCCTCAGTGAGTAGGAGCATCTGCTGCTGCTGCTACTATTATCACAATTGGTAGTGTTATGTTATTGTATTGGTCCCTGCTCTGAAGATGTTTACAACCTGGAATGGGAGGAAGGACGTCTAGAAATGATAGTGATTAAAGATAAAGGTGAAGGAGGGGAAGAGAAGCCCAGTAGAGGACTAAGGAAAGTTCAGAAAGAGTGAAGTTGCTTCTGGCTGGAAGAGTAGAGCGTAGTGGTTAAGCTTTTGTGCCAGCCAGACTGGGACTGGTTCTGGTTTTGACCCTTAGCCATCTGAGCTTGGGCAAGAGATGTCATCTCTCTGTAAAGTGGGGATAATTGTAGAATCTACTTCACAAGATGCTGTAAGCTCCACCCCCTTCCCTCCCACTGTTGGCCAGTCAAATCATGCATCCATTTGTGCTTTTAATCAGCTTCTCCACTTTTTTTTTTTTTCCTTAGAGATAGGGATTTGCTCTGTTTCGCAGGCTGGAGTGCAGTGGTATCATCATAGCTCACTGCAGCCTGGGCTCAAGTGATCCTCCTGCCTCAGCCTCCCAAAGTGCTGGGACTACAGGCCTGATCCACCTTGTCCTCCTTGTCTTTTTGGTCCACCCACCTGACCAGTCAGTCCCAAACTGTGGATGCATCCAGCTAGTTGCTATCTCTGCCACTGTCCCTGGGCTGGTGACTGGAACCAGCAGGGAAGGGTGGTTGGGGACAGTCCCCAGCCCCTTCCCTGAGCTCTTCCATTTCCTGCTCAGCACCTGTGTCCCCATCCCTGGTCGGTGTCCTCTCTCAGTGCTCCTGGCTTCTGCTCCTAACCCGGGGTCCCTCAAGCTTCTGTCCCACTTGCTCTGAGCAATGACTCATCTTCCTGTTTCCCAGGAAAGGAGGGCTAAAGAGAGGAACACTCTGAACTTCCTTACACCTCCTTTCCAATCCAGCTGAATCTTTGAGACTTAAGGAGGAGAAAATTTCCACAGTACCTTGGAGAAATGTTCTCGCCTCCACTTCACTTTTCCTAACTCACACGGGATTTTCATGGAAGAAGGGGGTAAAGGATTTATAGGCATGGGTGCAGGCTTACACCCAGACACCTCCTCCTTGGTGAGGTGGGCAGTGTATCAGTCAGGATTGGGTGCGGTTGTGCTGCGGTAACAAACAACCCCTGGTCTCAGGGGCCAAACCCACAAAGGTTCACTTCTTACTCCAATTAACACGAACATCTTGGGTCAGCTGGGGGTTCTGCTCCTTGTTCAAGGAGCCAGGCTGATGGAGCTGTCACCTTCTGTGAATATAGTGCATGGCACAGAGAAAGAGCCCCAGAAAGTCTTGCATTGACAATGAAATGCTCGGGCCCACTCCCATCTTTTTGCTTGGACTACTCACATGGCCCTACCCAACCGACCCCAGGGGGCCAGGAAATGGAATCCCACATGAAGGTGGACAGCAGGAAATATGTTGGAGAACAACACAACTAAGTACCCCAGGTTGGACGTCCCCTTTTGTGCCCAGCTTGCTGACATCAAGCTGAGGCACCTGGCCTGGGACAGAGCAGCCTGTGGGCTTCTCATTGTGAATGCTAGGAAACCACACCCAGAGAAGAAAACCCCAAAGCCACTTGTCAGCCCCGAGAGCTGAGCTGCCAACGCTGTTGAAGAAGGAAACAACACCACACAGGCTGGATGCTGCCTGCTAAGAGCTTGAGGCGAATTAAGGTGCTAAACACTCGGGGAGGGCAGAAGCCACGGGGTGGAACCAGGTGTTTTCAAACTGTGTTCTGCACAACAGGTCCATGCGACGCTTTGTAAGTGGAGCTCATTTTAGGTGCTTTTCCTGTTTCTGAGCTATTTTATGTTTATGCTTGAGAGAAGGATGTTCTTTCTGAATTTAATGCCTCACTTCTCTTGGGTCCACCCATGATACTCCCCTTTTTCCAGTGGCGTTTCTATGCCCATGTCAGAAAGCCCACCTTGGTGGCATCATTCAAGAGCAGCGGTGGAGGGAAGGGCAGTGATGTGGATATCTCTGGCAGAGATCCCCAGGGTTTTCTCCAGCACAGATGAGGAAACTCAGGAAGAAGACAGTTGGTAACAGCCCCCAGGCCCTTCCCTGAGCTCTTCCATCTCTTGTGCTGTGGTTAAGACACCCCTTGTCCCAGAGAGATGTCGGACACCTGGGAACCACTTCATTGCCAAGTGGCCCTGGGTAAGTTATTTCCCCTCATTAGTGCCTCAGTTTTCTCATCTGTAAAATCGGGCAGCTCAGAAGACACGCTTGAGAGGGACACACTTGAGAGGAGAGTGACCGGGACAGTGGGGGGTTCCCCCAGCCGCACATCACTGTGCCATGTGGGGCTGCTCTCTGAGGCCTCCAGAAGTCCAGGGAGCTCAGAGTGAAGGGCTGACTGAATGTGGGGGGAAGGTCCTTTGTCATCGCTGTCCCAGGGCACTCACCTCAGCTGAATAATGCGTTTGGTAGCATGATGGTTGCATTCTGGGCTCAGCTTCCCGCTAGACAGTGAGCTCTATGAGAGGGGCCATATTTTGTTATCATTGCAGAGCTGGGAGCCTGAACCGTAGACGGTGCGTGGTGGGCACTAATATTGGTGACAAATAAGTTTTTATCTGATGAACGAATAAACAAATGAACACATAACTCCCTCTAACTTTGATGGAATCAGTGACTTGCAGACTTCTTATAGGGCATGGGGAGGTCAGAGAGAATCCTTAGACGTCACCTAAATCCGGCTTCCAGTCCCAGCTGAGTCACCTCGCGGGCAAGTCACCAGACCCCTTGGTGTCAGCCTCCTCTCTGCAAGTGGAGAGAGAGCAGCACGACCCTGTCTCACAGGCGGTGGTGGAGCCTCCAGTGGAACAGAGGTTCAAAAATGTTCTGAAAACTGCCAAGCCCCATGCAAATGAAGGGTTGGCTGTTTCTAGTACACAGGAAGGAGGTGGACTCTTTGGGTACACAGGGCAGGTGGCGCCAGAGTCTATGCGGTGGAGAGTTTTGGAATCATCGTTAATGGGAATTGAGTAGCTACCATTTGTTGGGCACGATTGGGCACTTGCTATGACATCAGGCCCTATGCCAAGCACTTTACATGCACCATGTCATTTACGATGGGCAAAAAGAGAGGCACGGTTATGCTCATTTTAAGTGACTGGCCCAAGGTCATGCAGTTAGTGACCGCCCAGGTCTGTCTCACTGAAATGCAGGCTGTCACTCCTGGCCCCACGGGGAGGTGGAGACAGTGCTTGTCTCTTAGGCACCAGTGATAATAATACACGCTGCCTTTTCCTAAGTACCTAGCAGATAGCAGGAACCTTATAGATGTTATTGTTGATGCTTTTGACAGCCCGAGAAGTACAGAATCATTATCTCTATTTTACAGATACATAAACTGAGGCTCAGAGAAGGTGAAGTGGTTGAACCCAGCATGACACAGCAAGAAATTAGTGGAGCTATGCCGGGTACGGTGGTGCACGCCTGTGGTTCAGTTGCACGCCTGAGGCTGAGGCAGGAGGATCGCTTGAACCCAGGAGCTCAAGGCTGCAGTGAGCTATGACCATGCCACTGCACTCCAGCGTGGGTGACAGAGTGAGACCCTGTCTCTATTTAAAAAAACAAAAAAGAAAAGAAAGGAAATCCGGGAGCTGGGATTTGAATCCAGGGCTGTCTCATTCCAAGAACAGATAGGGAAAAGCCATCTCCATGGTGGCCTGAATTAAGAGGTTTTTTGTTTGTTTGTTTTTGGTTTTTTTTAAGCTTCCTGCTAGGGTTTCTGGAATCTCATCATTAGAGATTAATTCTTGGAAGGCCTTTTATGCTTGAGTCAATTTATTACATGAGACCCTGGAAAATCTAATGGAAGGAAAAAAAAAACCCTCAGAATTCTCCAGTAAAGTTTCAGAATCAGAATACTCCCCTGGCAATGCAACAACTTCGTTTATCACCCTTTCGGAACAGTGAATCAGGCAGCAAACCAATTTGGAGTGATTGTAACTGAGAAGAGCAAGACACTATTGTGGAGCTGCTTAAGGGTGGGTGGGAGCGGGCAGGTTGGAGCCTGCAGGGAGGGAGGGGACAGTGTAGGCTTCACAGCAGCAGGGGCCATGGGGGTGGGGGGGCAGGTGAAGTAAGGGCGGGAGGGCATCAGTAGGAACTGGGCTTGTGCCACCTCTGAGCAGTCACAGGAAGGACTCGGATGCTGGAGAGGGCTAACCTAAGGGACCAGTAGGATTAAAAACAAGCCCTGAATCCTAGAGGGTCCAGGCTAGAAGGATTCTTGAAGAGGACTTCACTGACCTCTATTTTATTGGCCACTTTTACACAGGGTGACACTGTGATTTATTCTCTAGATCAGTACCCTTTTGAGAGTAAAAGGGGGACTAAAATAATTAACCCGTTAGCTGATCCATAGCAGGTGTAAACCAGAACTGTCTTGGGAAAGCATTTCATACGATCACCCTGATTTTACAGGCGTTCCCTGAGCCCCACTCTCCAGACATGGAAAGTGGGAGAAGAAACTACCCCCACCAGGAAGGGTTGCTGGGAAGAGGCAAAAGGCAAAAATAGGAGGGTGGTGAAAAAGCAAAACAAAGCAAAGCAACAGGAGATGGGCCTCAGGCAGAGAGGAGCAGTGGCTCCCACCAGTGGGCATCAGTAGAGTGCCCGCCTCGTGCCAAGTCAGGCTGGGTGCACGTCGGCAGGCACCAGGTCTGCAGATACGTCTGGCATCTGTGTGCACACATGTTCCTGTCACCAGACCCGACTGGACAAGTACAGGGAGTGGGTCTGATTCATTTCTGTGCTTGTCCCATTCGCAGGCACAGTCCCAGGTCCTGGGTAAATGCCCTTCAGATGTGCACTGACGCAGTAAGTGCTAGTGGGCAAGGCTTTCCTGAAATGTTCCAGGGAAGATATGATTTTGCTTGGAGAGGAGACGCTCCGGGAGCCCTATCTCTGAGGAGCTGTCATGTTCAACGGGAAGGGCAACGCTGACACGGACACGGAGAGCTCATCGTCTCTCTGATCTTGTCTGTGTCGCTGCACCTCTGGGCCTCGATTCCTCTGGGAAACGGGGAGGGTGTTCACTGACTGTAGAAAGGATTCAACAAGACTGTGCATGCACACGAACGGTAGACTTTATTATTATTAATAACGTCCTGGAAGGCTGAGCTCAGCTCCACACTGAAAAGATGTGTTTCACTATCCGAATAGTCCAGAGATGACACAGGCTGCCTGGGGAGGTGATGAGTTCCCCGTTGCTAGAAGACTCCAAGCAGAGGCTGCCTGGCACGGATGCTGTAAATGGGGTAACCACCTGTGGGAGACAGGCTGGGCTAGCTGGGCCCTGGGAGAGTTGGTGGATTGCTCCTGGCATAAAAGCGTGAGGATGACAGTGACTTCTTGACTCCTCTCAAGGAAGACTGTGCTGACAGCCAGCCAGGGGCCCGCACAGGGGTGACCAGGCTGGGACTGGGAGTTGGCCCCTTGAGAGACGGTATCTGCTTCTGGGAGGGAGGACAGGAAACAGGCAGAGGCCAGCCTTAAATATTTCACTTCTCTCCACGTGAAACGCCTCCTTGCTGTAGCTGGGGCCTCCCAACTTAGCTGAGGGAGGGAGAAGGCGTCTTTAGAACTTGATTCTCAGCACTTGTGACGGCAGCCAGATAAAGCCGAGGATTAGGCGCACCTGCTGGCTCCTGCCTCCCCTCCCAGAGTGCCTCTCCTCACCCGGGCTGCGCCCCTGCCTCCCGACTCAGGTGCCTGGAGCTGCGTCGCGTGCCCGCTGCTGCGACGCAGGGAGTCTTCGCCTGGAGGCCGGGTGGGCACGAGGGTTGCCATGAGCCCCCAGAGCTGGGATACGGTTGCGGAGTGAGAGACGCTAGTGCAGACTTTCATCCCTCAGAGAGGGTGGAATTAACCGGGCACGCCCCAGGAGCTGCCTGGAGCTGGAGGCAGAGCTGGAAACAGAACCCGGGTTCCTGGTGCCCAGACCTGCAGGGCCCTTTCCCGTGGGGTGCAGGATTCATGCTGCGCCTCCGTTTGCTGGCACCCCTTGGGACTCTCAGACAGCTGTGTGGCTCCGTCACCCCTTCGCCCAGGCACGTGTCTGTGGCTTTCTTCTGCCTTCCAGAGGTAAGTGGGGCCAGAGGCGGTCAGAGAGCACTGAGGATGGAGAGCAGAGAGGAGCTTTGCAAGCTTTTGTGGGCGTCCGGATCACCTGGAGACCTGGTTGCTCCACGGGTTCCTAGGCCCCACCCGAGACTTTCTAACTCAGTCGGGCTGCATTTCTGCCAGCTCCCAGGTGGTGCCCACAGTGCGGGCCGTTCGCCAACCACACTTTGAGTCGCTTACTAGAGTCTCCCCGTCTCTCCCTTCCTGCCCGGCTCTCTGTCATTGTTATTACCGCCATGCATTTTAAAGTAGTTAACATTTATTGAACGCTTAGGTGCCAAGCCCTGAAATAGGCATGTTTTATGACCTGCTGAGATTTACTGAGTGCAAGTTACTTTTTGCATTGGTACAGAACATACAAGGTACTTTTGCATTGGTACAAATGCCCCAAAAGTTGACATTCTGTTAGAGAAAGAAATTTAAAAGATAAATAAGTAAATTACGAAAGGTTATTAAGTAATTTTACATCCTGGAAGGTCTCACCAAGAAGGTGACATTAAAGCAAAAGTTGAAAGAAAAGTTATTTCATGTAACCTAAAGTCACAAGATGCCACTTTCTTCATTCCTCTCAAACCATTGCTGCTTTCTTGTCTTCCAGCTCATTCCGTTGGTCTTTTCCTCTTTCACTTGGACATCAGCCTCAGCCCCCTGGCTGGTCTCCCTGGCTGGAGACTTTCCTTCTCCCACCCACCCTCACCCTGCAGCTGAGTGCGTTTTCTGGAAAAGAAATCGCGTCATGCCCTTTGCCTACCCACCCAAGGATTCCCAGCATCTTCAGGTGGAAATGCAGGTTCCTGATGTGCTTCTGCCTGGGCTCCATCTTCTCCCGCCTCCCCACCCCTCCGCCCTCCACGCCGTAGCTGCTCTGGGTTAGAACCTTTCGACTTCCTCTTTGCCCCGAACTTAGCACCAACCCACCCATCCCGGGCTCCTTCCCTTCTGCCTGTCCTAGGGGCACCCCTCCACGCGTGCCTGGAGCATGCGCCCCCTGCCCCCGCAGGGGTGCCCTTCAACACTGTCTTCCCCTCTGAGCTCCAGTTCCTTCTCTGCCCGGCTGGGCCTCGTCTGCCGTCTACACCGCAAGCACGTCGTCTTTCTCCAGTCTCTGTAGCTGACACCCTGGCTCCAACTCTTCCCAGACAAGCTGCTGCTGCTTTTTTTTTTTAAATTTCAGAATATTATGAGGGTACAAACGTTTTGGTTACATTGCTTTTGTACTGTTTAGGTCAAAGTTACAAGTGTGCCCATCCCCCAGATAGTGTGCTCAGTACCTGTTAGGTGTGAATTGACCCATCCCCTCCTTCCTTCTCCCACCTGCTTGATTTCTGATGAATGTTATTCCCACATGTGCGCATAAGTGTTGATCCGTTAGTTCCAATTTAATGGCGAGTACACGTGGTGTTTGTTTCTCCATTCTTGTGATACTTCACTTAGGAGAATGGTCTCCAGTTCCATCCCGGGTGATACAAGAGGTATTAGTTCATCATATATATATATATATATATATATATTTTTTTTTTTTTAGTTCATCATATATTTTTTTTTCTTCACTGCAAACCAGCCCCGGTTGCAGCTGATACTCATGAGTCTGTGGCAATTCTTAGCGGTTGTGGAAACGTCACTCCCTCATCTGACATTCTTTCCTCCTCCACCACTGCAATGTAGCATTTGGCTCCGTGCTTCCATCCAGTTCCCTGGTGCCCGCTGTCCGGGGGGCCCTCTCTTCTCTCCACACCCTGCCCCGGCCAGGGTGATCTCCACTCCCATGTTGGTGGTGCCCGGCGCTGAGCGTGGACGTCGGTAGCAGCATCCATCGCTCTTGGACGGTGCACAGCGCCTAGTGCAGAGTCTGTCCCAGACGAGGCGTCTCTCTTCGTCCTGTTTACTCTCCCCTCCTCTTGAATCTTTCTCCAGAAAATCCTGGTCAAAGAGAGGTGCTCTAAGGACTCCATCCACTTTCCTCTTTCTCCGGAACAACCTCTTTCCTCCCCTGTGCTTTCAACTCTGTAACTGTGTCCACCCAGTTTGGGGTGATTTGTTGCATTATTAGCCTTAGGAAACCAATCCACTGTCCATCGGCCCTTCCGTCCACCCGTCTGCCATTCCTCAGCACCTGCTCTGTGCCGGCCCAGCGTGAGGCCCACCAAGGGCACTGCTGCTGCCCTTGAGAACTTCCACCGAGGGCGCACTGGTGTGTGCACGGCATCCCGTGGGAGTTCAGGGGGCAAAGTAGTTGCAGCTGGGGACGGGATCTCTGCAGAGGTGGCTTTTGAACCTTGAAGGCTGCGCATTGCATTCATCAGCCAGGTTTGCAGAGCAAGTGAGAATAGGCTCTTCATAGCCACCTTGTGGGTCCCCACCAAGTCCTCGCCACCCGCAAAACAAAGAACATGAGGCATCTTGGGGATCCTGGGAATATTCTGCTTCAACTTCATTAGTGTGGGGCGGGAGCCGTGAGGCTCAGACAGAGAAGAGCACTTGCCTGAAGCCATCTGGCCCGGGGAACTGTGTCAGTGGTTTTGTAAAGCACTTTTTTTGACTTTATTTTTCTAATTGTGTTATTAGTATTGATTTAACATTTAAAAAAAGTTTCTTCACTGCAAACCAGCCCTGGTTGCAGGCTCTTCGGCCAGGAAAAGAAACGCTTCCTGCTAAGCCGGTGGGAGGGGCCCAGCAGGACTGTCAGTCTGCGGTTATAGTCACAGTGGCTGGGTCCTCACCCTGGCCTCTGCTGGGACCCAGGGTCGGGGTAGGGTTCTCCGTGGTCCCCACCAGACCCCGAGTCCCGTGGCCCAGGAAGTCGGGTTTCCCTCTCTTGGCTTGGCTGGCTGCCTCTCTTTTGGTGCTAGAATTGGTGTTTCCTCCTTTCTCACTGGTGGGCCCGGGGCTTCCCCTGGGAGGGCTCAGTGGGGCTTCTGAGTGAGCTGGCTGGTCTGGGGCATTCTGCACCCCACGGAAATCCAAAGCTGCTAAGTTCATAAGGTGACCCCAAAGGAACACCTGGGGGCCAGGCCTGAGCGGAAGACTGTTTATAAATCCTGAAGGGTGGGTTTGCCTCACCCCTTGCAGGGTAATTTTCCAGTTTATCTTCAGGAAGTGTGTGACAAGAAGGGAAAGAGAGATGACAGCCTGTACAGACGGGAAGGACAAGGGTTAGGAAAGCCCATCTGTAAAGGTCCAGGCATGTCACCTCCTCCATGAAGCCTTCCAAGATTCCCCTAGTCAGATTTCTACAGAAGCCTGATTGACAGCTGTATCGCAGGCTCAGGCCCAGGCCCAGGCCCAGGCAGGGCAGTGGAGCCAGAAGGGACCTCACACTTCACTGATGGAGAAAACGGAGACCCAGAGAAGGGGAGGGGACATGCCTACATGCCACAGGCCGGCAGTAGCAGAGGAGGGTGCAATCATGGTGCTTCAGCTTCCAGACAAACCTATTTCCCCTAAGGGAGAAGTCCCCTGTGGCCAACATACCACATTCTATAATCAGAGAAGTGATGTTTGGGCACAGTTGTTTTCTTTTAAAATCTGATTTTACACATATTCATAAATGAAAATGGCCTATAAATTTCTTTGCTCATGCTGTGCTTGTGTAGATATCCTGGCCTCCGAAAATGAGCCAGGTGTATTCTTTCTGTCTGAGAATTTGTCTAAAATTGCAATGACATGTTCCTCTGTCCTTTAGGTTTATTCTGTTCTTCTAATATATAAAGTTGGTCATTTAACTCATTAATTTTCAGAACTATATCTTAACAAATAATTTAAAGCTCTAAAAAGTCCTGATTTTGGCAGAAGTTCCCCAGTTTACTACAGACCCCATCATTCCTCCTTGCCTTATACCTGGTCAAATTCACACACTTCTGCTGCCTGCCTCGCCCCTGTAACCTTGTCCTCAACATTCATTCAGCAAATATCTGTTGAGCATCTAACAGGTGTCAGGTCCTGTAACCTTGTCCTCAACATTCATTCAGCAAATATCTATTGAGCATCTAACAGGTGTCAGGTACTGTTCTAGGTACTGGGAAAACCCAGCAGTGGACGAGACAGCCAGACAGGTCCCTGCTGGGATAGTGTTTGTGTCCCAGTGACGTTCGCAGTCCCCGCCTTGTCCACCACGCCCATTCACATCCCAGCTTGGTCTGGCTTCACCACCACCAGGGTTAGAAGAGGTTGGGACGAGATGGAGTCATGGGGAGACCCCACACTTGTCTTCCATTCCCAGGTTGCTGACTCAAACCATACAACTCTATGAGATTCTTACCTGATCTTCAGTGTCTTCCCTGTAATTTGAGATGATAATCTCTGCCCTACTTACCTTCTAGGGTGGTATGAAAGTCAAATGGGGCTTTGTAGACAGCAGCAGGCTCTAAACAGGGCGTGAGTGTGACCTTGAGGGAGCTACGCTTCTCACCAGTAAGACGCAGCTCTGCTCTGAGGCAGGGGGCTGGCCTACATGGCATCTCCAGACTCTCTCTGCCCAGGGGAGGGGTGAGGGGACCTCTAGATTAGATTGTCATCAGAGAATCCAGGTGCATCTTTCTCACCTCCATCTGGGGTCATCAGCCTGAGGAAGTGGGAGGAGGGAGGAAGACAGCAGATGTTCCTTGGTTGGAAAATCCTCAACCCAAGTGTAGCTGGGGCCTTGTGCCTTGGTGGGAGCTCCTTATACCTCCTGAGGTATCAACAAAGCCAGCTTCATCCTGGTCTAGAAAGAGTCTAACCTACAGAGCTGCTTCCTTGTCTAGAAGAGTCTGGATGTCCTTGTATGAGAGAGGGACGTCCTTGTGTGAGGGAGAGGGCTTGGTGGGGGGGGGGTCTTGCTGCTGCAGAGGCAGTTGTCTAGCATAGCTCTGGGGTGGTCTGTCCTGGAGTTGGATGGGATGCAGGCAGCTCTAGAGATGCTTTGCTATGTGTTGCTTGGGAAGAGTCACAGGGACGCCATTTTTCTAGCCCTATCAAGGGGGCAGACTTACAGGTACAAATTCTTCTGACTGCAGTCACTTATCAGATGAGTCTTCACCAAGATCATTTCAGCTGATACTCACGGGTCTGTGGCAATTCTTAGCGGTTGTGGAAGCGTCATGCTAGAAACCTCCCCGTCTTCCTCCCTTCCCACTCCTCCAGGACTGATACGGTCAAAATGTGTATTTGATACACAAATGTGCAATTGAGTGAATGCCAACATTGGGTTAATTGAACATCAGAGGCAAACAATTATTGAGCAACTTCAGACACTATGCTGAGAGTCCTTTTCAGGGAGTACTCCTTTAATTCTTACAGTAATGCATATCGTGTATACAGCACTTACCATGTGCCAGCTATCATCGAGTGCTATTATTCCCATTGTACAGATGTAGAAACGGAGGCACAGAGAAGTTCAGTCAATTGCCCAGAATTGCACAGCATAAGGGGCAGAGCCAGGACTCATACCCAGGCAGCTGGGCCCCAGAGTCTACGCTCATAACCACCATGCTCTGCAGCCCCTCGGCCACCCTGAGAGGTGGGGTTTATGATTAGCTCCGTTACACAGAGCATGAAGCCAACCAAACTGCTCTCTTACTTGCAAGCATTGGCAGGCATGTCTTTTGTGACTGCCCGAAACATGTTTAGGATTAAACAAATAATGACAATCTGCAAACTTCGTGTCTGTAGTGTTCTTTGCCAAGAACACTTAATCCTCACACCTGCACAGAAGTAAGCAGGGTGAGGAACTTTTGTGGGTTTTCTTGTTTGTTTTTTTAGAAATGGGTCTCACTATATTTCCCAGGTTTGGATTTGAACTCTTGGGCTCAAGAAATCTTCCTGCCTCGGCCTCCTGAGTAGCTGGGACTACAGGCCACTGTGCCCAGCTCAGGGTGGGGATCTTAACCTTTATGTCTCCCAGCAGGAAGTGATCTGGGCTATGAAACTAGGGCTCCCTACACTTGGGCTGCAGCCACCTCTGTCACAACACCGAGGCCCTCTAAGTCTCTGAATCAGAAGGTCAAGTACTGAATGCTGGCTGCTGGCTGACAGATCCGTGCGCTGGTAGGGCTGGAATGATGAGATTCGTCAACTTCGGGCTGGGCACCATGCCAAGTTCTTACCTGGGCGGCCTCTGGACGGCTTTGATCAGCAAGACTCAGAAGCCTGAGGCTCGTCTGCAACGGTTCTCTGCCTGTCAATTAAGGAATGACCACAAATGTGTGCCGCTTTGTGTTGAGAGTTAGAGGGTGAACATGTGTCAGGGAAGTAGGAAGGCCATGCTTGACTTCTCTAGATGTTGAATTGTCTGCCTTCCAGGTGTGCACACACTCTGCCAGGCTGTGGCAAACCAGCCTGGAGCCTTGTTCTCCTGTCTATCTCCAGTGTGTTCCCTGGAGGCACCTAGCTAGGGAGAGCAGCAGAGGACCCGCCAGAGAAAGTGACCTTGAACGAGTCACTGAGACTCTCGGAGCCTCTCTATTTCATCTGTGCAAATGGTGCAGGGCCCTTCCCAGCCGCCCCGTGGGTGATTGTGAGGCTCCACTGAGGTAAAGGAGAGGGGCTGCTTTGTAAACTGTACAGTGGGAGGCCCGTGGTCAGTGCTTGCTCCTCGAGAGGACCGGTTTATCTCAGCCCAGCTCTTCAGGCTTCGAACTCTGTTTTCTTTCCCTTCCCCATTGACCATAGGCCCAGATTTCTGGATGGTTTAATGCAAAAGATCATCCCTGAGCCCCTCCTGAGGTGCCTTGTGGTGCCTAGGACTGGGGAGGGAGCCCACGTGAAGCAAAAGGCAGGGTCTGTCGTGGTCCTGTGGCCCTGGTGGGGGAGGACAGAGGGAGCACAGCTCCCAGCAGGAAGGTTTCTGTTCCTTTTTGTCCTCAGCATACATATGGAAGAGGCACATTTGTGATGCATTTTCAAAAAGTGGACACCCTTGTGTAACCACTACCCTGCTCGAGAAACAACATGACCAGCCCCCCATGTCCTGGGCCCCTTCGCTGTAGCCCCATCCCAGGGAAGCCACCATCCCGACTTCCACCACCACAAGTTAGTTTTGCTTGTTTTTAAACTAATAAATGAGATCATCCAGGGTGTATCCTTTTATGCCAAGTTTTCTTTTTTTTTCTTTTTTTTTTGTCATTTCAGCATATTGTGGGGGTACAAAAGTTTAGGTTACGTATATTGCCCTTGCTCCCCACCCCCTCCGTCAGAGCTTCAAGTGTGTCCATCCCCCAGACAGTGCGCATCGCACTCATTCTGTATGTATACACCCATCCCCTCCCCCCGACATCTGCCCAACACCCGATTAATGTTATTCCTGAATGTGCTCTTAGGTGATGATCAGTGAAACCAATCTGATGGCGCCACGTTTTCTTTTGCTCAGTGCTACGCGGGTGAGATCCGTCCTTGTGGACACGAGCAGCTGCAGCTCCTTCGTTCTCATTGCTGTAGATAGAATCCCTCTGTGGGACTACGCGACAACCCCCCTGTTCCGGTGTTGGGCCTTGGGAGAATGACCAGCTAGGGGTGTGCTATGAACGTGCTAGTGCACATCTCTTGGTGAACACACGCTTTCTTTGGGGTGTAGAACTAGGAGCAGAATGACAGGGTCATAAGGTATGCGTTTGTTCAGCTTGAGTAGGTACCAGCAGGAAGGATTTAAGAAAGGTGTTGGCTGACTGGGCGCAGTGGCTCACGCCTGTAATCCTAGCACTCTGGGAGGCCGAGGCGGGTGGATGGCTCAAGGTCAGGAGTTCAGGACCAGCCTGAGCAAGAGTGAGACCCCGTCTCTACTAAAAATAGAAAGAAATTATCTGGCCAACTAAAATATAGAAAAAATTAGCTGGGCATGGTGGCGCATGCCTGTAGTCCCAGCTACTCGGGAGGCTGAGGCAGGAGGATCGCTTAAGCCCAGGAGTTTGAGGTTGCTGTGAGCTAGGCTGATGCCGTGGCACTCACTCTAGCCCAGGCAACAGAGCGAGACTCTGTGTCAGAAAAAAAAAAAAGAAAAGTGTTAGGAAGAACTTCCAGACCCTAAATGTTGTGGCCAACTAACTCATGCCCTCCAGAGGAGGAAGCTGTAATGTCTCCTTCTGGGGAACAGGAGGAAGAGGCTGGATTAGGCATTGATCCAGGGGCCAGGCCTTGATTCCTTCCTATCCAGGGTTGGTCCCCTCTCCTTAGCCTAAGGTTTCCAGACTACTCTCTGGAGGGGTCTCAGTCTCTTGGGAGGGTGAGGAGGGGACTTGGAGCATTGTTCCCCAGCTCCGGCCAAAGCAGTGTGTGTGCTCTGTTTTATGTGGTTCGTCGTGGGGGTTCTGAGAATGACTTCATTTGCCTTTTGAAAAAGTTTTAGGTGTTTTGATGTTTGAAAATCCACTGACCTAAGGTCCTTTCCAGCTGGAAGATTCTATTTTTGGAGGAGGAGATGGGTGTGGGAAGGGTTAAGCATTATTCAGCCAAAGAGCAGGGTTGAGCCTCACTGACCTTTTAAAGTTCTTGCATTGTGGTTTGCAATGCGGGAGATCTCATAACATTCTATAAAAATACAATGTTCAAACCAAACAGAGCAACTTCCGAAGCCTAAAGGATGTAGACAGAAGAAGGGCTTAACTTTGAGGAACATTTAAGTAGAATTTCCACAAGTCTCGAGGACTCTCGAGAGCCCTTTACGCACCGTGCTCGTCTGTGTGTGTGTGTGTGTGTGTGTGATTCCCCATTGGCTGTTCCTAGGAGCAGTCACTTGAGGTTGTTTGGGTCTAGAACGGTTCCCATTTTTGCCCAGCAGTGGGTGACTTGGGCAGACTGTGTGTCCCTCTCAAGGGTGGGTGGTGGCCTTTCCTCCTCCATCACCAGGCCCAGTTTGGACTGTGGTTTCGCTTGGCGAGGAGGCTGGCTGTTCACGGGCCCGGGGAGGAACATTTCTGCCTTGGCGTGTAGCTCTGAGTCAACAGACCTGATAAACAGCCCATTTCCCGGGGCCTGCGAGGAACAAAGCCCCTGGCTGCTGCGGGGTCTCCCCCCTCTCTTCCTGAAACAGCTGTTTATTCTTCTGACAGGAGTTGGAACACAGCACCTGCCCTTCCTCTGAGCTCTGCCTCCTGCACAAGGGAGCTCAACAGAACTTTGTTGTTTTGCCTTTTACTCTGGGGTGAACGAAGCAGACGATGAGGTATGTGAACTGCTGAGATGATTTGCTTCGGCCCTGTCGGGGTCACTGGGGAAACTCAGCCTCAGCAGGCTGCTGTGTCAGTCCCTGCCCCTGCCCCGGGGGAGGATCCTCACAGTCCCCTTAACCTCTTGCTGGTCCCCTCAGTAGTTCTGGAGGAGGACAAAGTCCTCCCCTCCCCAGCAGTGGATCTGGAAGCAGGAGCTGCCAGGATGCTGGCTCAGGGACTCCGCTGTAAGTTCTGCTTTATTTCGCTCCCATTCCAGGACCTCAGAGGGCCGCAGCTGTGGCCTGGAGTTTTCTCTGAAGGATTTAAGGTGACGATGCAGGGGCAGGGGCTGAGTCTTGGTGCCTGGGGTGAAGCTGTGGGCGGATGCAGAGCCCTCCCCGGACAGGGCAGCATCTACCCTTTATCTTACTTTGGTTCCCTTGGGAAAACTCTCGCACAGTGATTTGTGAGCCAGGCGGCAAGGAAAAGCTGGCTGGATCTGGGCTTTAGATTTCCGGAAAGGGGATTGGAGCAAAGGCACTACGAGACGTACCTCAGAGAACGGGCCGTTCCGTTTGTGATGGCTGGAGAGACAGGCTGCCGTCTATTTAGTCTGAGACCTGTCTCTTATTTTCCTGCGTCTGTTTACTCTGACCTGTGTAATGAGAAACATAACTGCAGACAGCCGTCCATGCGCTTCTCCCCCCGTGAATCATACCACGTTTCCTCCCGCGGGGAGCATTTCCCTGGGATGCCCCCAGTCTGGCGGGCTTTCAGGAGAAGGCCCTCGCCCTCCTTGCTGCCAGCACCGTCCCAGCGCCAAGGCCTGGGCCAGGGAGGCAGAGGGTCTGCGTTTAAAATCTGGCACCACCACTTCTGGGTGCGCCCAGTGATCTCAGGCAAGCTACTTCCCTTTGCTAAAGCTCAGTCTTCTCAGCTAAAGAGCCAAGCTAAGGCCACCACGCTGACTGTGAGTGAGCTGAGGACACTCCACGCCGGGCACACAGGAGGCACCTGGAAAGAATTGAGCCGGTGCTCACCAGCTGATCCAAGGAAAACCTAGCCCCATGGTGGTTAGCCTGCGCATGAGCCTTCCTGTTTCTTAAAGCAACAGAGTGGTTAAAGGAGAGGGTACTAGAGGTGGACTCCCTGGATCTGAATCCTAGCTCTACCACTTTATGCTGTGTGACAGTGGGCAAGTTACTTAACCTTTCTGAGCCTCTGTTTTCATATCTGTAAAATGGGGATTATAATACAGTAACTTCACAGGGTTGTGGTGAGGCTTAACTGAGAGACTGCTGAAAAAGCGTGTAGGCCAGGGCCCGGCCTGGCTCAGTCCGGGAGGATCCAAGCATTGCAGGGCCTGAAGCTGATTCAATCTGGGCGGCCCTCTGTAAGAAAAAGAATGCAAAGTTACAAATACAATATTAGATATGGAAGTGAATCCTTAGAATATGAGAGGAGATACCACAACAAGTAACAAAGACTGAAAAATACTCCAAATATGACAAAATCCAAAAAACGGCATAGTAAAATGACGTAAAAATAATACAAAAATGATTAGTATCACTCAGCTGCCTGCTGCACCTGTCATACTTTTTGACTGTCACCTTATCTGACACCAGTTTTTCAGTATCATTTTAAACAGAGACAAAAGAAAGATAAATCAGTTTTGTCTCTAGCATGGTTAATCGGTGGTTGCTTTTTATTATTGAGAGTTTAGAGGAGTTTCTTTCAGCTTCACAGCCTGTTTTGGTGAAGCCACATCTGTAAGTCTGACAGTCTCTCACTCAGGTGGCTCCAGCCAGATCACCGGAGAACTCAGCCCTGTGATCCTTGCCAGGCACAGTGGGGCAGCCGGGCCTGGGTGCTGGATGGGGGTGGAGGGTGGGGGCACCAGGTGGTTGCGAGAGCTGGATCCTAGTGACCCCTGAGCAGGGAGCAAGGTCTACCTGGGGTCGTTGCTGGGCCCTAGGTGGGTGTGCAGGCGAGGGGTCCGTCCCCAGCACAGCCCGCAGTCCCAGGACAGGCGCCAGGGCTAGCGAGGGATTTTTCCAGGCAGGGGCAACAGTCTGCCCCCCCCCCCCAAGGGAAATCAGGCCCAGTCTTGCAAGGGGGCTGTGCAAGAGGAGACCCTGACACCTAAGCTTCATCAGCTCTGGCAAGGCAGCCTCTGCACTCACTACACATTGGTCAGTAAATCCTATCGTTTGATCATCACATCAAGGAAGCCACGTGGGGAGCTGCAGCAGGATGAGCTCCGTGTGCCTAAGTCAACCGCCCTCATGAAAAATGTGGTTTCCAGCCCTGTGGTAGATTTCTCATCCACGTCCTGGGTCAGTCAGGAAAGCCTGTTGGAGAAAGTTAGGGCCAGAGGATCCGTGTTCTGGATACAGAGACTGAGGCTGGAGAAATCGGTGAGCCTAGTTTAGAACGTTGGGGCTGACCCCGGGGCTGCTATAAGGCCAGGCCTCTGTCTGCCCCGTTCCCTGCCCAGCGTTAGCGCCGCCCTCAGGGGCAAAAAGGAGCTTGGCTGGTCAGGGCTGCACGGCCACGCCTTTTCCAGAGGGCAGAGCAGAGCGGAGCTGACTTTATCACAACGTGCAGTGGGGGTGTGGGCTCGCCCCTGACTGTTCTGCGAGGTGCTGCCATAGAGGATGGAGATTCCTCTCTCACGTGAACTCAGCTCTGCTTTCAGGACCAAGCTCTGAACTGTGTGTTTCTGAGTCTCTCCCATTAAAAACCATGATCACCACAGCTGCCATTTGTGGAGCATTTACTGACTGTCGGGCACAATGTGCTTCATAGACATGGTCTACTTTTGTCCTTTCAAGAACCCTGTGAGGAGGGTGTTTGAATCTCCGTTTGGTATGTGCAAATGGAGGCTCAGAGAGTTAACTTGCCCAAGGTATACATCTATGACTCTGCTGATTTAAGAGGCCTTAGCACTAGCCTATTTTTTTTACCTGGAATGCTGGATCTCGACACTCTTGTTTATAATCAAGGGTATCGAGGACTATAGACTGGAGTCTTGTCCAAGGTCATTAACACCCAGTTAGTTCCTACACCTTTCTCTGTCCCCTTACCTTCTTTGTTTCTCTTTGCAACACTTGTCCCTACCTGATGTTATATATCCTGTTGAGTCTCTTGACTCCCATTGGAGTGGAAGCTCTATGGTGGTCTTATTCACTGAAGTATCTCCGGTTCCAAAAACCATCTGGTGTGCAGTAGCCAAGTTCCGTATTTGTGGATGAATCTATGGCAGAGCATGATTAGGGCTCCTCAGGACACTCCTTACTCATTTGTTCACCCCAAAACACTCTGGGTGCACCTGCTGGGTGCCAGGACCTGTGCCAGTCTGGACCCATCTCAATAGCCCAAAAGTGATTAATGCTCGAGTGTAGGTGGAGAGGTCCTCAGGGAGGAGGGGATTGGGTTCTAGGGGCATGGTAGGGGGATCTCAGGCAGAGAGACCTCTTTAGCCAGCAGCGAGGTTTGGTTTCCTCTGCCACTGCTTTCCTCTTGCCTGATAATGGCTTTTCCATTATCAGCCTCTGAGTACACGGCTATTCAGCTGAGAGGTTCACCTTTTCCCCTGGTGTGAGATGGAGAAAACAGGGTCCACTAGAATTCCTTTTGGAGAGGAATTCTGTTTGGAAGGAATACCTTGACTTTGACCAGCTGGGGTGGAACCATGAGATTCTCTGAGGATGTGTGAGTTGTTTTGCGTGAGATGGGTTGGGGGTAGGTAGGGAAGAAATAATTTATGGGCCACATGGAAAAATATGTCTGACACTCCAGGGAAATAGAAGCAGAGAAGGGGGAGGGGGAGGGTGGAGTGAGGCAGGTGGAGAAAGGACAGGCTTTACAGCATAACCTTGCCTTTCAAAATGCCTCTGTGTTTCCAATGCAATCTACACATGTTCCAGGAGTGCCAGGTGTGAGTGGTTTCATGTGCACAACGGTGCAGGGGCTGAGTGCTTGTTAACTGAGTTCTGGGAGTGGCCTGGGAGCAGCCCATGTGGGGCTGTAGGATGGGTTCAGGGAGAACTTACAAGAGCCTTAAGGCAGAGGGTCTGAGAGATGGAGGAGGTCTCCGAACCATCACAGGCTGTGGAACTGAGGCTGGCTGAGTTCACCCAGTCCTCTGAGGGGTGGGGCCCAGGGGATGTCAGGGTTCCACTTTCCCACTTGAGACAGGGTGTTCATACTTGGCAGGTCCTCATTCTGGGCTCTACTCCTTGAAGGGGGAATTTAGAAACAAACCCACATTTCTTACTGGCTGGGGTGACTGTCAACCACCCATCTTCCGAATTTCAGAGTTTTGAAAATTCTGAGACAAACACATAAGAGAAGGACTTTTAGATCACATTGGCTGCCAAATGCCTCATTTTTTTGTCCACAGAGAAAAATAAAAATGTTTTAAAAGATCCCTTGGCCACTCTGCCAACCCTTCCTTCCCTGGAGACTTGGATTCCAGATTCCAGGAAGGACATCTCCACCCATTTCTAGTGCTTTGCTAAAGGATGCAAAATTGGATCATTCGGACAGCTTCCAATTTTCAGTCTGAAACAAGAGTGACTATAGCAAAAATACAAGCAGATTCAAGCCATCTACAAAGTCCAGAAAGAAATGGGCTTTAAGAGTTGTCTCTGACACTAATTTCTGAAATTAAAAAGAAAAATCAAACACCTGCATATTGTCGGAGGGGATTAGGAAGTGTATCTGATCTGGGGTTCTCCCTGACTTAAGTGCCATAAGAGTTTTCGCTTCTACAATTTGCATTTCCTCCTCAGCAGGTGGGGCCGGTAAAGCTTGGGCCACCAGCCAGCCAGCCAGCCGGCACTGCTGTCTCCTCAGCATACGCAGGGGGTTGTAGCAGCGCCTGGAGCTTGATCAGAGCAAATCAAAGTCACATCCCACTTCTGAGGAGCTCTTAATCAGGCTGTGGCACAGAACAGATGGGTAAACCCTAGAGTCCCTCATTTGCATGTATTTGCACTTCATTGTATAACATGTTCTTATATTCCAAATCCCTCCTTCCTTTCCTTCGAATCTGTTTTGAGCACCTGCTAAGTACCAGGCACCGTGCTATCCTCCCAACAGCCCGTTTTATGGATACCAGTTATAAGAACTAGCAGTATTTTTTTTTTTTTGAGCAATTATACTATGCCAGACACAACGCTAAGTATTTCATGGACATCGTCTCTTGTAATCATCACTATTTTTAAAGATGAGGTAATCAATTTAATGTGATCCAGTAGAGGTCCACAATCCTTATCTGAAACCCTGGGTTAGAATTTTTTGGATGTGGATTATATATTATACATTACACAGCATCCCCAGTGTAGCAGCACCCCATAATAAAATACATAAGTATTTATGCAAAGAAATAGTCTCACTCAGTGGGATAAAGATTATAAATACAAATGGCCTCATGTCAGTTAGGGCCATGATGCCAATTGTTAACAAAAAGGTGTTTGGAGGCCAGGCATGGTGGCTCATGCCTGTAATCCCAGCACTTTGGGAGGCCAAGGTGGGAGGATCATTTGAAGCCAGGAGTTCAAGACCAGCCTGGGCAACATAGTGAGACCCTGTCTTTACAAAAAATAAAAACAATTAGCCGGGCATAGTGGTACAGACCTGTAGTCTGAGCTACTGGGGAGGTTGAGGCGGGAGGATTGCTTGAGCCCAGGAGTTCATGGTTACAGTGAGCTATGATTGTGCCACTGCACTCTAGTCTGGGCGACAGACCAAGATCCTGTCTGTAAAAAAAAAAAAAAAAAAAGTTTGTTTTTCAGAGCTCTTCGGAGTTATGGATGAGAGCCACTGCCTAGGGTTACCCAGATTTGTGTGTCAAAGTTGAGACTGGAATCTCCTACCTCACTCCAAAGCCCGTGGCTCACCACTATCCACGCTTCTCTGGGAGTGATGACATCAATACAGAGAGGTGGCCACAGCCTCAAACTGAGATCTCTTGGCACCCAAAGCCTGGACTTTTTCAAGCACTCAGTGCTAGTGCCATTTATGCAGACTTCTTGTGACTTTTTTCAGCAGTGGGGCTGAGTTGCCTGCAGCCATCTACATTTTTGGACTTTGCCGTGGACCGTGGGCTGTATGTACCAGCTCACTCGGTTTAGAGGGAAGAAGCCTGAGACTGAGGCTTACCTGTGTCCCAACAGGTCTGTCTTCTTAGGGGTCTCTGCTGTACCCCCCATCATAGTTGTATGGAAAGCTGGAGGTTGGGTTATGACATTGAGTTCAGCCCTGGCTTTTCTGTTTCTAAACAAGCTCACTTTCTAAGCAAGGAGAAAGAGTGTCATGGCTGAAAATCCTGTTCTTTCTCTTCTTTAACTGAATTTAATAATAAAGGTGATATAGCACATGAGATCTGAGACTGGAATCATCTAAGAAATCTCTTTGAAAAGAATTGGAAAATCATCTGTCCCCAGAAAGGACAAATTTCAGTGTCAATCTCATTTTATTTCATTCATTCACCAAACATTTATTGAGGGCCTTGTCTACTCTATGTGAGGCACTGAGGATTGAGGGTTGAATAAGAAGACATACCTCCTTCCTTCGGGAAGCTCACAGACTAACCGGTACAGGAGACAGAGCCATATGGGATGTTACCGTGTGAGCCATCTCCAAAATCGACATGTGTGGCAATGTGAAAGGAGTGATAGAGGAGCGTGAGGCGAGAAGGGGACTCAGCTGGTGGTTGGGTGGGGGTGGGATGTAGCTTTACAAAAGCAATGACATTTGATGCATGGCTGGCCATCGTCTCCTGTTAGCTTCCAGATGTCCCCACTCGTGGTTTTCCTCCTACTTCCCGGGCCTCTCCCTCTCCTCCTCTATCCTACCTCTTCATGTTGGCATTTGCAGGCTTAAGCCCAAGGCCACCTTATTTCCTTTTTCTCTCTCTACATTCTTTCCCTAGGAACCTCATCCATTTCTTCACATTAAATACCTTCCCTATGTAGACAACTCCCCCTATGGCCTGTCCCGCCCACATCTCTCTGTTCAATGCCAGACTTAAACATCCACTTGCCTACTAGTCATCTCCACTTAGGAATTTACAGACACCTCAAAATTAACAAATTCCAAGTGGGAACTCATGATTCTTACCCCCTGCGCCTGCTTCTCCTCTATCCCACCTGACCCATCTCAGGAAATGCTACAGTTGTCCACCTGCTTAGGCAGAAAACTTTCTTCTTCCCTCTCCCTTGTCCCTGATGTCTAAATTACCAACCAAATCCTATCAATTCTCTTTCCAAAGTATATTTTGATTCGATCTACCGCTCTCCATCTCTGTTCTTTTATGTGATGGCCAGTCAGGTATGACCACTAGAGGAGACACAGGAGAGGCTCAGGAAAAACAATGTGTTATTCTCACAGGCCCTAAAGACAGGAGGCACAGCGCACCACTCGGCCTCGTGGGAAAAATACCAGGGTGGTCAGGAGATAGCAGCAAAGGGAAGCTTGAGGCCAGAGCCCTTACTGGGACTTCCACGGGAAAGGCAGGGCAGGGCAAATTGTTTAGGATTGGCTAGTTTGAATAATTTCAGCAGGCAGGCTTTAAGCTATAGGGTGGTTGTTAGTTGTCTGGTACCTGGTCCTGATGGGATGATTGAGGCCCAGTCATATTGCCTCCTGGGGTGCATGGGCCAGACAGAGGAGGTAGGCTCTGGATTGGTTTGTTTGTGTATCAAAGGCTTACTACTAGCTGAGCCCTTGCTATCTCTAAGAACTACCTAGCCCCAGGAGGGGTAGTCTCTCCCCAGCCAGAAAAGTTTTTAAAGATGTCAAAACATCATAATATATAGCCCAATACAAAAATATACATATACAGGCTGGGTGTGGTGGCATGCACCTGTAGTCCCAGCTACTTGGGAGGCTAAGGCAGGAGGATCACCTGAGCCCAGGAGTTTGAGGTTGCAGTGAGCTATGACGATGCCACTACACTGTACCATGGGCAATGATGCAAGACCCTGTCTCAAAAAAATATATACATATATATATGTATATAAAATACACACACACAACACGTACAACTGGCCACCCACTCTTTCTGGCCATCAGAGTATTCTGCTGACTGGCCTCCACACTCTGCTGTTGAACTCTTATCTGCCCCCACACCCCAGCACGCAGACAGGTGTCTCTGAATGAAACTGGGTCTGGTTATTCCCCAGCCTCTGAGGCTCTTGTGTCTCCTCCTCATCCCTTCTGTGCCTTTTGTGGTTCTGTCTTTCCTGCCCACTACCCTGTTGTCCACCACCACCCTCCTGCGATCCAGCCACTCGGAGGTGAGAGAACTTGTTTTTTCTTGTTCAGGTTTTCTTGTTTTTTAAATATGAGCATTTTCTCTTGTCATCCTGTTAGAAATGCTGTTCCTGCAATATTCTCATCCCTTCTCCTGGCGCTTTTCATCCTTTTCCAGCCTGTCTTCATGCCTTGGGACTTGACTTTAATCTTACCTGTACAGAGAGGCTTCTCTGACCACCCTCATGAAAGCACTTCCCAGCCTGTTACTCTCCATCCAGCGCCCCTTCCCTTTCAGTCCCAGTTTCATGCAGCGATCAGGGAATATCTGTGCACTGGCTGTGCGCTAATTGTTTGCTTGCTTGTGAGTGCTGTGAGGCTAAACTGGGTAGAGCTGGGAATGGGGAGAGGCCTAGATTGTAAACCCAGGGTCATCTTCCCCCTGGGCAGGGGTGTGTAGTTAGCACACCAAGGACATTGAGCCAGGGAACAGAGTGGCTCCCCACAGCCCCGTGCCAAAAGGTGGAGCCATCTGACTCATGTGGCAACTGGAGTCCCTGGGACCATTTACAGTTACTCCCTCACTCTCTGATATCCGTGGTGTATCTGGATACTTTGCCTCTGAGCCCCAGTGTGGCCTCAGCCTCCTTCTCAGGCAGCCTCCTCTGCTAACTGAATTGGTCTGATTTGCCACCGTAGGCCTGTGCAATTTAAGGTAGAACACATTCCTCAGCTCTAGTTAAATATTCCTAAATGCATCCTTTTAGAGAGAATGTGGGTAGAAGTATTTCTTTAAGACCATATTTTTCTCTGCATTTCATTTATTTAGTCTACTTTTCCCTCTTTTTTCCTAGGAGAAAATAATGAATGTCAAAGGAAAAGTAATTCTGTCAATGCTGGTTGTCTCAACTGTGATGGTTGTGTTTTGGGAATATATCAACAGGTAATTATGAAACATGATGAAACGATGTTGATGAAAGTATTGCTTTGACCCTGTTCTGCTGGTATCAGCCAAGTCACCAGGCTGAGTTAAAATTAGGATTAACTCAAACTATAAATAAGGGATTCCACCCTTCCTAGTCCCTGAGCCCTAGACTATCTTTAAAATCATTAGATCTCCCAAATAACTTTTGGCTAATTATCTTCCTTCCTGCCATGTTCCTAATATCTTGGTTTTTGTACTGGTAGGCTAGATTCAGACAGAGTGAGGTCAAATTAAGCCCCAAATGTAATTTTTAATAATTTGTATGATAAGATACAGAAATTATCTTAAGAAATTTCAGATAGGAATTTCATGAAAAATCCACCCTAAATTTTGCAATCCTAAAATATTTGCAGAGTTTAAAGGAGCAATTCAAGTTGTTGACTTTTGCTATAAAATACACACTGAGTTGCTGGTGATTCATTTGTGCCTGGCTAAAACTTCTGGGTGTTATTTTTTTTTTTTTTTAACTCTGGAAAGCAAAATGAATTAAAGATTTCTGAGTTTTCAAATTCATCTGTGGATTCATCCCAAATATATGAGCTGCCTCTGTGCTTTTTGAAACTACTACGCCTTGGAGATTCCAGCTGGAGAGGCTTCTGACAGAAGTCTCCACAAGCAGCTACAGAAATATATGATGCCTTTGACTCAAGACGCTGGAAAAGCTCAGCTTTCAGGTTCAAAAAGTCTGCTGTACAACTGAATTGTACGGAGCTGTCCCAGCACCATTAATATTTTCATGGTGAAGTGTTTCAGTGGCCCCCAAGTTCAGGATGATGTTCGGGAGTAACATTTGAATTTCTCTCTCAATTCTTAAAACTCTAAAATTTGGTGAGCCAGCAGGACTGTCTTGGCTACCGAAGAAGGAACTGCACATTTAGGTCCATCAAAAACAGAGGAATCTCCAGAACACTGGAGCCAAATCTAACCACTTCTGGAATGTTCTCTTGTTTCATTCTGAGCACTCATTTTAAGAAAAACATGACAAGCTAGACTGTGACCAAGTTAAAAGAGTCTGGAAACTAGGTCTTTTGAATTAAGGAAACTGATGATATTTAGTCCAAAGAAGAGATGACTCAGTTGGGTGCAGGGACCCTGGGGCTTCCTTAGGCATTTGCAGGCTGGGGAAGTACCCTGGCCAGGCGCTAGAGCTGGGCTGCCACTTACCTCCTCTGTGACCTTGGGCAAGTTACCCAGTCACTGTTCTTTAGTTTCCCTCTCTTTAAAACTGGGGATAATAAGAGTGCCTGCCTCATAGGGTTGTTGAGAGGATTAAATAAGTTCTTGTGTGTAAAGCACTTGGGGCAATGGACTCAATAAGCACTCACTAAATGTTAACTACCATGTCGTCATTATCATTGTCATCTTAATCAGCTCAGGCTGCTATAACAAAATACCACAAACTAGGTGGCTTAAACAACAGGAATTTATTTCTCACAGTTCCAGAGGCTAGGGAGTCCAAGATCAAGGTGCCAGCCAATTCAGTTCCCCAGCGAGGGCTCTCCCTGGCTGGCAGATGGCCACCTCCTCCCTGTATCCACACATGATGGAGAGAGAGTGAGCTGCTGTCTCTTCCTCTCTTAGGGGACACTAATTCCATTATGAGCAGCCCACCCCCATGAGCTCATCTAAACCTAATTACCTCCCAAAGGCCCCCGCCCCCCAAATACCATCACACTGGGGGCAGGGCTTAAACATATGAATTTTGGGGCCGTACAAACATTCACTCCACAAGAGTCATCATCATCACCGTCACCATCGTCATTTGCTCCAGAGGACAAAAGAGGACAGGGAATTTTGGCAAACAGAAGGAAGAGCTCTAGCAGTTGGAAAAGTCCAACGGAAGGAAGAACAAGTGCCCTTTGCGGTTCCTGCCTAGTGTCCGAATGCTCTTTTGGACAACCTTCAAGCTCTGAGTCTGAACACTCAGTGGATAACTTTGGCATTTTGAATTGTAGCCAGAGTTATAATTCCATAATTTGGGCGGTTCACAAAATTAAAATATGAGAGCCAAAGGCTCAGATGTGCATGTTGGCACTGGCTTCTCAGAAAGAGGGTTGGCCGGGCACGGTGGCTCACGCCTGTAATCCTAGCACTCTGGGAGGCTGAGGCGGGTGGATCGCTCGAGGTCAGGAGTTCGAGACCAGCCTGAGCAAGAGCGAGACCCCGTCTCTACTAAAAATAGAAAGAAATTATCTGGCCAACTAAAATATATGTATAGAAAAAATTAGCCGGGCATGGTGGCACATGCCTGTAGTCCCAGCTACTGGGGAGGCTGAGGCAGTAGGATCGCTTAAGCCCAGGAGTTTGAGGTTGCTGTGAGCTAGGCTGACGCCACGGCACTCACTCTAGCCTGGGCAACAGAGCCAGACTCTGTCTCAAAAAAAAAAAAAAAAAAAAAAAGAAAGAGGGTTATTTTTCAGTGCTGGGCATATTTTCTCTGCACAGTGGCCGGAGCAGGTTCTAGCTGCTCTTCACGGCCATACTCTGGCACCTGGACTCTGCCACATTATTCTCTGATGTGCAGAATCCACTTGATCATGTGCAAGAGGCTTCACAGGGAGGAGATATCTTTTGTCGCATTACAAATTAACCATATGATGGTTTGAGGTGAGCTGAGGATACAAACCTTAGACAGGCAGCACTGAGCTAAAAAGGATTTAAAGATAACTAAATCAAACACATTAACTATTAATAATTAGTAAATAGAACTGTTGTCAGTAAAGCACCCTGAAAGAATGTCATCCAGGACAGCATTTGATTTGAGGCTGGGTAAAAAAAGAAATCTTAGGCTGTTAGAGCTAGAGGAAACCTTAAAGGTTATAGTGAAATGGTGATGACAACAATGGCAGCTGCTAGTTATTAAGTGTCTGTGTGTGCCAGGACCCATGCTATGCATTACCTCCAATTCTTATGAGAGCTCTGCAAAGTGGGTATTATCCCACGTTTCTAGATGAGAACACCAAGTCTCAGAAATGTTAAATATTAATGCTAAAGGTCATATTTTCAGGAAGATTTAGGTGCCTGGCTATCTGACGGCAGCTCATTCTCTTGACTCACCCACCGCACAACCTTTCCTTTAGTCAGTGGCTACCATTTTAAAGTGACAAAACGGAGACCCAATAGCTGAAGTAACTTAATGGTGAATTTATGTCTGTGTTCCATTAGAATTCAGATCTTCTGAATCATCGGCCTGGACTCCTCCTTGATCTGAGTGCTGTGAGGGATACAATGTGAGCCAAATAGAACTCTTCCCCTCAAGGTGTTATGATCTAGGTGGGGCATAAGATGTGTGTATGAATAACCAGTGATACAAAGTAGATGAAGGATGTCAGAGGCAGAGAAGAGGGCTGGGAGAATTCAAGGAAGCAAAAAGACTGTGTTTGGGTTGGAGGAGAATCCATTTTTTGCATTCATTCACAAATATTTATTGGGCACCTGGCTATGCCAGCACTGTGCTAGAATCGTATCAAGGAGGGCACAGAAGAGGTGACATTTGAGCTGTGCCTTGAAGGATGAGTACATGTTAAAATGCCACTGCAGTGTGGATATTGCCAGGACCACTGCAATGGTGAAGGATTCTAGGAGAGCGGGGTAGGTGGGTAAGGAGGAGGGGTGGTTAAAGAGATATGACAAGTTGGTAAACCTGGATCTACAAATTCATGCCCTGAGTGCCAGGCGGGGTTCTGAGTGCTGGGTTGCAGCTCTTGTAGGTGCTTTAAGACAGTCTCACTGCCTTCGTTAGTTAAAGAAATGCCTTCTGCTCTGTAGAAGGCTCTGAGCTGGACATGGCATTAGGCTCTGCAACCGAGGCTTTATTTTCTGGGGGAAGATAAATCCTGGGTAAGGGATGGCTGGACCATGGTGTTTCCACCCTCCAGGGCCTTCTTCATCACCAGACACCTGAGTAGGTGGTAAAAGAGGACCCATCTATGGAGCCTCTCCCTCAGTGATGCCACCCCTGGGCAATGGAGAGCTGTCTTCTTTTTTTTTAAAAAAAAAGCACAATTTGAGATCCTCCAGGGACTCCCATCTCCTTGATATCCTGAAGTTACTGCAAGTGGAAATTCCCAGTGTCCTGCTATCATTGGTTATGACTCAAAGGAAAGTGGAAACCTGGAAGTAGCTAAAATCCAGGCTCTCAGCACAGCCGAGGGCTCAATGATAATGGTTAAAAAAACAGCCTTTCTCAGAATTAAAAGTAACATGATATCTTTTTATTTTTCATTTGCTTTTAGCCCAGAAGGCTCTTTCTTGTGGATATATCACTCAAAGTAAGTGCTTTGCATGCTAGTGGCTGGCTCCCACATCCACTCTTGCACCCGCTACAGCCTGTTCACACGGCAGCCAGTGATGGTGCTCAGGTCCAAGTTGGAGGGAAGTGGGTGGATCCCGGGGGATCTGGGCTGTATCCCTCCGGCCCCCAGTCTTGTCTGTATAGAGCCATGACTTGTATTTTGCCCTCATCAAGGGTCTCCTTAAGTAGTGTCATTTGGGGAGCATTCCTGTCTTGCTGATGAAAAGAATCTGGGAAGATACTGTCCATTATTCTGCCCCGTATATGTTGTCCAAAGACCTATGCAAGAAATTGCTCTGAGAATAAGAATCAGGAAAAAAGTCGGAGTCCCTTGATAAACTAGTGTTTATCTTTTTTAATTATTATTTTGTGAAAAGAAAATGAGAGCCATGTAAACCTTTATCTTCCTATTCTTGGCTTGGTTGCCAGAAAGCTCAAAGCAAAGTATTGTATTTAACTGCTTGTACTTGCCCAGCCTTTGTTTCCGATATAATCTGTCCCCTGGTGTTAAATCCTGGCTTTTATGCTTGCATGCCATGGGACCTTGGCAACTTGCTCAAACCCACTCAGCCAATATCTCAGCTGTAAAATGAAAATAAAGTAAAACCTTCATTTGGGATGGCCCAGATCGTGTGAAAATACGTGCCTGGGTGACTAAATCAATATTTCTGTTCACTTCGGATTTTTTATTCTCGTGTTGTTCTGCTTATTGTACCTATGTATGGTGAACTATCTCAAATGCTTCTAAGAGTAGATGGGCTTTGAAACAGGTTTCTTAATACCATTCTGCCTGTTCACAAATTACCTCAACACCTTATTTGTCCAGCTGGGGGGCACCGTGTCCCCTGGCTTCCCTTTCTTTCCCACTCCTCTAGAAGGCCCCCAACTTGAACAGACTCTCACACTGAGAGAGAAGAAACTTTCTCAAGTGGGTGGCTGAAGTGGCTTCTAATTAGTTTCCTGAACTTCTTGTCCAGTGACCCTCAGATTTCCTGAGGCTGTTGCTGCAAACCTGTGGGCAACTTGAATTTTTCTCAGGCTGACCTTTGTAGCAACCTGAATTCTGCTAGTTTAGCAAAAGAGATGATTCTTGGGAATGTGCATTGGTTTTTCATTAAGACTATAACTTGTTATGGCCATTTCCAACTCACAAAGCTCTTTTATGTATACTAATTCACTCAGTCTTCAAAATTACTTTCATGGTAGGTTTATTATTATTAACTACATTTTTTCAGAGGAGAAAGTCAAAATTCAGAGAGGGAAAATGTCCTATCGCAGTCACACAACTAATAAGTGGCAGGTCCAGGACTCAGGTTTATGTATTAATATTAACCCCAGCCACCCCGCCACCTACCCCTTTTCCCCGACTCTCCCTGCCTGGGCTTCCAGGGTGAGCTGAGGGCAGGCAGCTGCCCAAGGGAGGGGGAGGCCAAGGGAGCTTCAGTTCTGTCCTCTCTCATTCAGCTACAGTGCTTCATTTCTGTCTGTTTTATGAATTGGTGGTTTTAAATTTTGTTTTTGTTTTTGTTTTAAATGATCTCTACCATAAAAAAGAGTTTGAGGACTGCCTCATTTTCTAAAAGTGTTTGTCATCTTTTTCATTTCTTAGAAACCCTGAAGTTGGTGACAGCAGCACTCAGAAGGGTTGGTGGTTTCCGAGCTGGTTTAACGATGGGTAATCGGATGGCAGTCTGTGTTTGCCCGCCCACCCAATGCTTGCAGAGAGTCCTCACAAAATGGTTTCACGTCCATGGCCTTCTCAGTCACTCACCTCGTTGAAATCATACAGGGATCTGTTTTGTGGGTGGGACTAGGACATTTCAGTTTTGTTTTGGTTTTGTCTAGTTAACTTGGGGCTGAGGCTTGGGCTGAAGTTTAGATTGCAAGAGAGACAATCATAAACTAAAGTGTTCTTAAGAAAACAATTATCAAGTTTCCCCATCCCCCCACCCCCGAAATAACCTGAGGGCTATTGGGTCATTAAATGGCTAACCCTGCTGACTTGGGAGGGTGATAAGAAAGGCGAATACTGCACCTTTTTATCAAAAGTATGCCTTTATGAACAGACATCTAGTGTCTGGAGCCCTTCTCCAGTCAGTAATTTTGTGCATGCATTTTCTGCCTCAGAGCACATTTTCCTGAGATATTTGCCAACTGTCCCACCACCAGAGATCACCCTCCCTGTCTTACCCAGCCTGCTTTCCCTTTGTACTTAGGACCCCCAGTAATCAAGAAGAGGAAGACATAGACAAAGAAAAAAGAAGAGAAAAGGAACACAGAAAGGAAGACGACGAAGAAGAGCTTCAGCTGTGGGACTGGTTTAATCCAAAGTAAGAAAAGAAGCGTTGCTTCGCGTGCAGTGAGTCCATCACTAAGCAGGAGGTGGCAGAGGCAGCGTAGGCAACAGTCCCATTGAGAATAGTCCTGATTTGGGAGAAGGAATTTTAGTATGTTAGACCTTTAACAATAGACTCTGCATAGAAACTGAGATCTGGATATTTTGAACAAAATGCGTTGAGCAACACAATGATTCTGACAGCAATCGGCCAATGGTAGCAGATGAATATTGGGGCTGGAAAGGGTGTTACAGGCCACAGAGTATTGTGGAAAGCCACAGGATCTTGAGTCAGAGCAAGAAAATTCTCTCTGAGGTTCAGTTAACTCATCTATAAAATGAGAATGATAATAAACAAAAACCTCGTGGGGCCGTGAATGCATTAATTAAGCAAGTATACAACAAATGTTTATCAAAACTGATGATGTGCTAGCCAATGTTTTTCAAACTGCTAGTCACTATCCATTAACGTGTTCACAAACTAGCTTAATGGGTCAAAACCAGCTTTTAAAGAAATTGACATAGAATAGAATATCACAGGCATGGCGTGAAGCAAGGGTAAGCATTGTTTAGTGGAATTTTTGTTTTGTGTAAATGTGTATGTGCTTGTCATTTGGTTGTGATGGAAAATGTATTTCTCACTATGAGTTATGGTCACAAGCACTGTGCTAGGCATTGTGTTAGGCACAGGAGATAAGAGAAATCAATCAATATGGTTATATTTGAGAAGTTCACAGTCTTATAAGGGCAGTAGATGTGAAACTAGTTTTTGCCACGATTGGTCAGGAAGCGTGATCCACTCAACTGTGCAAGGATGTGTGTGGTTTGAGGAGTGAGGAGATGGGAGCTGTCCAGGGTGACTGTGAGACCTGAGAAACTGTAGCCAGGAAAGGGACTTGAGAAAGAAATGCAGGCCTCGGAGTTGGAGGAGGCAAGGAGCATGTGCATGGATTCAGGTGCTTATGGGTCATCTGGACAGAGAGTCACAGGGTGTCCTTGAGCTTGGCAGAAGTGTGGCTGGAGGTGTGCAAGGCGAGTGTGCATCAGAGTATAGATAGCAGTGGGATCGGTGGGCCTGGATGAGGCCACCCAGGGAGAGGAATAGGACTAAATCCTGTCTGAATCAGCAGTTAAGGTGCTGGTCTTAAAAAGTGCGGAAACAATCATAGAAGGAGAATGGCATCTTTTCTGGTGTAAGGTATCTCGGGCTCTGGAAGATTGAATATGTTCTGGCAAGTTCTCTTCTTGTTTTGGGATAGGGGATCCATACCAGTGTGGAAGGATGGGAATTTCTACCTCTCAGGTGTTCTATGAGCTGGACAACCGGATAGGCATCTCTGAAACACTAAACCACTGCCACAAATGTAAGAAGGTGGAAACACTGTTGCTTTGATGAGCCCCTTAGATGGGGAAATGAGATCCCCCCAAGAGGCAGGCTGGATGAGCCAGAGATGGCCACCCCATTGCCCTTCTAAGGAGAGTGATGCAATTTTACTGTGGCACTTGTGCTTTGCTGAGTGGGACTTGGAAAGCAGGGCCAGGGCTGAATTACTGGGAGCAAAGCGGAGAGAGACCAGGGCTATCAGCCATCACTCTCTTCACTCTCCCCCTGCATGGCTTTACCTCCAAATGAATGATGAGCAGATTTTTAAAGAATATTGGTTTGAAGCAGCATCAAATTTAAGTCTTCTCAGGGCACCAAAATCTATTTCTTGCAAAAATGAATTATTGGAGGAAAGAATGAATGAGCAAATAAAATATATTTTCTATAAATGTATCCTTTTCTATAAATTTCCTAAAACATGACAATATATTGTACACATATTTCCACATCAAATTCTCTTTGTTTCCATGACACCACATCCTCATTTTTCTCCTACTTCATTTTCCTTCTCAGTCTCCTCGAAAGGGGCAGCTCCCTCTTCCCAGCCATCAGGGATTAGAGGTTCTGGGGGGTAAGTCCAGCAGCCTCTTCTCTTTATACGGCATTTCCCCAATGTGCTCACATCCATTTTCATGGCATCAGATGCCATCGGTGAGAGAATGATTTTCACAAATCTATCGTTAGCCCAGATGTTTCCGCTGAGCCCTGACCTGCGTCTGCCTGCACATCTGACATCTCTGCATGTCTCACATGACCCAAGTAGATTTCTCAATTCTACCCCACCCTTATTCTTTTTTGTTTTGTGAGACAGGCTCTTTGTCTTTGTCACCTAGGCTGGAGTGCAGTGTCATGATCATAGCTCACTGCAGCCTCAAACTCCTGGGCTCAAGTGATCCTCCCACCTCAGCCTCTTGAGCTGCTGAGACTACAGGCACATGCCAGCACCATGTGCAGCTGATTTTTTTTTTTTTTTTAGAAACAGGGTCTCACTATGTTGCCCAGACATTGCCCAGGCTAGTCTCAAACTCCTGGACTCATGTGATCCTCCTGCTTCAGCCTCCTGAAGGCCACTGTGCGTGGCCACCCCACCTTTATTCTTCTCATTTCCCATCTCAGTAAATGGTTCAAACCAGAGTCCAGCGGATCTCTTCCTCTGTCCCCTTTACAATCTAATTCATTAGTACGTTCTGCCAATTCCTCCTCTGAAATCCTTCCCACATCATCCCCTTCTCTCCACTGCACAGCCACCATCCCTGTTCATGTCACTGTCAGCTCTTCACTGGATCCTGGTCATGCATGCTGCCACTTAGAAGTTCAGGCAATGAGTCGTATGCATTTCACATTTTCTTTTTCTTTTTTTTCCACCTACTGCATGATTCATAGAATTTTAACACTTCCTCTAACTACCCCTTGGGTACCACAATGTACCCATAAATAAATACATAAAAGTAAAAAGCTGCCAAATAACCTAGGGAGGTGTGTGCCTTAGTTATGGTGGCCCTTTTAGTTTTCGGGAAGATTTTGGCCTACGCTGGTGGAACTGTGCGTGCTGACGTCACACAGTTGGATCCCCTGTTTAGAAGGAAGGCATCTGAGCAGCTCTTTCCTGGGGATTTCCCCTCCTTTTTGATCCCCATCTTTGTGATCTTGTACCTTTCTGGCAGTTGACATTGTCAAAGACTAGCTTTTGCTCATGTGTGGGCTACCCCTGTCACTTCTTTTTGGGGTTTGTGTGTTTTGATGACTAAGACTCCTTGATGCAGAGGTTCATCCAGGACCCAGTCTCATTCTCCCTCCCTCCCTACTACCTGCATTTTCAGGCTATTGTCTGGCTTCTTAGCTAGGGGCACTGACATGTTGGAACTGTCAGTGGAATTGAATAATTAACAGCTGGGAAATTGAACATTTTAATTTTTAATTAAACATTAATTTTTAATTTTGCTACTTTTTCTTTCTGCTCGAAGGAATCTTTCCCATCCAAGTAATCAAACTGAACATTAGTTTTCTGACTCAGTCTTTCTAGAAGATATGGGGTGAGTGGTCATGCAGCTGAGGAGTGTGTAGAGGGCTGACTGCCTGTTGGGACTATGAGATCCCCACGGGGCAGGACTGGGTCTCATTTCTGCGATGTCAGTGCTTAGCAGGACAGCCTAGTACAGAGCAGGGCAGGGAGGGGGAAATGCTCATCAAAGGACTGAATCTCCTAATCTGGCCCTTTGTATAAATTAAATGGCAAAGGACTTCATTCCCTTCTTCTCTCCAACTCCCTGCTTTATTTGTAAAATGGGGATGATGATAGTACCCATTGCAGAGGGTGGTTATAAAGGTTCAATGAGAGAATGGAAGTCAAGTACTTAGCCTCTGGTGCATAGAAAGCATTAAATAGGTGTTCCTTTTCCTTTTTCAAAAAAATATTACCTGCTTACCAAATGTCTACCTTATACACAGCTATAAGACTTAGCTAGTGGGCTGGGTTAGAACTATGAGTACTAAAAGATCCTTGATGCGTTAAAGTAAAACTGCAATGAATGAGGTGGCAATATATGAGAGAGGTTAAGCTCAGAAACATTGTTTATGGAAGTGTAAGTTGTGTGTGTGTGTGTGTGTGTGTGTGTGTGTGTGTTTATGGGGTTTTTTTTGTTATGTTTTTTTGGTTTGAAATCCTGTCATTCAACAAAGCTGGGGGTTTTATAAAATTAAAACACCATGTAACTTTTTTTTTTTTTTTTTAATGAGACAGAGTCTCGCTCTGTTGCCTGGGCTAGAGTGCCGTGGCATCAAGCTCACAGCAACCTCAAACTCCTGGGCTCAAGCAATCCTTCTGCCTCAGCCTCCTGAGTAGCTGGGACTACAGGCATGCGCCACCATGCCCGGCTAATTTTTTTTTATATATACATTTTTAGCTGTCCAGATCATTTCTTTCTATTTTTAGTAGAGACAGGGTCTTGCTCTTGCTCAGGCTGGTCTCGAACTCCTGACCTCGAGCGATCCTCCCGCCTCGGCCTCCCAGAGTGCTAGGATTACAGGCGTGAGCCACTGCACCCAGCCCATGTAACCTTCTAAGAACAAAAAACCTCTTCATTTTTCAGTCTGCATTGATGAAAATGACAAAGCAGCTAAGTTAAATGGAAATACTATTACCTTTAGATCAGTGCAAACCTGAGTTTTAACCCCCACTTCATCAGCATAGCAAGTAAATGTCCATTTAGGAGCAATATAGGTGGCAGCTCAGAGCACATACTCAGGAGTCAGACTATCTGGGTTCAAATCCCAGCTTTAGCCCTTATAAGGATAAGCTGTGTGACTTCAGGCAAGTTACTTAACCTCTCTGTGCTAGTTTCTTCATTGCCAAAATGGGAATCAAAATAGCACCCACCTCAGAGGGTGAATCCTTCACACAGTGCCTTGCCCCACAAGAAGTGCTCAGTGTGTGTCAGTTGCCATTATCAGCAACCAGCTGTGTGGACAAGTTAATAAATAAGCTTCTCCTAGCCTTGGTTTTCTTACCTAGACAGTGGACGTAATACATCACAGGGTTGTTGCAAGGACTAAATGAGACACTATGTGACAGTGCCAGGCAAAGATTGATGCAGAGTGCCTGGTAGCCTCTTTCATGATTGAAGGAAACTGACAGCAACTTTGTCGTCCATGTATCAGGCACACCTGGAGTGCTGAGGGCAGAGTCAAGTCTGAGTTTGAGACTCCAGACAAGAAAGGGCAGGTCTTGAGAGCAGCCTGAGCGTGTTTCTCCACTCCGCCATCTGGACCGATCTGGGGGCGCTTCCACCTGTGTGTGGGTAACTAGGAAGCAGGCCAGAAGCAGTGCCCCGGGGCTGGGGTGGGAGGGCAGAGCCAGCTCAAGAATTCCAGGGTGCAGAGTTTGGCAACAAGAGACAGGAGGCATGAGGAGAGTCTACTGAGTCTCCTTCTCCATGCTGGGGCTACAGCTGGACAAGGCAGGGGATGACCCAGCCGTGCCTGTCAGCATCTCTTTGCTGATGGGTAGGGGCAGTTCTGTGAAAACCCAGCCCTCTACCTGCTATATAAGGGGTGGGGAAGTTCTCATTGGCCCAAAGTATTTGCTAACCTCTGCCCCATAGCCTCACCAGGGCCACAGCTTTACAGCTGGGAAGAAGTCAGGAACCTGGCAGGGACCACCAGGACTTTGCCCCAGTCACCTGCTTTTGAGCTGAGGTGCTCCCCCCAGTGAAATACAAGAGTATGGCATGCGGGGTGCCAGGCCCATTGGAGTTTGAATCTAAACAACCATGTGCCAGTCTCCACCTCCCAGTGGGGGAAATGCAGCCACTTCCTGAGCAGAGACTCCACCACTCCAGCTACCCGGAGCTCCACCAGCAGGCTGAGCCCCACTGCTGCTCTGGCCTTTGCACATTTACCGTTCAGGGTTTTATGCTTTGTCATTGCTCTTGTGTCGCTTCCTGCGTTTGTGTTGACCTTGCCAAGTCCCTTTCAAGCTTTCTGAGTGCAGAAAACCTACTCCCCCCCAATCCCCAACACTTTCGTGTTCCTAGCAAAGAGGCAATATGTTCTGGGGAGATGGTCTCGGGGTCTCTACTAGAGCCAGCCCTGTGTTCCAGCCTTGGCCTTGTTGGGCCTTTATCAAGTCCCTTCTTTTCTAGGTGCCTTTGTTTCCTTATTTGTAAAATGAACAGTAACACCAGAATCAGCTTAGTCTGGGGCCCTTTGTGGCCAACAGCCAGGTTCCAACCCAGAAATCCCTGTCTGGCAAAAGGCAAATTGAAACAGCTTTCTCTCTTTCAGCTTAGTGTCACTGTCTCATTCCCCTGTATCAAGGATTAGGGTCTTCTTTAGGCTCAGATGGCACCCACAGGGATAAATACCCAAAGATGCCACGGGCCGCTTAAGAAGAGGCTGGGGAGACAGGGGAAAGGATGTAGAAATAAGAGAAGAACCAAAAAAGCAGGAGGCGAGGAAAGAAGGTGTGAGATGTATAGGTAAGATCCTCACAGGCTGGGCACAGTAGCTCATGCTTGTAATCCTAGCACTTTGGGAGGCCAAGGCAGGAGGATTGCTTGAGGACAGGAGTTCAAGACCAGCCTGAGCAACATAGTGAGACCCTTTCTCTACAGAAATACAAAAAAAAAAAAAAAATTAGCTGGGCATGGTGGAATGTACCTGTAGTCCCAGCTACTTGTGAGGCTGAGGCAGGAATATCGCTTGAGCCCAGGAGTTTCAGGTTGCAGTGAGCTACGATGATGCCACTGCATTCTAGCTCAGGTGACAGAGCAAAACCCTGTCTCAAAAAAAAAAAAAAGTCCCCTCAAGACAGACCTCAGAGGGAGGACCTGGGCCAAAGCCTCCTATCCCTCACCCAGAAGATGCTGCCCCTGCAAATGTCACACCTCCTAGCCAAGTGCTGGGTTAAGCTACAGTCAGGATTCAAGGACAGTCACTGCAGATCGTAGCTGACGCATAGTTCCTTGGACAGTCTCTGCCCTGCCTTAGCAAAGCTGTTCTGACTCAGGGTGCTCTATGTTTTATTACCAGGAAACGCCCAGAGGTTGTGACAGTGACCAGCTGGAAGGCACCAGTTGTGTGGGAAGGCACTTACAACAAAGCCATCTTAGAAAATTATTATGCCAAACAGAAAATTACTGTGGGGTTGACAGTTTTTGCTGTCGGAAGGTAGGTGTCACTGATAAAACTGTCCTTGATTTTTTTGTTGTTCCACTGTCAAAATGTTTGTGAGGGAACCCCAGGACTCATGGAGGCTTGTCTGAGTTATTAGACAGGAGACCGTTTAAGGGGGAACATTTCAGTCTCCTTTCAGCGGAAGCCCCAAAAGCCTGGGAGCAAAACAATAGCAGGTGAGTCTACCCATTCTCACCTCAGAGTGGTGGTCTCCAGTCGCAGGCAGAAATGTCCACCATACCCACCGAGGTCAGAGCCAACAGCGAACCCACAGCCACCCACTTCCTGATCTCCATGGCTTCCTCTGGAAATTCTACAAGTGCCAGCTGCTAGACAGCCCAGAGTGCATCATTCTTTCTGCTATGCTCTCAAGGCCCAGGACCAAGGACAAGAAGGATTTACTTCAAGTTCTAGGTACAGAGTGACCTAAGTACAGTGGTTTTCCATGTTGGAACACAGATGGCCACTCTTCCATGGGTTCTTCAGGTCACTTCTACCTTATCCCTCCTGGAGGATTTGGCCCTGGGATATTTGGCTGGTCAGAACTTCCTCTTCCAAAGGTTTGAGAGGTTCCAGTTTCAGCTTCCATTTCCTTTTTCAGAACATTTGATGAAAAAAAAAACTGCAGCCATTCTTACTTGAAAGTTCTAGCTGTAATATCAGTTGTTAAATAGAATCCACTTTCCTTTTTTGGAGGATTTTTCAATTTTTTTCCCAAAAACAAAACCGAAAAATCCAGTTTTCCTATTTTTTTTTTTTTTCTTCTGTCCTCTGGGCCTTTCTTCCTGTACCTCTTTTGAAAAAGCCACATGGAAAGTTGATCCGTTGCCTTGTACAAAGAGTTGAAGGCTCACGTTGATCTGAGCTTGAGCTTTGTCAAGGTAGGACCTAAAAGAGAACTCTGTGAAGATCTGATAGTTCTCCAAAGCTAACCTTCCCCAACTCAGGGCACAGGAGTCATCACTGCTGCTGTCGTTAACAATATTAATCAAGTTCCAACATCACTGAATGTGCTGATCCCAGGGGCCTACCTGGTGTCTCTAATAGTGAAGGGTGACTGTGGAGTTTTCACATTTTTACTAGAAGAATCTGTACTGTGTGGGTTGGGAGCCAATGCTCTGCTCACCTAATCCTTTGGTACAAAAGGGGATAAGCCAGCCACGTTGCAGATTGATTTGATCCTGGTGTTTCCAAAAAGAACAAAATGTTGCCCACTGCTCCACAACAGCTTCAACCATCCAGCTGCAACTCTGCAGAACTAACTGTAAATTGCCCATCCTGGTGAAAGCGCTGGGCCCTGTGCCCTCAGCTCTGAGGCAAGAGAGGACTGTTTGTACTCAGCAGCAATAAATCCCTATAAGTGGATTTGGACTTTTAGGAGGTGTGATATTTGTGCTTTGTTTTCAAGCAACAATGCATGGCGCCAACTACAGTGCTTTCATCTGTAAACAATGTGAAACCTCAGAGTGATTCTCCTCAGCACCCCCACCCACCCCAGTATAGTTTCCCAAGCTTCAGGGCACAATAGATTGTTCTTGAACTTCCAGAGTACTGAAGGATTTTTCTGACCACTGGCTATAGTCATATGGAAGTCCCTCTTTATATTGTAAACCTTTGGCTTTCCAGATGCCAATATTATAATAAAAGCACACTTTATTTTAGTAGCAAAGAAAAGGAATCCAAGCATCAACAAAAAGTAAAAAGAAGTACCAGTCGTTATCACTCACCAAACATCATGATTGACCAGTACGGTGGTAAGCAAATTAAATTTAGTCCAAAACAAGAGTTTTGGGTTTGGATGAGTTGTATGAAGCCATCTGGTTTCTTCTTCCTCTTCCCTATAATCTCCATAGCGTGGCTTCACAAGACAGTCTGTGATTTGGACTTGCAGAAGAAGAGACATCAATATAATGCTTTTCAAATAAATAGATAAATAGTTAAAATGCTACTACACACCTATTAGAATGGCCAAAATTCAGAACACTGACAACAGCAAATGCTGACAAGGATGCGGAGCAACAGGAACCCTCATTCATTGCTGGTAGGAATGCAAAATTGTAACAGCCACTTTGCATTTTCTTATAAGACAGCCAATTTGACAGTTTGTTACAAAACTAAACATATTCTTACCACACAATCCAGTGATTGTGCTCCTTGGTATTTATCCAAATGAGTTAAAAATTTATGTCCACACAAAAATCTGCACATAGGTGTTTATAGAAGCATTATTCATAATTGTCAACAATTAGAAGCAATCAAGATGTCCTTCAGTAGGTGAATGAAAAAGTAAACTGTGTTACATTCAGACAATGGAATATTATTCACTGCTAAAAAGAAATGAGCTATCAAGCCATGAAAAGACATGGAGAAATCTTAAATGCACATGATTAAGTAAAAGAAGCCAAACTGAAAATGCTACATACTTTATGCTTCTAACTGTATGACATTCTAGAAAAGGCAAAACTATGGAGACAGTAAAAGATCAGCGGTTGTGAGGGGTTTTGTGGGGGAAGGAGGGATGAATAAGCAGATTAGGGCATTGAAACTATTCTGTATGATACTATAATTGTAGGTACATGCCATTATCCATTTATCAAAACCCATAGAACGTACACCACCAAGAGTGAACCCTCATGTAAACTGTGGACTTTGGCTGATAGTGAGATATCAATGTTCATCACCTGTAACAAACGTACCACTCTGGTGCAGATGTTGATGGTGGCAGATGGGGGCTATGCAAGTGTGGGGGCAGGAAGTATATGGGAACTCTCTGAACTTTTGGCTCAATTTTGCTGTGAACCTAAAACTTCTTACAAAAAAGTCTTTATGACAAAGAAAAAAGTTAAAATAAGATTAAATCAAAGGTGGTTTTCTCTAGTGTTTGCATGGATTTTATAATGATGGTACATAGACAATAGATTGGTGTTTTAGGTAACCATTGGGAGGCTGAAAGGAGGACTATGTAACATGAAAGGAGATTCGTGTCCCATAACCCATTCTCTGTGTCACAGAAGAGGATAAGAGAACGCTGCTGTTTGGGCTTAATGCATCCCCAGGGGACCCAAGGGTCACATCCCCCTTGCATCTGGTCTGGCAGCAGCAATAGTGGGATACCTAGTGGAGTTTTTGAGGGAGGCTTAAAAATTACCATCTGCTTTGTCCAGAGTCTGAACCAATTGATAAATAAGACAAAGGGGTAAGTAAGGCAGATGGCAGTAAATATCACCTTCGTTACAGTTAAAGCTGGTAGGGAATATGCCTTATATCTGCAGGCCCTGGGCCTCCTAAATACTGAACCACAGAATTAGAAAGGCTTAGGCACCCAGGTACCTACAACATTAGAACTACAGGTCTTTAGGATGTGGGAATAGAGCTTGTACCACTAGGCTTTCTGCAAGGCCCAAAGCAGTCGAGAACGCATACTCTCTTACACTGGCTGGCATGCAAGAGAATAGGAGGGACAGGGATATGTCCAGCTGCTGTTCCAAAATTGGCAGTCAGATAAGACATTCCACCTCCACCAGGAATGAGTGAGTGTCTGGTGAAGAGAAGCCCAGAGTGTTACGCTAACAGATGTCCCTCCACATGAAAACACACATCTGGGATAGGAAGAAATCATCCCCCTCCTAACCGTAAAATAGAGACAAGATGATTACCATAGCATGTGGTCTCCTGCAGGAATCCCAGCAGTAAAACGTTTCCCTTTCTTCATTGTTTCAGATACATTGAGCATTACTTGGAGGAGTTCATAACATCTGCTAACAGGTACTTCATGGTTGGCCACAAGGTCATATTTTACATCATGCTGGATGACATCTCCAAGATGCCTTTGATAGAGCTGGGTCCTCTGCGTTCCTTCAAAGTGTTTGAGATCAAGCCTGAGAAGAGGTGGCAGGACATCAGTATGATGCGCATGAAGACCATTGGGGAGCACATTTTGGCCCACATCCAGCATGAGGTTGACTTCCTCTTCTGCATGGACGTGGACCAGGTCTTCCAAGACAATTTTGGGGTAGAGACCCTGGGCCAGTCAGTGGCTCAGCTACAGGCCTGGTGGTACAAGGCAGATCCTGATGAGTTTACCTATGAGAGGCGTAAAGAGTCAGCAGCATACATTCCATTCGGAGAAGGAGATTTTTATTACCACGCGGCCATTTTTGGAGGAACACCCATTCAGGTTCTCAACATCACTCGGGAGTGCTTTAAGGGAATCCTGCAGGACAAGAAAAATGACATAGAAGCTGAGTGGCATGATGAAAGCCACCTAAATAAGTATTTCCTTCTCAACAAACCCTCCAAAATCTTATCCCCAGAATACTGCTGGGATTTTCATATAGGCCTGCCTTCAGATATTAAAATTGTCAAGATATCTTGGCAGACAAAACAATATAATTTGGTTAGAAACAATGTTTGACTTCAAATTGTGCCAGTAGATTTCTGAATTTGAGAGAGTATTCTGGCTACTTTCTCAGAAAAGTAACACTTAATTTTAACTTTAAAAAAAATACTAACAAAATCAAGATGACAAACACATACTATTCCTCCTTGTAACTTTGAGCCTTATAATATGGGAGAATGAATTTATGGCAATCAGATGTAAATTCCCAGTGATTTCTGATCTATTGTGGGTTTGGGGGAAATACTATTGGCTGAATCAAAAAGAACTTGGCACAGGCAAAGAAAATGCCAGAAAAACTCTACATTTGCCAGATAATGTGCTGGAGAAAAGGGTGCTAAGGGAAGTGTTTGGCAACAAGATATGGTTTGGGGGAGTTGTCTCCTTGATTTCACTCTCTTCCCTTTTTTTGATGGGTCTAAAGCAACATGAAATTGCTTTGCAGCAGGAGGACTCTCAGTAAGGACACCATTTACCTTGGCCATCCTCAAAAGTCTCAACAGCATACTGCTTCAGGCCATTTGTAGTCTATGTCCTTTTCTCATCAGGATATTGTTTTGTTTGGCTTATGTGTGCAAGATTGGTGGCAGTTCCCAGTAGATATCACGGAGCCCCAGGGAACCCAAAGAAGCCAGTGGGTGCTCAGTGTGAGTTTGCCATGAAATAGCAAAGAAAGAGTGGAAGAGAAGGGCTGATCACTGTGGGGCAGTGCCAGTACCACCCTAGAGGGACACAGGGCAATGGGGTTGGTGCTTAAATACATCATGGATGCAGGCACTGAATAGGAGGCAGTGTGGACAGGGACTTGAATGGAAGATGCTACTTGTTTTGTCCAAATCATATTCAGTCTATCAGACTCTGCAACTTGTGTCTTCAGTCCTTGGTGAGGATGATAGAGGTGAGCATATAGATAATGTCAGAGAAGCCAAAGGCCTGAAGTGGATTGGAAAGGCTTGCAAGGATTTCTGTTTCCAGGACCTCAGCTTCATCAGAGGACAATCAGTCATCAGACAGTTCCACCATTTAGCTAGTCTAAACCCCAGGGTTCCTCAGCACATCATATGCCCACTCGGAGGGCTGACATCAAGGAGTGGACTAGAGAAAAAGCCCTCCTGTCAAGCAACCTCTCCTTTTCCCCTGTTCCGTCTGCACAATGGAAATGTAACAATCAGATGTACTTGACAAAATGGTTAATTGACTTTATAACAGAAGCATGAGGGATAGCACAGGGAGATCTAATCAGGACTGAACAGCTTAACATTCAATTCCCTTCTCTAAGAGAAGCTATGAAATCCTACATATTATATTTAAATGCAAGTCAGGAGGCAAAACTTACATATGTACAAATATTTATATTTTGCTTGTGTTCCAGTTTAGGTCATTTGTTTCCATTTTCAAGCAATTTATTTGAAAAACCATTACACTAGCTTGATGTACAGTGCAATGGGCTTCTTTGAGAAAATGAAACTTGCATTTTTCTCTACCCTTTCACTGTACCTCCTACTCTTCAATTCTTGCCAAAAAATCTCACATCCAACAAAACACAAATCTTAAATTCAGCTTTGAAAACAAAAAAGTAGCCCACACATCAGTTAAGAATCTTGCTTCTCTGTTACTCGAATTATTTTTGATCCAGTTTGGAGTAGGGAGAGTTTAATGATTTAAGTCCTGAACCAAAGAAATCATCTATCCTGTAAGTTTAGAGAAAAGAGCTGATGTTTACTTTTGAGGAACTGTCTTGATTTTTCAAATTCATTTAAATTTAAATCCCCAATGGACAAATTTAAGATATCATATATGGTTATTAAACTCTTTTTAAATAAAGTTCCTGATTTACAATTAAAATAAATTATTTTCTCAGTATGTTTGGGTCTGGTCATAGATTGTGCATTTTCTCCTAAAGATGTTCAAAATTATCAATTATGGAATTTTAAGTTTTTAGACTCAGAGTTCTCATGCTCTTCTGAAAATGTGTCCACTATTATAAAGATAGAACGGGCTTGAGAGTCTCAAACTTTTATTTTTTTTTTTTTTGAGACAGAGTCTCGCTTTGCCCAGGCTAGAATGAGTGCTGTGGCATCAGCCTAGCTCACAGCAACCTCAAACTCCTGGGCTTAAGCGATCCTACTGCCTCAGCCTCCCGAGTAGCTGGGACTACAGGCATGCACCACTATGCCTGGCTAATTTTTTCTATATAGATTTTTAGTTGGCCAGATAATTTCTTTCTATTTTTAGTAGAGACGGGGTCTTGCTGTTGCTCAGGCTGGTCTCGAACTCCTGACCTCAAGCAATCCACCCGCCTCGGCCTCCCAGAGTGCTAGGATTACAGGCGTGAGCCACCGCGCCCGGCCAGAGTCTCAAACTTTTAAGTAACAAATGCTTCTAAAAAGCTTTCCAAAGCAATGCACTGAAATAATTAACTGCCAGCAGAAGAATCATTGGGAGAAAAGGCTTATCCCTGAAGCCCAGGGTGGGGGTACCAGGGCAGAGGAAGAAAACAATAATATAACCATATTGGGGGTTATTAGTCCTGAACTCTGGGGAGTATATCTGGCCAATGGAAAGTCTGGATTTCTAGTAGGTGTATTTATAACATAAAAATTAAAAGGAGACCAGCTTGATCTAGTGAGATGCACTGAACATATATAACAGGACATGATTCCCTCATAGTAGAGAATTACTCCCACTTTATAAGCAAGGAAAGTGAGGTTCAGAAGGGTTCAACCACCCGGTTGGTAAGTGGCTGAGCTGAGGCTCAAACCAGAGAAGCTCACAAGGACAGAGATGTTAACACAGTACAGATGGAGGGCCATGTTTCATATCAGGGAGAGTACAACTAGGTATCTTTCCAGGCCTGTATCATCTCCCACTTTTTATGCATCAAACTTGCTCCTGAAGCATTAAATAAGTTAAAATGCATCATGTAAAAAAATAAAAGCCTAGGTTATCATTCTTTACATCGTGCATGGAAGGCTGATGCGAGCACCATGGGCATGCACTGAGTTGTTGCACTACGGAAGATGTGATCAGGCAGAGGGAGTGAGTGGAAGGGACAGCCTTTCCTCCTCCCGTTCCACTTCCATCTGGGAACCACAAGCAGCTGGAAGGGAAAACATTTTTTCATGGCCTGAAGAATTTCTCTTTGTCCTTCTTTTATCTCTCCTAGCCAAAGTTACTACCACGTGGGAACCTCAGCTATGGCAGTACTTATAATTACAAGTATTTATTAAATGTGCCTTATATAAATGAATAATAGGTATGATAGCATACTCACGAACATGAAAAGTCATAGAGGCTGGGTGCAGTGGCTCATGCCTGTAATCCCAGGACTTTGAGAGGCCAAGGCGAGAGGAATGCTTGAGACCAGGAGTTTGAGACCAGCCTGGGTGTCACTGCAAGATCCAGTCTCTACAAAAAAATTTAGAAATTAGCCAGGTGATAGCTTGAGCCCAGGAATTTGAGGTTACAGTGAGCTATGATTGGGCTACTGCAGTCTAGCCTGGGCGACGGAGCAAGACCCTAATAAAAAAAAGAAAGAAAGAAAAGTGATAGAGTGGGCTGGGTGTGGTGGCTCACGCCTATAATCCTCACACTCTGGGAGGCCAAGGTGGGAGGATTGTTCAAGTCAGGAGTTCGAGATCAGCCTGAGCAAGAGCGAGACCCCGTCTCTACTAAGAAATGATCTGGACAGCTAAAAAAAAAAAAAAAAAAAAAAAAATATATATATATATATATATATATATATATATATATACATAAAATTAGCCAGGCATGGTGGCACATGCCTGTAGTCCCAGCTACTTGGGAGGCTGAGGCCCAGGAGTTTGAGGTTGCTGTGAGCTAGGCTGACGCCATGGCACTGTAGCCTGGGCAACAGAGCGAGACTCTATCTCAAAAAATAAAATAAAATAAAAATAAAAAATAAGAAAAGTGATAGAATGAATACATAACATAATATGCATACATTTTAAAGAGAGAAGAGGGTCAAGTGGGGATCCATTGCTCAAAGTCTCAGATCTGAAAGGGTGCAGAGCCAGTATTTAAATACAGGATTGTCTGATTAAATCCTGCACTCTTTCCATCTCTCCAGACTGCCTCTCTCTTTTTTACATCTATATATGGATGCACACACTTTAACCATCTCATTTTTGAGCAAAGGAATCACCATCAAAGCTCTCGAGTCCTTTGTTAGGCATTAAAGAGAGGGAATTTAGTAGACTAAAAACTCTTCAAAGGTAGAATGTAGGTCTAAAGTTGGAGAAGCAAGAGCATGAAACCTGAGCAGGTATGAGGTACTGGTAAGTACAAAGGCTAAGGGAGTATGCAGGAAGGAAGGATGTCTGAGGAGGTAGAAGTACCCACAGGGGCTGGCTCTGAACTGAGCTTTGAAAGGAGAGAAGGGATCACTGTGAAGAGTGGATGGAATGAGGTTTCCGAGGGGGAAGCAGCAGTTGTGAAGCCCAGAGCGCTGCAATAAGACTTTCACGGAAACCCACAAAAATAGTGCTGAGGCTTTGAGCCTGTGTGAAAAGCAGCAAAGACCACACGAGGGCCTTGGCTGGTTGACCACCCCACATTCACCGAGTACGGTGGCTCGCTCTCCCTTCCCAACAATCTCTGGTTTCGTTTGGCAATCTATGTAATTTCCACGGAAACTGGTGCCGTGGTCAAAGCAAGTGCTCTAAGCTAAGCCAATCAGCACTTTTCATCCCCCTGGTGGTAATGATTGATTCAGGGGTGGGCAGGTGACCTAAACTAGTCCAAACAAAGTAAATTTCAGGTCTTTTAGTAGACATGAGGAAGCATATATTACTGGGGGCTGCTAGACAACAGAAGTCTGTCTGCCTTAGGATGAAACTGACAATAGGAAAGGAAGAGCAGGGACACTGAAGGAAACCAAGTCCCTGGTGACAACTTTGAGCCACTCGATCCAGCCTTACCTGGTCTGCACTGCCTGTGGGCTTTTCAACTGTGTAAGCGCCAAGTCCCATTATAGTTTAAACCAGCTGGAACTGGGCTTTTTCCTACTTGTAACTGAAAATATCCCCACTGAACCCCTCTAGGATTGCTAGCTCCTGAAAGGCAGGACCGTGATCTGCCTTTGCATCAGCTCCAGCACCTACCACATCACCTAACTCAGAGGCCCTGCTTCACAGATATTTACTGAATGGACGAATGAATGCATGCATCAACATCCACTCCCATCATGCCTCATAAGAAATTAATTTTAAAAAATTGATTGTGAACTGTGTGTTTATTAAAAAGCTGATGTTTCAATATCTGGTACCTGGAACTTTTCCTCCTGTAGTACACAGAATGGGAACCCAGGAGTTGTAGCCTAGGCTTCAGGCTTAGGTTCTAACTTGGTGTGCCATAACGTACTAAGTTCAGTGCTGCTTCAAGGTCAATGATGCATGGAATAAATTTGCTTCATGAGCATGGAGCAGTGGTTCCCAGCCTGGGAATTGCTCCCCTCCTCTCTCCTCAGGGACATTTGGCTATGGCAATGTCTGGAGACATTTTTGGTTGTCACAACTGGTGGAATGGCATTATAAACATCTACTGGGTAGATGCCAGGTATGCTGCAAAACATCCTGCAAGGCACAGGACCGACCCCCACAACAAAGTATTATTTTGTTCCAAATGTCATTAGTATTGAGGTTGAGAAACCCCAGTGTAAAGTCCTCCTGGACTTCATTGAGAAGGAAACATTGGGAACCAATATGCTTAATACCTGCTTGTCTATACCCTGGGAACAGTCCCTGTCAGGTGTCCAGAGCCTCTAACTCTACAGTTCCCAACACACGGGCAAACCCGGCCTCGGCTCAGTGCCGGTCCATGGCCTGTTAGCAACCAGGGCGCATACCACCGCCTGAGCTCCGCCTCCCTGCCCCCTCCCTCCCCACATTCGTGGAAAAATTGTCTCCCATGAACCCGGTCCCTGGTGCCAAAAAGATTGGGGACCACTGCGTAACTCCCCTCCTCGTCCTCCCTTAACATTCACAGCTAACACAAAAGTAGTTCCCGATACTGGACACCAGAGGGCAGGAATTTCCAAAGATAACCCTGTTATCCTAAGCAACTGCAGTGATTTAAAACATCTTTTTCTGGCACTAGTGAAGACTATGCCCATTTGTAGAATTAGATATTAATTTTGCATATAAGGGACAATGGCTATAAATATTTAAAAGGTGTAGCTGTGAAAAATCAGCCAAAATTAGAACATACTTTTAGTGAATTGGATGTAATTGTTCACAACAAGAGGTGGTTAGGTGTTTTAGTTAAAGATGTTTTGGTTGCCAGGAGCTGTCTAAACCCCAAAAGGAGTTTTTTTGGGAGGCTACTGGAGAGTTCCAGTGAATACAAGGCAGAGTTGACCAGCAGGCAGCGGCACGCTGAAGCCAGCTCCTACTGGCTTGGCAGAGCTTACAAGCAGTACTTCCCAAGTCCCTGTTCAATGACATCATTGTAGTAGCCTGAACCAGACCATAGTGGGAGTATGTATTTACACCAGAATCAGCAAACGCTAGAAACACTAGGGCTCTTTTTCTTTTCCTTTCTTTCTTTCTTTTTTTTTTTTTTTGAGTCAGTTGTTAAAAATTTACCAGCATATCACTACAACCATGCCATAAGCAAGAACCAGGGAAGCTCAGGGCCTCAACAGCTGAAAATTATGAACTCCCCCTAGAAGTCTGCCGTTAATATGACCCAGCTGCCACTATCTCCAGTCTCAGGGTTTGTTCCTTCAAAAATCTAAATTCCTAGAAAAGAACATCCAAACGGCACAGCACCACTCCTGCTCTCAGCAGCTGTGCCTTAGCACAGATTCACTGGCGGGTGATAACACTACGGGGAAGTTCTCAGAGGAGAATACAGCGTTGTGAGCTGGTTATCTACACTCTCAGAGTGTCTACCACTTTCCACTATGGCTGTCTGGCTGCCAATCACTTCTTCCCATGTATCTAAAATACTCCCATGATCCAAAATGTTATATACTCCTCCAGTACAGCCCCCTCTCCTAGTAGCAGACCACGAAATCCACAGGTAATATCATAGGGCCAGGATTCTTAGAATCCACTTCTCCAGGTATTAACCATTTCTCCTTTGGCCCCTCAGACAGCTCATCTGACTGTTCTGCAATCTGTGAAATAAATGGTCAATTTAGCACACACCCAAACACACTACAGTCAATACTGAAAGACAAAGAAGAAAGATGGGGAAAAATTATAGTAAGTGCTATTTAAAAGAGGGAAATGATGGTTACCTGCTCAAGCGGCAGTCCCTTGCTCTGGAATTCAGTGGGCCTCCGCTGTAAATTTTCTATCAAGGGTAGTTACAATCTTTATCCACCATCCAATCCACTTCAGACCCATTCAACTGTGTAAGATACGACTGGTCATAAGGGTCGTGGCAGGGTAACTTGCCTACAACCTGAACCAGACGAAGAGCTTTCTCTTGACCTGGGTCCCACTGGAAGCTCACTGCTTTTATATTTATCAGGTAAATGGAAGGCAGCTGGACAGACACACATGCGGGACATTGCCTCCAAAATCCAAAGAAGCCCACCGGAATTAGTCCTCTTTCTTAGTAGTAGGAGACATGAAGCACTGGTTCTCAAACTTGGCTGTACCTTAGAATTTCCTGGGGAGCTAATATTGATGTCTGGGTCCAACCTAGAGATTCCAATTCAATTGGCATGAGGTGAAGCCTGGACATTGGGATGTTTACAAGTTTCCCAGGTGATTCTAGTATGCAGAAACTTTGAGAACCACTGGCATAAAATACAGCAATTTGCCCTGTGATTTCCTAGGTGGGTTTTCTTTGCATTTTTATTGTTTGGGATTTGCTAAACTTCTTGGTACTATAAGTTTATAGCTTTTTTTTTTTTTTTTTTTTTGAGACAGAGTCTCACTCTGTTGCCTGGGCTAGAGTGCCATGGCGTCAGCCTAGCTCACAGCAACCTCAAACACCTGGGCTCAAGCAACCCTCCTGCCTCAGCCTCCTGAGTAGCTGGGATTATAGGCATGCACCACCATGCCCAGCTAATTTGTTCTATATATACTTTTAGTTGCCCATATAATTTCTTTCCAATTTTAGTAGAGACAGGGTCTCGCTCTTGCTCAGGCTGGTCTCGAACTCCTGAGCTCAAACGACCCATCCACCTCGGCCTCCCAGTGTGCTAGGATTACAGGCATGAGCCACCATGCCCACTCTATAGCTTTCTTTTAAATCAAATTTTGGAAATTTTTAAAATTTTGTTTCTGCTACATTTTCTTTCTTCTGTATTTCTGGGAATCCAATTACATACATGTTAGACTGACTGATATTGTCTCATAGGTCACTGAGGTTTTGTTTATTTTATCAATCACTTTCCTTTCTTTTTCACACAGGATGATTAACATTGATTTGCCTTTCATTTCACTGACCTGTTCTTCTGCAGGGTTCAATCTGCTTGTAAATCCATCTAGTTATATTTTTATTCCAAATATGGTACTTTCAAAGTTCTAGAATATCCATTGTTTTTATAGCTTCCATTGCTTTGCTAAGAATTCCTATCATTCCTTCATTTTGATAAAATTTTCTATTAAATCCTTAAACATTTTCATAATAGCTGCTTTAAAGTTCTTATTTATCACTTCCAACATCTGGGTTATAGTGGTTTCCTGGGTGGGAGAGAGTATCGACTCAAACAGGCCTAAGGAAGGTTACTGGGGTCATGAATATGTTCTCTGTCTTCATTTAGGTGGCCGTTATGCTCATATGTATGTGTATCACAAACCCAATGAAATGTACACTTAAATTATGTTTTATTTCATGTAAATTATACCTCAACTTAAAATTTATTACAAAGCTTTTAAAACTCCCCCCCCAAACAAAAGGGGCTTAAAGGATCCTTAATTTTTTAAAAAATGGGACAAAATCTAGTCCCCTGGTAATGACAAAGAGAAAGCTACTGGCATATAAATTGTTATGATTGCAACTATCTACTTATTTCATCATCAAAAGAGAATCTGATGACATCATCATTCATAGAAGACTGAAATAATAAACACACAAACTGGAGAGTCATAGAACCTACCTAGTATCTGATTCATGATTTTTCAAGGGTCTCAAAATGTCCTGCCTAAAAACTGCCCCCTTGAGATTCTCCACGTCTTCTTAAACTACTATACCATAAACGTTAAGAGTCTCCAATGAAGAATCTGTTTAAAATTCCTACATGATTTTAGGAAAACAAAAGGTAAGACATTGTCCTTACTTTCAACCAAATTGAGCCATATCTACTTCCTTTTCTGCACATAGATAATTTCATAGTGCATAAATAATACAAAGGAGTTTGGTAACTTTGATGGCAAAAAATCCAAGGTCAATGCACCGATAACCTAAAACTCACAGTTGAGCCTCCAGCCTGTGCTCTGAATCAATTTGATATTCAAATACTTTTGATAATGGGCATATGTTTTATGCTGCTGTCAGTCTTATCATCTTTCTTGGAATGATCAACTTCATAATATCATGTAACTAAAAATAACAACTTCCTTCATAAATATACAACTCTTTAGAGTCCAGGTAAGTATTTTCATAAATATCTCTTTTCACTGACAGCCCCCGCCTCCAGAAGTTAGGCTGGGAAGTGGCATTTCTACATTTCTTTTCTGCAAGTAAAACCCTTTGTAATTTAGAAAAGACAAATGAAAGTTATGAGATCTCTTGCATCAAGGCCAGCTAAGACCAGCTAATGTTCTAAGACTTTCTGCAACTAGCTCAAATAAAACCAAGTGTCTCTACAGACTCAACTCTGTTGTCATATAGACAGGCATCCAAAGAGTAGCAGTATCTTAATTGCTAGTTGATATTTGTTAAAGCATCTAGTTTAAGTCACAGAGAAGCAGGCTTTACCACAGCTTATCCTGTATATACTGTACTTTATTTAATCTACTTTCTTCTGTTTATTTTTCCTTCCAGGAAAGAATGATATACAAAAGAAAAATAATTCTATTGTTACTGATTTTATTGTCTCTTTGGGCCTTGCATAGGGAGTATTATTTCAGGTAACTATAAAAACTTAATGATTTTTTTTTTCTGATGTTTGGTAAGGATCTGGTATGTCAAAAAGGTGATGAGCTCAACCCCTGAATAAATCAGCATCCGAGGCCGGGCGCGGTGGCTCACGCCTGTAATCCTAGCTCTGGGAGGCCGAGGCGGGTGGATCGCTCGAGGTCAGGAGTTCGAGACCAGCCTGAGCAAGAGTGAGACCCCGTCTCTACTAAAAATAGAAAGAAATTATCTGGCCAACTAAAAATATATATACAAAAAAATTAGCCGGGCATGGTGGCTCATGCCTGTAGTCCCAGCTACTCGGGAGGCTGAGGCAGTAGGATCGCTTAAGCCCAGGAGTTTGAGGTTGCTGTGAGCTAGGCTGATGCCACGGCACTCACTCTAGCCCGGGTAACAAAGTGAGACTCTGTCTCAAAAAAAAAAAAAAAAAAAAAAAAAAAAAAAAAATAAATCAGCATCCGAACATCTCAATCCAAATATACCTAAATACACTTAAATAATATCCAAATATATCAGCACAAAAATAGTCTTCAGCATCCAAATTCTTTTGCTTCTAGAGGGATTGTGGCTAAAGATAATTTTTGTAGACCCATATGTATGATGAGAAGCTATATTAAGCTACTAGTTACTATGGCAGTGTAATATTAGTAAATATTACAGAGAAACTACCATTTTAAAATAGGTGGCATCTTCTTTAAGAAATATCCCTGATGTTGATGACTTCAGACACTACATACAGTATTTGCCCTCTCCAAATTTGAGGCGCATAGAAAGACTTCATTGGCAATTAGCAAGTTTCACTGTTCTAATGATACTAAGCTGCTCTTTTGTGTCTCAAAGAATTAGGTTTGGATGTTGTTGTTTTTAAGATATAGCATATGAAGTCCTTAATTATAGTGATTCTTATGTCCATTATGTATCTCTATAACCAACAATGTACCTGGCATGTAGTATGTGTTTGGTAAATATTTGGTAATATTAGGAAATAAAATAAATGGATTGATGGATTCTAGCTCTAGTCATCTTATATGTGGAAAACCTTTACATACATTTAAAAGTAATATAATGCTCTTCCTTTATCCTAAGCACAAAGACACTACAGAGGATGTATCACTGCTGGTAAGTCTTTATTTCCAAATATGTTGTGACCTCTTCTTTGAGAACAAAACTGGTTGGAGGGAACGGAGTGCCTGTGGGTCCTCGATTCCTTCAGGCAGAGTAAACCAAAGCAATTTTACAAACATATGTTGGAAATAATTCGCTTAAGGTCAGAATGCTAGGAACCACAGCCAGAGTAGACTGGAGAGTGCCATCTCTGACAGAGAAGTGGGAACTTGTTCTGGAACATACTGCAGAATTACGTATCACAGAAGCCAAAACACAGCCCCAAGGAAGCTTAGGTCTTTTAAAGCTCTGGGCAAACACACAGAAGTAAAGACTTGGCTGGAAGACTCTCAGGAGACTGTACTAACCACATGCCACATACAAATTATACCATCAGAATGTGTCCTGGGAGGAAAACTTTCCCAAAGATTTTGCAAGATTCAATTTTTTTTTTTTTTTTGAGACAGAGTCTCACTTTGTTGCCCGGGCTAGAGTGAGTGCCGTGGCGTCAGCGTAGCTCACAGCAACCTCAAACTCCTGGGCTTAAGCGATCCTACTGCCTTAGCCTCCCGAGTAGCTGGGACTACAGGCATGCGCCACCATGCCCGGCTAATTTTTTCTACATATATTTTTAGTTGGCCAGATAATTTCTTTCCATTTTTAGTAGAGACGGGGTCTCGCTCAGGCTGGTCTTGAACTCATGACCTCCAGCGATCCACCCGCCTCGGCCTCCCAGAGGGCTAGGATTACAGGCGTGAGCCACCGCGCCCGGCCAAGATTTAATATTAAAATATGTTCTTCTGTTTCTTCCTATAGTCATGGGAACCCATATAGAGAAGTGAAGAGCAGCTTTCTTTTCTGATGCTGGTTGTGTGCAGGGGCCTTGTCTCTCTGATGATTCTGATTTACAACATTTCCCACTAAGACCATGACTTATGTCCCTGGTTGAACCTGGGTGAATTATGCCATGCATGAAAACAATATATGAATAAGGTATGTTTCCCCTATATGTAGCCAAGGCTAACAGGGGACAATAACTTTCAACTACCTGAAATCAACAGGAAAATCCCTAGGCAAAGATGAGAACATTCAAGGAAAGTCTGCTGCAGCAGAAACTAGGAGAATAAACAGAATAAAATGTTTTCTGGCAAATGTGTTTAATGTAATACATTCAAACAATAGTTCTATTATTAATTTCTCCTTAGCATCAGTATTCTACAACCTTAACATACTAACACTCATCATCCCAAGGCACAGCTATTAATGTAGTAGCTGTTTGAGTAGAATGCCATGTCTTAGTCATACCCCTAACATTGCAGTTACTATCTGTGTAAATAGGATAAAGACAGTCTCATGACGTATGACTCAGCTCCACAGTTGCCAATCCCTTCATTAACTCCCCCCAGGATCAACTCTCCAAAGGTGTCCTAGCTCTATACCCAGAGTGCTATTAGTTTATAGTGAAGAGGAAGAGGAAGGACTCAGGAAAAACTGTCTTTCCACTTACTGTGTGACTCTGGACAAGATAATGAAAGTTCTTTGTGCCTCAGTTTCCTTATCTGGTAGAACAGGGATAATAAGAGTACCAGTCTCATAAGCGCTACATGGATTAACTCAGGTAATACCTAGGAAAGTATTCAGTAAGTATGAGCTATTAATGAAGTGATTCTAACCTCATCTAGCAGATTAGGAAACACTTCCTTTAGGAAGGGATATTTAAAATGAGATCTGAAGGCTATGTAGGAATTAGCTGGTTGAACTTGTGGCATGCTTAAGGAAATAAAAAAAGGCCAGTGAGCCTGGAAAATCATAATAATAAGGGCTTGATAGGAGATGCTGCTAAAATAGTGTAAAGGGCCAGGTCATGTGAAACACTGTGGCCATATAAAAAATGTGGACATGATCCTCAGGACAATAGGAAGCCACTGAACACTGTTAAACAGAACAATGACATGGTGAAACTGGAGCTTCAAAAACATGATATTGGAAGTAGACTTGAAATACAAAGAATGGGTTAAAAAGGGGCAATTCAAAGACAGGCAGAGAGGGTAGCATCTTGCTATTAATAATTCTGGAGAAAGGGAATGTGGAGGTTCATTATATTAGTCTATTTACATTTGTGTACCTTTGAGATTTTTCATACTTCAAAGTCTTCTTTTAAAGCATACAAACAGTAAGACCAATTAGGAGGCTATTGCAGTAGAGATGATGGTGACTTGAAGTCATGTGGTGGCAGGGAATGCAGATAAGTGATGGATTTGAGAGATTCTCTGGAGGTAAAACCAACAGGATTTAATGATGGATTTGATGTCAGGATTTAGGGAGCACTCCGAGTATAGAAAGACTCTCATGTTTCTGCCTTGGCCATCCAGGTGGATCCAGTGAGATAATACACCATTTGAAGGGCAGATAATCTTGGGGAGAGATGATGACTAACATTAAACATCTTCATTTTGTGGTGTCTGCAAAATTCAAGGAGAGAACTTCAGAACACAGTTCTATATTCGAGTCTTAAGTTCGTGGGAGAGGTCTAAGTTGTATGTAAAAATTTGAAGCCACAGGATGTGACAGAAGAGAGTGTCATGTGATAAAATAGAAGGGCTAGGAGAAACTCTTTTGAGAATGAATGTCAAATCAAGGCTCCGAGAAAATAGGATATTTAAGGCTAACCTTAGACAGAAAGTAGGGATATAGTTCCATTGTGAAAGAAGGAAAAAAGCCTAGTGCTGTAGGTAAATTTGGAGGAAAGGTGGCAGAAAGTTAAGGGAGCTTTCATCTGATGGCTGCTATCTTCTCCGTGAATTAGAATAATGAGAATGAAAACTATGGAAACACATCAAAATTTCTGGACACCACACAAAGGTAAGTTTAGTTTGAAAACCATGACTTTTCTGTGCTACCACCATAAAAGTTCCTCATTATTTTTCTCACTGCCTCACTCATTTTTAATTTTGTATCTTATAATACAGCCCATGACTTGATACTCAATTATTTCAAACTCTAGCAGACATAGCATGACTATTTGCATTCTTTGTCCTTATAGGTCTCAGAAAAATCAACCAGAATTACAGCTGTCAGACTGGTTTCATCCCATGTAAGAATCCAAATCTTGCACGTGTGAGATTAATCCATAGAAGTTAATAGACAGCAACAATATCACTACTGGTATTCCAAATGTTGGAGAGTAGATAGGTCTTTGATTACAACATTTCAAAAAATAAGCAGTGGCCAAGACCCAATGGGACTGGATGTTTGGACCCCACATCCTCCATGAGTGAGAGTTTAAACTGCATAAACTCAAAGGTCCTAGGAGGACGGCAGGCTAAAAGTGTGAGAAGGTATTTGAGATGATTTCATTGATTCTCCTCACTTCACCAGTGAGAGACCCGAAGCCCAAAGGGGATAGGTGGGCTGTCTATGCATTTCTTATTTTTAGTCCAATCGTCTTCCTCTCTGCTTCCATATTCTCCCTCCACCCTCCATCTTTCACCCCAGTGCTATAGGCTTTAAGGAATTCCCCTAATTAAAACTTTGAAAGGAGACATCCAGGTTCAGATCATGACTGGATAATGGTCCATAATTCATCTCATAATATCATAACATTTGTGAGAGTCCAACTAGGCCACAGAAAGCACACCAATTATTTAAACAGAGAATTGTTAACCAATATAAAGTTGTTAACTAGGTAAGGGAAAGACTGAAAAGGGAACTCTAAGGGATCATGAAAGTAACAACTAAAGAACTAATTATTCCTCCTAAGACTAAAGAACAAAAGGAAGAGGTAGGAATTGTTAAACGTTAGAAATTTAGAGAAGAAGCTCATGGAGCTTAAACTCTGATGCCACTCAACTGGTGCTGGTGTCTGTGAGCTCTATGGAGGCCTCCTGGAGCTGGGATCCACACCTCTAAGGAGAGGCACAATGAGGCTGGTTTTTTAAGTGTTGGAAACTGAAAACTAGATTCATCTGCTGTTCTGGGAATGAATTGCTATTGTTGAGGTAAAGAAGCATTGCATTTCTCCTTTGCTAGCTGGTACCCTGTTAGGGTCTGATAACAGAGGGCACTGGAGGAAAATTACAAGGCCGGAGGAAGAAGAAACTTGTTCTTTCCTGTTTTCCATAAGTTTCTTGTCTGCTTCCTGTTCCTGTAAGTCCCACCCTAGCAATGGAATCTTGAATTGTTTTCCTGATTTCATTGAATTGTCTATCTGTATTCTCTTGTATCTCACTGATTTTCCTTAAAATTATTATTTTCAGTTCTTTTTTTGACATTTCATATATTAATGTTTCCTTATGATTGGGATCTGTTACTGGAGAATTATTGTTTTCCTTTGGAGGTATCATGTTTTCTTGCTTTTTCATGTTTGAGGTGTCCCTACATTGATTTCTATGCATCTGATGGAAAAGTTGCCTCTTCCAATTTTATGAAGTATGTTTCAATGGGAAAGACTTACTCATATGAATGGGTCTTGGAGTATCAGTTTGGTGGGGTGCACTGGCCTTGTTTCTAGGTGGATGCAGTAGTATAGTCTCCTTGTAATCCACACTAGTGGTGTTTGTAAGTTTCTCAGTGGCTTAGGCTTTTCCCCACAATAGGAAGTCCCTCCTGACTCCAGGCAGATCCAGTCCAGGCAGGGGAGATGGGGCTGCAGAGGCCAGGTGCTTCCACACTGCCCTCCTGGACTTCCAGTTACCACAGGTGTATCTGCACTCCTCTACTGCACTCCAGCACTCTCCCTTTGACAGTCTAGTCAAATCTTAGCTGTTTATTCATTGTCTTGGTCCTTTCTTGTGGGGGAATGGATGAACACCAGGCATCTCTAGTCAGCCATCTTGCTGATGTCACTCTCTTAATCTTTATCTCTTTATTGATAATCTCTATTGCTTGAAACAGTATTTTCCTGGTTTCTTTAGTTCTTTGTTCATGGTTTCCTTTAGTTCTTTGAACATATTGAAATCCATTAATTTAGAGTTTTTGTTTAGTAAATACAATGTCTAGGCTTCCTTGAGGACAGTTGATATTAATTTTTTTCTTGTGAATGGGCCATACTTTCTTGTTTATTTTCATGCTTCATAATTTCTTATTGAACAAGAAGAGAGAAGAGAGAGAGAGAGAAAGAGGAAGAAGAAAGAATAAGAAGAGAAAGAAAGAAAGCAAGAGAGCAAGAAAGGAAGGAAAGAAGGAAGAAAACAAAAATCTCTCTCAGTCTTTGCAGATTGTCTCTGTGTTTCGGCCTCTCCTGCAATGTTTCCGCCAGCTGTTCACAACTCTGGCTTAGCCTTAACTTCCTGCTTACACTGATCCTAAATGTCAGCCAGAGGTGAAAGCTTAGAGTCTTCTCTCATCTTTTCTGAGCACATATCCTGCCCTGGATGGATTTCTAAATATCTCATTATACATAAGAGGTTGCTGAATCCCTTATTTTCCAAAGTAACTCTCTTCCCACGTTTTCCTCCCAGGCTTTCAGCATCTTAAGTGTATTTCTCATCTATTGCCTTTTGCAGGGTGGCAGGGACTTGTTTCTTTTTTAAATGTGTTCAAGGAATACCCTCTGCCTACCACTTTTCCACCTCGAGAGAGGTCTGAGTTAGGTAAAACAAAGGAAAGTGCTTTGTGTCAGTCCTTCAGGGAACTCTCAGGCATGTCAGAACAGACAAACACAGTTTCTTGAGAATAAGGTCCGTTCTTCTCCCTCCAGAACCAGATATTCACACTGGGAACATGGTCTGCTATCTTCAATACTGCTGACACATTGGGGAGGGAGTTGGGTCAAATTTAAGTTAATATACCACAAAGCTTTCCTATTCCTACCATGTTGAGTCATCTTTTTCTTGATTTAATTTTTACTTGGTTGCTCTAAACCTTTGACTATTATCCAGAGTTCTCACAAAGTTGATTCTGATAGTATGCAGCAATATTAGCACTGACAGCATTTCAGATTATGAAAACTGGCAAGTTCACTTTAAAAAATATAGTCTTTGAAAATGAAGTCAAAAAACCTAAGACCCAGAGGTTTGGGCTAAACATAAGAAAAATTATTGCTTTAGACCTTGGGATACATTTGAACTATGTGTCCTGAAAGATCTTGGAATCACAATATAAATAATCTATAAGTGTACTTTTGTAATGATCTGGCCATTTCTTATATACTGTTTTCCAGTTGATCATAACCATCAAGGCTTTGGGTTAGGTGTGAGGAGATGCTGCAATCAGACTCAGGCTTTATGAATTAATATTAACTCCTGTTCAGTCTTTAGACTGAAACAGGATCCGCACTATTCACCTGTCCCACAAAGGCGCACTTCTCAGGTCTGGCGCTAGTCCAACAAACCCAGGACTGACAGAGGCCCTGCAATTGCCACCCCAGAATAATATCTCATCTCCAAAGAAGGATTCTTATGCTAACGGTTGAAAAGTGCTCCCGTTCTTGACACAGTGGTGAAAGGATGGTGAAATAATACTGAAAACAATCCTATCTTCCAAGCCTCCGGTGCCAGGTATGGGAAATAGCAAATTACCCGAGCCTCAGCAAAGTTTTCTCTGCGAAAAGCATCATAGGCTTCAGGATGCAGAGACCGACCTCATGACTATTACGGTGCAAAACGCTATGGAATTGGCAAATAATTACCAACATACTGGTGATTTCAAAAGTGTCAGGATGAAATCTGAAGCACGATCCACACTTTTCCCATCTCACGCAAATATGCACTCACCAACTCTGAAGGTAAACAAATCAAACACAGGGCTGACAGATGCCCGCACTTACACCCCACCCAGAAATCTCAACTACGAGGAAGGACTCTTATGCTAATGCGTGAAACCTGCTCAGGTTCTGAAAATAATGGTGAAACCACACTGGAATAATACTTAAAGGAACACTTTCTTTACAGTGTCTAGTACCAACTCTTGGAAATGCCAAGTTTACTGGGCCTCAGCATGCTTTCGTCTATGAAAACTCTCCTATGCCTAAGGATGCAGAGAACAACCTGATGACAATTACGGTGAAAAGTGCCACAGAAAAATACCAAATAGCCCTCCACATAGCGGATATTTCAAAAGTTGTGCCACACACCTCGTGGAGAGATCGAGTTACTTTGGCCTAGCCTTCGATTGGTCTGGAGAAGGAATCGCCATTCGTAGCTGATGAATCAAATGATTCTGAAAGGAACGGTGAAAAGTGCGGATCCTGTTTCAGTCTTTAGACTGAAACAGGATCCGTATTATTCACCTGTCCCACAGAGGCGCACTTCTCAGGTCTGGCGCTAGTCCAACAAACCCAGGACTGAGAGAGGCCCTGCACTTGCCACCCCAGAAAAATATCTCATCTCCAAAGAAGCATTCTTACGCTAACGGTTGAAATGGCTCCTGTTCTTGAAACATTGGTGAAAGGATGGTGGAATAATACTGAAAACAATCCTATCTTCCAAGACTCCGGTGCCAGGTATGGGAAATAGCAAGGTACCTGGGCCTCAGCACAGTTTTCTCTGTGAAAAGCATCATAGGCTTCAGGATGCAGAGACCGACCTCATTTCTATTTCGGTGCAAAACGCTATGGAAATGGCAAATAATTACCGACATACTGGTGATTTCAAAAGTGTCAGGATGAAATCTGAAGCATGATCCACACTTTTCCCATCTCACACAAATATGCATTTAACAACTGTGGCGGTAAACAAATCAAAGGCAGGGCTGACAGAAGCCCTGCACGTACACCCCACCCAGAAATCTCAACTAAGAGGCAGGATTCTCATGCTAATCCGAGAAACCTGCTAGGGTTCTGAAAATCATGGTGAAACCACAGTGGAATAATACTTAAAAGAACACTTTCTTTATAGTCTCTAGGATCAACTATTGGAAATGCCAAGTGTACTGGGCCTGAGCCGGGTTTCCTCTGTGAAAATTGTCGTATGCTTAAGGATGCAGAGACCAAGCTTGTGACAATTACGGTGAAAAGTGCTACCGAAAAATACCAAATAGTTCTCCACCTAGCGGTTCTATCAAAAGTTGTGCCACACACGTCTTGGAAAGATCGAGTTACTTTGGCCTAGCCTTCGATTGGTCTGGAGAGGGATTCGCCATTCCTACCTGATGAATCAAATGATTCTGAAAGGAACGGTGAAAAGTGCAGATCCTGTGTCAGTCTTTAGACTGAAACAGGATCCGCACTATTCACCTGTCCCACAAAGGCGCACTTCTCATGTCTGGTGCTAGTCCAACAGACCCAGGACTGACAGAGGCCCTGCACTTGCCACCCCAGAAAAATATCTCATCTCCAAAGAAGGATTCTTACGCTAACGGTTGAAAAGGGCTCCCGTTCTTGAAACAGTGGTGAAAGGATGGTGAAATAATACTGAAAACAATCCTATCTTCCAAGGCTCCGGTGCCAGGTATGGGAAATAGCAAGTTACCTGGGCTTTAGCAGAGGTTTCTCTGCGAAAAGCATCATAGGCTTCAGGATGCAGAGACCGACCTCATGACTATTACGGACCAAAACGCTATGGAAATGGCAAATAATTATCAACATAGTGGTGATTTCAAAAGTGTCAGGATGAAATCTGAAGCACGATCCACACTTTTCCCATCTCATGCAAATATGCACTTACCAACTCTGGAGATAAACAAATGAAAGGCAGGGCTGACAGAAGCCCCGCACTTACACCCCACCCAGCAATCTCAACTACCAGGCAGGATCTTTAGGCTAATGCGAGAAACCTGCTCAGGTTCTGAAAATAATGGTGAAACCACGGTGGAATAATGCTTAAAAGAACACTTGCTTTATAGTTTCTAGGACCAACTACTGGAAATGCCAAGTTTACTGGGCCTCAGCCTGCTTTCGTGTGTGAAAAATCTCGTATGCTTAACGATGCAGACACCAAGCTTGTGACAATTACGGTGCAAAGTGCTAAGTAAAAATTACCAAATAGTTCTCCACCTAGCGGTTCTTTCAAAAGTTCGGCCACATACCTCTTGGAAAGATCGAGTTACTTTGGCCTAGCCTTCGATTGGTCAGGAGAAGTAACCGCCATTCCTAGCTCATGAAAGAAATGATTCTGAAAGGAACGGTGAAAAGTGCGGATCCTGTTTCAGACTGAAAGAGGATCCGCACTATTCACCTGTCCCACAAAGGCGCACTTCTGATGTCTGGCACTAGTCCAACAAACCCAGGACTGACAGAGGCCCTGCACTTGCCACCCCAGAGAAATATCTCATCTCCAAAGAAAGATTCTTAGGCTAACGGTTGAAAAGGGCTCCCGTTCTTAAAGAGTGGTGAAAGGATGGTGAAATAATACAGAAAACAATGCAATCTTCTAAGGCTTCGGTGCCAGCTATGGGAAATAGCAAGTTACCTGGGCCTCAGCAGAGGTTTCTCTGCGAAAAGCATCACAGGCTTCAGGATGCAGAGACCGACCTCATGACTATTACGGTGCAAAACGCTATGGAAATGGGAAAGAATTACCAACATACTGGTCATTTCAAAAATGTCAGGATGAAATCGGAAGCACGATCCACACTTTTCCCATCTCACGCAAATATGCCCTTACCAACTCTGGAGGTAAACAAATCAAAGGCAGGGCTGACAGAAGCCCCGCACTTACACCCCACCCAGAAATCTCAACTACCTGGCAGGATTCTTATGCTAATGCGAGAAACCTGTTCCGGTTCTGAAAATAATCGTGAAACCACAGTGGAATAATACTTAAAAGAACACTTTCTTGGTAGTCTCTAGGACCAACTATGAGAAATTCCAAGTTTACTGGGCCTCAGCCTGCTTTCGTCTGTGAAAACTCTCCTATGCTTAAGGATGCGGAGACCAACCTTATGACAATTACGGTGAAAAGTGCTACGGAAAAATACCAAATAGTTCTCCACCTAGCGGTTCTTTCAAAAGTTGGGCCACACACCTCTTGGAAAGATTGAGTTACTTTGGCCTAGCCTTCGATTGGTCTGGAGAAGGAATCGCCATTCCTACTAGATGAATCAAATGATTCTGAAAGGAACTGTGAAAAGTGCGGATCCTGTTTCAGTGAAACAGGATCCGCACTATTCACCTGTCCCACAAAGGCGCATTTCTCATGTCTGGCGCTAATCCAACACACCCAAGACTGACAGAGGCCCTGCACTTGCCACCCCAGAAAAATATCTCATCTCCAAAGAGGGATTCTTAGGCTAACGGTTGAAAAGGCCTCCCGTTCTTGAAACAGAGGCGAAAAGATGGTGATATAATACTGAAAACGATCCTATCTTCCAAGGCTCCGGTCCGAGCCATGGGAAATAGCAAGTTACGTGGGCCTCAGCAGAGGTTTCTCTGCGAAAAGCATGATACGCTTCAGGATGCACAGACCGACCTCATGACTATTACGGTGCAAATCGCTATGGAAATGGCAAATAAATTACCAACATACTGATGATTTCAAAAGTGTCAGGATGAAACCTGAAGCATGATCCACACTTTTCCCATCTCACGCAAATATGCACTTACCAACTCTGGAGGTAAACAAATCAAAGGCAGAGCTGACAGTAGCCTGGCACTTACACCCCACCGAGAAATCTCAACTTCCAGGCAGGATTCTTGTGCTAATGCAAGAAACCTGTTCGGGTTCTGAAAATAATGGTGAAACCACAGTGGAATAATACTTAAAAGAACACTTTCTTGGTAGTCTCTAGGACCAGCTATCGGAAAGGCCAAGTTTACTGGGCCTCAGCCTGCTTTCGTCTGTGAAAACTCTCCTATGCTTAAGGATGCGGAGACCAACCTTAGGACAATTACGGTGAAAAGTGCTACGGAAAAATACCAAATAGTTCTCCACCTAGCGGTTCTTTCAAAAGTTGGACAACACACCTCTTGGAGAGGTTCGAGTTACTTTGGCCTAGCCTTCGATTGGTCTGGATAAGGAATCGCCATTCCTACCTGATGAATCAAATGATTCTGAAAGGAACGGTGAAAAGTGCGGATCCTGTGTCAGTCTTTAGACTGACACAGGATCCTCACTATTCACCTGTCCCACAAAGGCGCTCTTCTCATCCCTGGCGCTAGTCCAACAAACCCAGGACTGACAGAGGCCCTGCACTTGCCACCCCAGAAAAATATCTCATCTCCAAAGAAGGATTCTTACGCTAACGGTTGAAAAGGGCTCCCGTTCTTGAAACACTGGTGATAGGATGGTGAAATAATACTGAAAACAATCCTTTCTTCCAAGGCTCCGGTGCCAGCTATGGGAAAGAGCAAGGTACCTGGGCCTCAGCAGAGGTTTCTGTGCAAAAAGCATCACAGGCTTCAGGATGCAGAGACCGACCTCATGACTATTACGGTGCACAACGCTATGGAAATGGCAAATAATTACCAACACACTGGTGATTTCAAAAGTGTCAGGATGAAATCTGAAGCACGATCCACACTTTTCCCATCTCACGCAAATATGCACTTACCAACTCTGGAGGTAAACAAATCAAACGCTGGGCTGACAGAAGCTCCGCACTTACACCCAACCAAGAAATCTCAACTACCAGGGAGGATTCTAATGCTAATGCGATAAACCTGCTAGGGTTCTGAAAACAATGGTGAAACCACAGTGGAATAATACTTAAAAGAACATTTTCTTTGTAGTCTCTAGGACCAACTATTAGAAATGTCAACTTTACTAGGCCTCAGCCTGTTTTGTCTGTGAAAACTCTGGTATGCTTAAGGATGCAGAGACCAACCTTAGGACAATTACGGTGAAAAGTGCTACAGAAAAATACCAAATAGTTCTCCACCCAGCGGTTCTTTCAAAAGTTGGGCCACACACCTCTTAGAAACCTCGACTTACAGTGGCCTAGCCTTCGATTGGTCTGGAGAAAGAATCACCGTTCCTAGCTGATGAATCAAATGATTGTGAAAGGAACGGTGAAAAGTGCGGATCCTGTTTCAGTCTTTAGACTGACACAGGATCCTCACTATTCACCTGTCAAACAAAGGCGCTCTTCTCATCCCTGGCGCTAGTCCAACAAACCCAGGACTGACAGAGGCCCTGCACTTGCCACCCCAGAAAAATATCTCATCTCCAAAGAAGGATTCTTACGCTAACGGTTGAAAAGGGCTCCCGTTCTTGAAACACTGGTGATAGGATGGTGAAATAATACTGAAAAGAATCCTTTCTTCCAAGGCTCCGGTGCCAGCTATGGGAAAGAGCAAGGTACCTGGGCCTCAGCAGAGGTTTCTCTGCAAAAAGCATCAAAGGCTTCAGGATGCAGAGACCAGCCTCATGACTATTACGGTGCACAACGCTATGGAAATGGCAAATAATTACCAACACAGGGGTGATTTCAAAAGTGTCAGGATGAAATCTGAAGCACGATCCACACTTTTCCCATCTCACGCAAATATGCACTTACCAACTCTGGAGGTAAACAAATCAAAGGCTGGGCTGACAGAAGCGCCGCACTTACACCCCACCCAGAAATCTCAACTACCAGGCAGGATTCTAATGCTAATGCGAGAAACCTGCTAGGGTTCTGAAAACAATGGTGAAACCACAGTGGAATAATACTTAAAAGAACATTTTCTTGGTAGTCTCTAGGACCAACTATTGGAAATGTCAACTTTACTAGGCCTCAACCTGTTTCGTGTGTGAAAACTCTGGTATGCTTAAGGATGCAGAGACCAACCTTAGGACAATTACGGTGAAAAGTGCTACAGAAAAATACCAAATAGTTCTCCACCCAGCGATTCTTTCAAAAGTTGGGCCACACACCCCTTGGAAAGATTGAGTTACTTTGGCCTGGCCTTGGATTGGTCTGGAGAAGCAATCGCCATTCCTAGCTGATGAATCAAATGATTCTGAAAGGAACGGTGAAAAGTGCGGATCCTGTTTCAGTCTTTAGACTGAAACAGGATCCGCACTATTCACCTGTCCCAAAAAGGCGCCCTTCTTATGTCTGGCGCTAGTCCAACAAACTCAGGACTGACAGAGGCTCTGCACTTGCCACCCCAGAAAAATATCTCATCTCCAAAGAAGGATTCTTACGGTAACGGTTGAAAAGGCTTCACGTTCTTGAAACAGTGGTGAAAGGAGGGTGAAATAATACTGAAAACAATCCTATCTTCCAAGGCTCCTGTGCCAGCTATGGGAAAGAGCAAGGTACCTGGGCCTCAGCAGAGGTTTCTCTGCAAAATGCATCACAGGCTTCAGGATGCAGAGACCGACCTCATTACTATTACGGTGCACAACGCTATGGAAATGGCAAATAATTACCAACACAGGGGTGATTTCAAAAGTGTCAGGATGAAATCTGAAGCACGATCCACACTTTTCCCATCTCACGCAAATATGCACTTACCAACTCTGGAGGTAAACAAATCAAACGCTGGGCTGACAGAAGCCCCGCACTTACACCCCACCCAGAAATCTCAACTACCAGGCAGGATGCTAATGCTAATGCGAGAAACCTGCTAGGGTTCTGAAAACAATGGTGAAAGCACAGTGGAATAATAATTAAAAGAACATTTTCTTGGTAGTCTCTAGGACCAACTATTGGAAATGTCAACTTTACTAGGCCTCAGCCTGTTTCGTCTGTGAAAACTCTGGTATGCTTAAGGATGCAGAGACCAACCTTAGGACAATTACGGTGAAAAGTGCTACAGAAAAATACCAAATAGTTCTCCACCCAGCGGTTCTTTCAAAAGTTGGGCCACACACCTCTTGGAAAGATCGAGTTACTTTGGCCTGGCCTTGGATTGGTCTGGAGAAGCAATCGCCATTCCTAGCTGATGAATCAAATGATTCTGAAAGGAACGGTGAAAAGTGCGGATCCTGTTTCAGTCTTTAAACTGAAATAGGATCCGCACTATTCACCTGTCCCACAGAGGCGCAATTCTCATGTCTGGCGCTAGTCCAACAGACCCAGGACTGACAGAGGCCCTGCACTTGCCACCCCAGAAAAATATCTCATCTCCAAAGAAGGATTCTTACACTAACGGTTGAAAAGGGCTCCCGTTCTTGAAACACTGTTGATAGGATGGTGAAATAATACTGAAAACAATCCTTTCTTCCAAGGCTCCGGTGCCAGCTATGGGAAAGAGCAAGGTACCTGGGCCTCAGCAGAGGTTTCTCTGCAAAAAGCATCACAGGCTTCAGGATGCAGAGACCGGCCTCATGACTATTACGGTGCACAACGCTATGGAATTGGCAAATAATTACCAACACAGTGGTGATTTCAAAAGTGTCAGGATGAAATCTGAAGCACGATCCACACCTTTGCCGCATCACGCAAATATGCACTTACTAACTCTGGAGGTAAACAAATCAAACGCTGGGCAGACAGAAGCCCCGCACTTACACCCCACCCAGAAATCTCAACTACCAAGCAGGATTCTAATGCTAATGCGAGAAACCTGCTAGGGTTCTGAAAACAATGGTGAAACCACAGTGGAATAATACTTAAAAGAACATTTTCTTTGTAGTCTCTAGGACAAACTATTGGAAATGTCAACTTTACTAGGCCTCAGCCTGTTTCATCTGTGAAAACTCTGGTATGCTTAAGGAAGCAGAGACCAACCTTAGGACAATTACAGTGAAAACTGCTGCAGAAAAATACCAAATAGTTCTTCACCTTGCGGTTCTTTGAAAAGTTGGGCCAAACACTTCTTGGAAAGATCGAGTTACTCTGGCCTAGCCTTGGATTGGTCTGGAGAAGCAATCGCCCTTCCTAGCTGATGAATCAAATGATTCTGAGAGGAACGGTGAAAAGTGCGGATCCTGTTTCAGTCTTTAGACTGAAACAGGATCCGCACTATTCACCTGTCCCACAAAGGCGCTCTTCTCATGTCTGGCGCTAGTCCAACAAACCCAGGACTGACAGAGGCCCTGCACTTGCCACCGCAGAAAAATATCTCATCTCCAAAGAAGGATTCTTATGCTAACGGTTGAAAAGTCTTCACGTTCTTGAAACAGTGGTGAAAGGATGGTGAAATAACACTGAAAACAATCCTATCTTCCAAGGCTCCTGTGCCAGCTATGGGAAAGAGCAAGGTACCTGGGCCTCAGCAGAGGTTTCTCTGCAAAAGGCATCACAGGCTTCAGGATGCAGAGACCGACCTCATGACTATTACGGTGCACAACGCTATGGAAATGGCAAATAATTACCAACACACTGGTGATTTCAAAAGTGTCAGGATGAAATCTGAAGCTCGATCCACACTTTTGCCATCTCAGGCAAATATGCACTTACCAAATCTGGAGGTAAACAAATCAAACGCAGCGCTGTCAGAAGTCCCGCACTTACACCCAACCAAGAAATCTCAACTACCAGGGAGGATTCTAATGCTAATGCGAGAAACCTGCTAGGGTTCTGAAAACAATGGTGAAACCACAGTGGAATAATACTTAAAAGAACAGTTTCTTTGTAGTCTCTAGGACAAACTATTGGAAATGTCAACTTTACTAGGCCTCAACCTGTTTCTTCTGTGAAAACTCTGGTATGCTTAAGGATGCAGAGACCAACCTTAGGGCAATTACGGTGAAAAGTGCTACAGAAAAATACCAAAAAGTTCTCCACCCAGCGGTTCTTTCAAAAGTTGGGCCACACACCCCTTGGAAAGAGGGAGTTACTTTGGCCTGGCCTTGGATTGGTCTGGAGAAGCAATCGCCATTCCTAGCTGATGAATCAAATGATTCTGAAAGGAACGGTGAAAAGTGCGGATCCTGTTTCAGTCTTTAGACTGAAACAGGATCCGCACTATTCACCTGTCCCAAAAAGGCGCCCTTCTCATGTCTGGCGCTAGTCCAACAAACCCAGGACTGACAGAGGCTCTGCACTGGCCACCCCAGAAAAATATCTCATCTCCAAAGAAGGATTCTTATGCTAACGGTTGAAAAGGCTTCACGTTCTTGTAACAGTGGTGAAAGGATGGTGAAATAATACTGAAAACAATCCTATCTTCCAAGGCTCCCGTGCCAGCTATGGGAAAGAGCAAGGTACCTGGGCCTCAGCAGAGGTTTCTCTGCAAAAGGCATCACAGGCTTCAGGATGCAGAGACCGACCTCATGACTATTACGGTGCACAACGCTATGGAAATGGCAAATAATTACCAACACACTGGTGATTTCAAAAGTGTCAGGATGAAATCTGAAGCATGATCCACACTTTTGCCATCTCACGCAAATATGCACTTACCAACTCTGGAGATAAACAAATCAAAGGCTGGGCTGACAGAAGCCCCGCACTTACACCCCACCCAGAAATCTCAACTACCAGGCAGGATTCTAATGCTAATGCGAGAAACCTGCTAGGGTTCTGAAAACAATGGTGAAACCACAGTGGAATAATACTTAAAAGAACATTTTCTTTGTAGTCTCTAGGACAAACTATTGGAAATGTCAACTTTACTAGGCCTCAACCTGTTTCGGCTGTGAAAACTCTGGTATGCTTAAGGATGCAGAGACCAACCTTAGGACAATTACGGTGAAAAGTGCTACAGAAAAATACCAAATAGTTCTCCACCCAGCGGTTCTTTCAAAAGTTGGGCCACACACCCCTTGGAAAGATCGAGTTACTTTGGCCTAGCCTTGGATTGGTCTGGAGAAGCAATCGCCATTCCTAGCTGATGAATCAAATCATTCTGAAAGGAACGGTGAAAAGTGCGGATCCTGTTTCAGTCTTTAGACTGAAACAGGATCCGCACTATTCACCTGTTCCACAAAGGCGCTCTTCTCATGTCTGGCGCTAGTCCAACAAACCCAGGACTGACAGAGGCCCTGCACTTGCCACCGCAGAAAAATATCTCATCTCCAAAGAAGGATTCTTATGCTAACGGTTGAAAAGTCTTCACGTTCTTGAAACAGTGGTGAAAGGATGGTGAAATAATACTGAAAACAGTCCTTTCTTCCAAGGCTCCGGTGCCAGCTATGGGAAAGAGCAAGGTACCTGGGCCTCAGCAGAGGTTTCTCTGCAAAAAGCATCACAGGCTTCAGGATGCAGAGACCGACCTCATGAGTATTACGGTGCACAACGCTATGGAAATGGAAAATAATTAGCAACACACTGGTGATTTCAAAAGTGTCAGGATGAAATCTGAAGCACGATCTACACTTTTGCCATCTCACGCAAATATGCACTTACCAACTCTGGAGGTAAACAAATCAAAGGCTGGGCTGACAGAAGCCCCGCACTTACACCCCACCCAGAAATCTCAACTACCAGGCAGGATTCTAATGCTAATGCGAGAAACCTGCTAGGGTTCTGAAAACAATGGTGAAACCACAGTGGAATAATACTTAAAAGAACATTTTCTTGGTAGTCTCTAGGACCAACTATTGGAAATGTGAACTTTACTAGGCCTCAGCCTGTTTCGTCTGTGAAAACTCTGGTATGCTTAAGGATGCAGAGACCAACCTTAGGACAATTACGGTGAAAAGTGCTACAGAAAAATACCAAATAGTTCTCCACCTAGCGGTTCTTTCAAAAGTTGGACCACACACCTCTTGGAAAGATCGAGTTACATTGGCCTAGCCCTCGATTGGTCTGGAGAAGCAATCTCCTTTCCTAGCTGATGAATCAAATGATTCTGAAAGGAACGGTGATAAGTGCGGATCCTGTTTCAGTCTTTAGACTGAAACAGGATCCGCACTATTCACCTGTCCCACAAAGGCGCACTTCTCATGTCTGGCGCTAGTCCAACAGACCCAGGACTAACAGAGGCCCTGCACTTGCCACCCCAGAAAAATATCTCATCTCCAAAGAAGGATTCTTACGGTAACGGTTGAAAAGGCTTCACGTTCTTGAAACAGTGGTGAAAGGAGGGTGAAATAATACTGAAAACAATCCTATCTTCCAAGGCTCCTGTGCCAGCTATGGGAAAGAGCAAGGTACATGGGCCTCAGCAGAGGTTTCTTTGCAAAACGCATCACAGGCTTCAGGATGCAGAGACCGACCTCTTGACTATTACGGTGCACAACGCTATGGAATTGGCAAATAATTACCAACACACTGGTGATTTCAAAAGTGTCAGGATGAAATCTGAAGCACGATCCACACTTTTCCCATCTCACGCAAATATGCACTTACCAACTCTGGAGGTAAACAAATCAAAGGCTGGGCTGACAGAAGCCCCGCACTTACACCCCACCCAGAAATCTCAACTACCAGGCAGGATTCTAATGCTAATGCGAGAAACCTGCTAGGGTTCTGAAAACAATGGTGAAACCACAGTGGAATAATACTTAAAAGAACATTTTCTTTGTAGTCTCTAGGACCAACTATTGGAAATGTCAACTTTACTAGGCCTCAGCCTGTTTCGTCTGTGAAAACTCTGGTATGCTTAAGGATGCAGAGACCAACCTTAGGACAATTACGGTGAAAAGTGCTACAGAAAAATACCAAATAGTTCTCCCCCAGCGGTTCTTTCAAAAGTTGGGCCCCACACCTCTTGGAAAGATCGAGTTACTTTGGCCTAGCCTTGGATTGGTCTGGAGAAGCAATCTCCATTCCTGGTTGATGAATCAAATGATTCTGAAAGGAACGGTGAAAAGTGCGGATCCTGTTTCAGTCTTTAGACTGAAACAGGATCCGCACTATTCACCTGTCCCACAAAGGCGCTCTTCTCATGTCTGGCGCTAGTCCAACAAACCCAGGACTGACAGAGGCCCTGCACTTGCCACCCCAGAAAAATATCTCATCTCCAAAGAAGGATTCTTACGCTAACGGTTGAAAAGGGCTCCCGTTCTTGAAACGGTGGTGAAAGCATGGTGAAATACTACTGAAAACAATCCTATCTTCCCAGGCTCCGGTGCCAGGTTTGGGATATACCAAGTTCCCTGGTCCTCAGCAGAGGGATCTCTGATAAAAGCATCATAGGCTTCAGGATGCAGAGACCGACCTCATGACTATTACGGTGCAAAAAGCTATGGAAATGGCCAAAAATTACCAACATACTGGTGATTTCAAAAGGGTCAGGACGAAATCTGAAGCACGATCCACACTTTTCCCACCTCAGGCAAATATGCACTTACCAACTCTGGAGGTAAACCAATCAAAGGCAGGGCTGACAGAAGCCCCGCACTTACACCCCACCCAGAAATCTCAACTACCAGGCAGGATTCTTATGCTAATGCCAGAAACCTGCTCGGGTTCTGAAAATCATGGTCAAACCATAGTGGAACACTACCTAAAAGAACACGTTCTTTGTAGTCTCTAGGACCAACTATTGGAAATGCCAAGTTGACTGGGCCTCAGCCTGCTTTCGTCTGTGAAAACTCTTGTACGCTTCAGGAGGCAGAGACCAACATTAGGACAATTACGGTTAAAAGTGCTACGGAAAAATACCAAATAGTACTCCACCTAGCGGTTCTTTCAAAAGTTGTGCCACACACCTCTTGGAAAGATCCAGTTACTCTGGCCTAGCCTTCGATTGGTCTGGAGGAGGAATCGCCGTTCCTAGCTGATGAATCAAATGATTCTGAAAGGAACGGTGAAAAGTGCGGATCCTGTTTCAGTCTTTAGACTGAAACAGGATCCGCACTATTCACCTGTCCCACAAAGGCGCACTTCTCATGTCTGGCGCTAGTCCAACAAACCCAGGACTGACAGAGGCCCTGCACTTGCCACCCCAGAAAAATATCTCATCTCCAAAGAAGGATTCTTACGCTAACGGTTGAAAAGGGCTCCCGTTCTTGAAACGGTGGTGAAAGCATGGTGAAATAATGCTGAAAACAATCCTATCTTCCAAGGCTCCGGTGCCAGGTTTGGGAAATACCAAGTTCCCTGGTCCTCAGCAGAGGGATCTCTGATAAAAGCATCATAGGCTTCAGGATGCAGAGACCGACCTCATGACTATTACGGTGCAAAATGCTATGGAAATGGCCAAAAATTACCAACATACTGGTGATTTCAAAAGGGTCAGGACGAAATCTGAAGCACGATCCACACTTATCCCACCTCAGGCAAATATGCACTTTCCAACTCTGGAGGTAAACAAATCAAAGGCAGGGCTGACAGAATTGCCGCACTTACACCCCACCCAGAAATCTCAACTACCAGGCAGGATTCTTATGCTAATGCGAGAAACCTGCTCGGGTTCTGAAAATCATGGTGAAACCACAGTGGAACACTACTTAAAAGAACACTTTCTTTGTAGTCTCTAGGACCAACTATTGGAAATGCCAAGTTTACTGGGCCTCAGCCTGCTTTCCTCTGTGAAAACTCTCGTATGCTTAAGGATGGAGAGACCAATTTAGGACAATTACGGTGAAAAGTGCTACGGAAAAATACCAAATAGTTCTCCACCTAGCGGTTCTTTCAAAAGTTGTGCCACACACCTCTTAGAAACATTGAGTTACAGTGGCCTAGCCTTCGATTGGTCTGGAGAAGGAATCACCGTTCCTAGCTGATGAATCAAATGATTGTGAAAGGAACGGTGAAAAGTGCGGATCCTGTTTCAGTCTTTAGACTGAAACAGGATCCGCACTATTCACCTGTCCCACAAAGGCGCACTTCTCATGTCTGGCGCTAGTCCAACAAACCCAGAACTGACAGAGGCCCTGCACTTGCCACCCCAGAAAAATATCTCATCTCCAAAGAAGGATTCTTACGCTAACGGTTGAAAAGGGCTCCCGTTCTTGAAACGGTGGTGAAAGCATGGTGAAATACTACTGAAAACAATCCTATCTTCCCAGGCTCCGGTGCCAGGTTTGGGAAATACCAAGTTCCCTGGTCCTCAGCAGAGGGATCTCTGATAAAAGCATCATAGGCTTCAGGATGCAGAGACCGACCTCATGACTATTACGGTGCAAAACGCTATGGAAATGGCCAAAAATTACCAACATACTGGTGATTTCAAAAGGGTCAGGACGAAATCCGAAGCACGATCCACACTTTTCCCACCTCAGGCAAATATGCACTTACCAACTCTGGAGGTAAACCAATCAAAGGCAGGGCTGACAGAAGCCCCGCACTTACACCCCACCCAGAAATCTCAACTACCAGGCAGGATTCTTATGCTAATGCGAGAAACCTGCTGGGGTTCTGAAAATCATGGTGAAACCATAGTGGAACACTACTTAAAAGAACACGTTCTTTGTAGTCTCTAGGACCAACTATTGGAAATGCCAAGTTTACTGGGCCTCAGCCTGCTTTCGTCTGTGAAAACTCTGGTACGCTTCAGGAGGCAGAGACCAACATTAGGACAATTACGGTGAAAAGTGCTACGGAAAAATACCAAATAGTTCTCCACCTAGCGGTTCTTTCAAAAGTTGTGCCACACACCTCTTGGAAAGATCCAGTTACTCTGGCCTAGCCTTCGATTGGTCTGGAGGAGGAATCGCCGTTCCTAGCTGATGAATCAAATGATTCTGAAAGGAACGGTGAAAAGTGCGGATCCTGTTTCAGTCTTTAGACTGAAACAGGATCCGCACTATTCACCTGTCCCACAAAGGCGCACTTCTCATGTCTAGCGCTAGTTCAACAAACCCAGGATTGACAGAGGCCCTGCACTTGCCACCCCAGAAAAGTATCTCATCTCCAAAGAAGGATTCTTATGCTAACGGTTGTAAAGGGCTCCCGTTCTTGAAACGGTGGTGAAAGGATGGTGAAATAATGCTGAAAACAATCCTATCTTCCAAGGCTCCGGTGCCAGGTTTGGGAAACACCAAGTTCCCTGGGCCTCAGCAGAGGGTTCTCTGTGAAAAGCATCATACGCTTCAGGATGCAGAGACCGACCTCATGACTATTACGGTGCAAAACGCTATGGAAATGTCCAATAATTACCAGCATACTGGTGATTTCAGAAGGGTCAGGATGAAATCTGAAGCACGATCCACACTTTTCCCACCTCAGGCAAATATGCACTTACCAACTCTGGAGGTAAACCAATCAAAGGCAGGGCTGACAGAAGCCCCGCACTTACACCCCACCCAGAAATCTCAACTACCAGGCAGGATTCTTATGCTAATGCCAGAAACCTGCTCGGGTTCTGAAAATCATGGTGAAACCACAGTGGAACACTACTTAAAAGAACACTTTCTTTGTAGTCTCTAGTACCAACTATTGGAAATGCCAAGTTGACTGGGCCTCAGCCTGCTTTCGTCTGTGAAAACTCTCGTATGCTTAAGGATGCAGAGACCAATTTAGGACAATAACGGGGAAAAGTGCTACGGAAAAATACTAAATAGTTCTCCACCTAACGGTTCTTTCAGAAGTTGTGCCACACACCTCTTAGAAACATCGAGTTACATTGGCCTAGCCTTCGATTGGTCTGGAGAAGGAATCGCCATTCCTAGCTGATGAATCAAATGATTCTGAAAGGAACGGTGAAAAGTGCGGATCCTGTTTCAGTCTTTAGACTGAAGCAAGATCCGCACTATTCACCTGTCCCACAAAGGCGCACTTCTCATGTCTGGCGCTAGCCAACAAACCCAGGACTGACAGAGGCCCTGCACTTGCCACCCCAGAAAAATATCTCATCTCCAAAGAAGGATTCTTACGCTAACGGTTGAAAAGGGCTCCCGTTCTTGAAACGGTGGTGAAAGGATGGTGAAATACTACTGAAAACAATCCTATCTTCCAAGGCTCCGGTGCCAGGTTTGGGAAATACCAAGTTCCCTGGTCCTCAGCAGAGGGATCTCTGATAAAAGCATCATAGGCTTCAGGATGCAGAGACCGACCTCATGACTATTACGGTGCAAAATGCTATGGAAATGGCCAAAAATTACCAACATACTGATGATTTCAAAAGGGTCAGGACGAAATCTGAAGCACGATCCACACTTATCCCACCTCAGGCAAATATGCACTTTCCAACTCTGGAGGTAAACCAATCAAAGGCAGGGCTGACAGAAGCCCCGCACTTACACCCCACCCAGAAATCTCAACTACCAGGCAGGATTCTTATGCTAATGCGAGAAACCTGCTGGGGTTCTGAAAATCATGGTGAAACCATAGTGGAACACTACTTAAAAGAACACGTTCTTTGTAGTCTCTAGGACCAACTATTGGAAATGCCAAGTTTACTGGGCCTCAGCCTGCTTTCGTCTGTGAAAACTCTGGTACGCTTCAGGAGGCAGAGACCAACATTAGGACAATTAGGGTGAAAAGTGCTACGGAAAAATACCAAATAGTTCTCCACCTAGCGGTTCTTTCAAAAGTTGTGCCACACACCTCTTGGAAACATCGAGTTACAGTGGCCTAGCCTTCGATTGGTCTGGAGAAGGAATCACCGTTCCTAGCTGATGAATCAAATGATTGTGAAAGGAACGGTGAAAAGTGCGGATCCTGTTTCAGTCTTTAGACTGAAACAGGATCCGCACTATTCACCTGTCCCACAAAGGCGCACTTCTCATGTCTGGCGCTAGTCCAACAAACCCAGAACTGACAGAGGCCCTGCACTTGCCACCCCAGAAAAATATCTCATCTCCAAAGAAGGATTCTTACGCTAACGGTTGAAAAGGGCTCCCGTTCTTGAAACGGTGGTGAAAGCATGGTGAAATACTACTGAAAACAATCCTATCTTCCAAGGCTCCGGTGCCAGGTTTGGGAAATACCAAGTTCCCTGGTCCTCAGCAGAGGGATCTCTGATAAAAGCATCATAGGCTTCAGGATGCAGAGACCGACCTCATGACTATTACGGTGCAAAATGCTATGGAAATGGCCAAAAATTACCAACATACTGGTGATTTCAAAAGGGTCAGGACGAAATCTGAAGCACGATCCACACTTATCCCACCTCAGGCAAATATGCACTTTCCAACTCTGGAGGTAAACAAATCAAAGGCAGGGCTGACAGAATTGCCGCACTTACACCCCACCCAGAAATCTCAACTACCAGGCAGGATTCTTATGCTAATGCGAGAAACCTGCTCGGGTTCTGAAAATCATGGTGAAACCACAGTGGAACACTACTTAAAAGAACACTTTCTTTGTAGTCTCTAGGACCAACTATTGGAAATGCCAAGTTTACTGGGCCTCAGCCTGCTTTCATCTGTGAAAACTCTCGTATGCTTAAGGATGGAGAGACCAATTTAGGACAATTACGGTGAAAAGTGCTACGGAAAAATACCAAATAGTTCTCCACCTAGCGGTTCTTTCAAAAGTTGTGCCACACACCTCTTAGAAACATCGAGTTACAGTGGCCTAGCCTTCGATTTGTCTGGAGGAGGAATCGCCGTTCCTAGCTGATGAATCAAATGATTCTGAAAGGAACGGTGAAAAGTGCGGATCCTGTTTCAGTCTTTAGACTGAAACAGGATCCGCACTATTCACCTGTCCCACAAAGGCGCACTTCTCATGTCTGGCGCTAGTCCAACAAACCCAGGACTGACAGAGGCCCTGCACTTGCCACCCCAGAAAAATATCTCATCTCCAAAGAAGGATTCTTATGTTAACGGTTGAAAAGGCTTCACTTTCTTGAAACAGTGGTGAAAGGATCGTGAAATAACACTGAAAACAATCCTATCTTCCAAGGCTCCTGTGCCAGCTATGGGAAAGAGCAAGGTACCTGGGCCTCAGCAGAGGTTTCTCTGCAAAAAGCATCACAGGCTTCAGGATGCAGAGACCGACCTCATGACTATTACGGTGCACAACGCTATGGAAATGGCAAATAATTTCCAACACACTGGTCATTTCAAAAGTGTCAGGATGAAATCTGAAGCAGGATCCACACTTTTCCCATCTCACGCAAATATGCACTTACCAACTCTGGAGGTAAACAAATCAAAGGCTGGGCTGACAGAAGCCCCGCACTTACACCCCACCCAGAAATCTCAACTACCAGGCAGGATTCTAATGCTAATGCGAGAAACCTGCTAGGGTTCTGAAAACAATGGTGAAACCACAGTGGAATAATACTTAAAAGAACATTTTCTTTGTAGTCTCTAGGACAAACTATTGGAAATGTCAACTTTACTAGGCCTCAGCCTGTTTCCTCTGTGAAAACTCTGGTATGCTTAAGGAAGCAGAGACCAACCTTAGGACAATTACGGTGAAAACTGCTGCAGAAAAATACCAAATAGTTCTTCACCTTGCGGTTCTTTGAAAAGTTGGGCCAAACACTTCTTGGAAAGATCGAGTTACTTTGGCCTAGCCTTGGATTGGTCTGGAGAAGCAATCGCCATTCCCAGCTGATGAATCAAATGATTCTGAAAGGAACGGTGAAAAGTGCGGATCCTGTTTCAGTCTTCAGACTGAAACAGGATCCGCACTATTCACCTGTCCCACAAAGGCGCACTTCTCATGTCTGGCGCTAGTCCAACAAACCCAGGACTGACAGAGGCCCTGCACTTGCCACCCCAGAAAAATATCTCATCTCCAAAGAAGGATTCTTATGTTAACGGTTGAAAAGGCTTCACTTTCTTGAAACAGTGGTGAAAGGATGGTGAAATAACACTGAAAACAATCCTATCTTCCAAATCTCCTGTGCCAGCTATGGGAAAGAGCAAGGTACCTGGGCCTCAGCAGAGGTTTCTCTGCAAAAAGCATCACAGGCTTCAGGATGCAGAGACCGACCTCATGACTATTACGGTGCACAACGCTATGGAAATGGCAAATAATTTCCAACACACTGGTGATTTCAAAAGTGTCAGGATGAAATCTGAAGCAGGATCCACACTTTTCCCATCTCACGCAAATATGCACTTACCAAATCTGGAGGTAAACAAATCAAACGCAGGGCTGACAGAAGCCCCGCACTTACACCCAACCAAGAAATCTCAACTACCAGGGAGGATTCTAATGCTAATGCGAGAAACCTGCTAGGGTTCTGAAAACAATGGTGAAACCACAGTGGAATAATACTTAAAAGAACAGTTTCTTTGTAGTCTCTAGGACGAACTATTGGAAATGTCAACTTTACTAGGCCTCAACCTGTTTCTTCTGTGAAAACTCTGGTATGCTTAAGGATGCAGAGACCAACCTTAGGACAATTACGATGAAAAGTGCTACAGAAAAATACCAAAAAGTTCTCCACCCAGCGGTTCTTTCAAAAGTTGGGCCACACACCCCTTGGAAAGATCGAGTTACTTTGGCCTGGCCTTGGATTGGTCTGAAGAAGCAATCGCCATTCCTAGCTGATGAATCAAATGATTCTGAAAGGAACGGTGAAAAGTGCGGATCCTGTTTCAGTCTTTAGACTGAAACAGGATCCGCACTATTCACCTGTCCCAAAAAGGCGCCCTTCTCATGTCTGGCGCTAGTCCAACAAACCCAGGACTGACAGAGGCTCTGCACTGGCCACCCCAGAAAAATATCTCATCTCCAAAGAAGGATTCTTATGCTAACGGTTGAAAAGGCTTCACGTTCTTGTAACAGTGGTGAAAGGATGGTGAAATAATACTGAAAACAGTCCTTTATTCCAAGGCTCCGGTGCCAGGTTTGGGAAATACCAAGTTCCCTGGTCCTCAGCAGAGGGATCTCTGATAAAAGCATCATAGGCTTCAGGATGCAGAGACCGACCTCATGACTATTACGGTGCAAAATGCTATGGAAATGGCCAAAAATTACCAACATACTGGTGATTTCAAAAGGGTCAGGACGAAATCTGAAGCACGATCCACACTTTTCCCACCTCAGGCAAATATGCACTTACCAACTCTGGAGGTAAACCAATCAAAGGCAGGGCTGACAGAAGCCCCGCACTTACACCCCACCCAGAAATCTCAACTACCAGGCAGGATTCTTATGCTAATGCGAGAAACCTGCTCGGGTTCTGAAAATCATGGTGAAACCACAGTGGAACACTACTTAAAAGAACACTTTCTTTGTAGTCTCTAGGACCAACTATTGGAAATGCCAAGTTTACTGGGCCTCAGCCTGCTTTCATCTGTGAAAACTCTCGTATGCTTAAGGATGGAGAGACCAATTTAGGACAATTACGGTGAAAAGTGCTACGGAAAAATACCAAATAGTTCTCCACCTAGCGGTTCTTTCAAAAGTTGTGCCACACACCTCTTAGAAACATCGAGTTACAGTGGCCTAGCCTTCGATTTGTCTGGAGGAGGAATCACCGTTCCTAGCTGATGAATCAAAAGATTCTGAAAGGAACGGTGAAAAGTGCGGATCCTGTTTCAGTCTTTAGACTGAAACAGGATCCGCACTATTCACCTGTCCCACAAAGGCGCACTTCTCATGTCTAGCGCTAGTTCAAGAAACCCAGGATTGACAGAGGCCCTGCACTTGCCACCCCAGAAAAGTATCTCATCTCCAAAGAAGGATTCTTATGCTAACGGATGTAAAGGGCTCCCGTTCTTGAAACGGTGGTGAAAGGATGGTGAAATAATGCTGAAAACAATCCTATCTTCCAAGGCTCCAGTGCCAGGTTTGGGAAACACCGAGTTCCCTGGGCCTCAGCAGAGGGTTCTCTGTGAAAAGCATCATACGCTTCAGGATGCAGAGACCGACCTCATGACTATTACGGTGCAAAACGCTATGGAAATGTCCAATAATTACCAGCATACTGGTGATTTCAGAAGGGTCAGGATGAAATCTGAAGCACGATCCACACTTTTCCCACCTCAGGCAAATATGCACTTACCAACTCTGGAGGTAAACCAATCAAAGGCAGGGCTGACAGAAGCCCCGCACTTACACCCCACCCAGAAATCTCAACTACCAGGCAGGATTCTAATGCTAATGCGAGAAACCTGCTTGGGTTCTGAAAACAATGGTGAAACCACAGTGGAATAATACTTAAAAGAACATTTTCTTTGTAGTCTCTAGGACAAACTATTGGAAATGTCAACTTTACTAGGCCTCAACCTGTTTCGTCTGTGAAAACTCTGGTATGCTTAAGGATGCAGAGACCAACCTTAGGACAATTACGGTGAAAAGTGCTACAGAAAAATACCAAACAGTTCTCCACCCAGTGGTTCTTTCAAAAGTTGGGCCACACACCCCTTGGAAAGATCGAGTTACTTTGGCCTAGCCTTGGATTGGTCTGGAGAAGCAATCGCCACTCCTAGGTGATGAATCAAATCATTCTGAAAGGAACGGTGAAAAGTGCGGATCCTGTTTCAGTCTTTAGACTGAAACAGGATCCGCACTATTCACCTGTTCCACAAAGGCGCTCTTCTCATGTCTGGCGCTAGTCCAACAAACCCAGGACTGACAGAGGCCCTGCACTTGCCACCGCAGAAAAATATCTCATCTCCAAAGAAGGATTCTTATGCTAACGGTTGAAAAGTCTTCACGTTCTTGAAACAGTGGTGAAAGGATGGTGAAATAATACTGAAAACAGTCCTTTCTTCCAAGGGTCCGGTGCCAGCTATGGGAAAGAGCAAGGTACCTGGGCCTCAGCAGAGGTTTCTCTGCAAAAAGCATCACAGGCTTCAGGATGCAGAGACCGGCCTCATGACTATTACGGTGCACAACGCTATGGAAATGGCAAATAATTACCAACACAGGGGTGATTTCAAAAGTGTCAGGGTGAAATCTGAAGCAAGATCCATACTTTTCCCATCTCACGCAAATATGCACTTACCAACTCTGGAGGTAAACAAATCAAACGCTGGGCTGACAGAAGCCCCGCACATACACCCCACCCAGAAATCTCAACTACCAGGCAGGATTCTAATGCTAATGCGAGAAACCTGCTAGGGTTCTGAAAACAATGGTGAAACCACAGTGGAATAATACTTAAAAGAACATTTTCTTTGTCGTCTCTAGGACCAACTATTGGAAATGTCAACTTTACTAGGCCTCAGCCTGTTTCGTCTGTGAAAACTCTGGTATGCTTAAGGATGCAGAGACCAACCTTAGGACAATTACGGTGAAAAGTGCTACAGAAAAATACCAAATAGTTCTCCCCCAGCGGTTCTTTCAAAAGTTGGGCCCCACACCTCTTGGAAAGATCGAGTTACTTTGGCCTGGCCTTGGATTGGTCTGGAGAAGCAATCTCCATTCCTGGTTGATGAATCAAATGATTCTGAAAGGAACGGTGAAAAGTGCGGATCCTGTTTCAGTCTTTAGACTGAAACAGGATCCGCACTATTCACCTGTCCCACAAAGGCGCTCTTCTCATGTCTGGCGCTAGTCCAACAAACCCAGGACTGACAGAGGCCCTGCACTTGCCACCCCAGAAAAATATCTCATCTCCAAAAAGGATCCTTACGCTAACGGTTGAAAAGGGCTCCCGTTCTTGAAACGGTAGTGAAAGCATGGTGAAATACTACTGAAAACAATCCTATCTTCCCAGGCTCCGGTGCCAGGTTTGGGATATACCAAGTTCCCTGGTCCTCAGCAGAGGGATCTCTGATAAAAGCATCATAGGCTTCAGGATGCAGAGACCGACCTCATGACTATTACGGTGCAAAATGCTATGGAAATGGCCAAAAATTACCAACATACTGGTGATTTCAAAAGGGTCAGGACGAAATCTGAAGCACGATCCACACTTTTCCCACCTCAGGCAAATATGCGCTTACCAACTCTGGAGGTAAACCAATCAAAGGCAGGGCTGACAGAATTGCCGCACTTACACCCCACCCAGAAATCTCAACTACCAGGCAGGATTCTTATGCTAATGCGAGAAACCTGCTCGGGTTCTGAAAATCATGGTGAAACCACAGTGGAACACTACCTAAAAGAACACGTTCTTTGTAGTCTCTAGGACCAACTATTGGAAATGCCAAATTCACTGGGCCTCAGCCTGCTTTCGTCTGTGAAAACTCTTGTACGCTTCAGGAGGCAGAGACAAACATTAGGACAATTACGGTGAAAAGTGCTACGGAAAAATACCAAATAGTTCTCCACCTAGCGGTTCTTTCAAAAGTTGTGTCACACACCTCTTGGAAAGATCCAGTTACTCTGGCCTAGCCTTCGATTGGTCTGGAGGAGGAATCACCGTTCCTAGCTGATGAATCAAATGATTCTGAAAGGAACGGTGAAAAGTGCGGATCCTGTTTCAGTCTTTAGACTGAAACAGGATCCGCACTATTCACCTGTCCCACAAAGGCGCACTTCTCATGTCTGGCGCTAGTCCAACAAACCCAGGACTGACAGAGGCCCTGCACTTGCCACCCCAGAAAAATATCTCATCTCCAAAGAAGGATTCTTACGCTAACGGTTGAAAAGGGCTCCCGTTCTTGAAACGGTGGTGAAAGCATGGTGAAATACTACTGAAAACAATCCTATCTTCCCAGGCTCCGGTGCCAGGTTTGGGAAATACCAAGTTCCCTGGTCCTCAGCAGAGGGATCTCTGATAAAAGCATCATAGGCTTCAGGATGCAGAGACCGACCTCATGACTATTACGGTGCAAAATGCTATGGAAATGGCCAAAAATTACCAACATACTGGTGATTTCAAAAGGGTCAGGACGAAATCTGAAGCACGATCCACACTTTTCCCACCTCAGGCAAATATGCGCTTACCAACTCTGGAGGTAAACCAAACAAAGGCAGGGCTGACAGAATTGCCGCACTTACACCCCACCCAGAAATCTCAACTACCAGGCAGGATTCTTATGCTAATGCGAGAAACCTGCTCGGGTTCTGAAAATCATGGTCAAACCATAGTGGAACACTACCTAAAAGAACACATTCTTTGTAGTCTCTAGGACCAACTATTGGAAATGCCAAGTTTACTGGGCCTCAGCCTGCTTTCGTCTGTGAAAACTCTGGTACGCTTCAGGAGGCAGAGACCAACATTAGGACAATTACGGTGAAAAGTGCTACGGAAAAATACCAAATAGTTCTCCACCTAGCGGTTCTTTCAAAAGTTGTGCCATACACCTCTTGGAAAGATCCAGTTACTCTGGACTAGCCTTCGATTGGTCTGGAGGAGGAATCGCCGTTCCTAGCTGATGAATCAAATGATTCTGAAAGGAACGGTGAAAAGTGCGGATCCTGTTTCAGTCTTTAGACTGAAACAGGATCCGCACTATTCACCTGTCCCACAAAGGCGCACTTCTCATGTCTGGCGCTAGTCCAACAAACCCAGGACTGACAGAGGCCCTGCACTTGCCACCCCAGAAAAATATCTCATCTCCAAAGAAGGATTCTTACGCTAACGGTTGAAAAGGGCTCCCGTTCTTGAAACGGTGGTGAAAGCATGGTGAAATACTACTGAAAACAATCCTATCTTCCCAGGCTCCGGTGCCAGGTTTGGGATATACCAAGTTCCCTGGTCCTCAGCAGAGGGATCTCTGATAAAAGCATCATAGGCTTCAGGATGCAGAGAACGACCTCATGACTATTACGGTGCAAAATGCTATGGAAATGGCCAAAAATTACCAACATACTGGTGATTTCAAAAGGGTCAGGACGAAATCTGAAGCACGATCCACACTTATCCCACCTCAGGCAAATATGCACTTACCAACTCTGGAGGTAAACCAATCAAAGGCAGGGCTGACAGAAGCCCCGCACTTACACCCCACCCAGAAATCTCAACTACCAGGCAGGATTCTTATGCTAATGCGAGAAACCTGCTGGGGTTCTGAAAATCATGGTGAAACCATAGTGGAACACTACTTAAAAGAACACGTTCTTTGTAGTCTCTAGGACCAACTATTGGAAATGCCAAGTTGACTGGGCCTCAGCCTGCTTTCGTCTGTGAAAACTCTCGTATGCTTAAGGATGCAGAGACCAATTTAGGACAATAACGGGGAAAAGTGCTACGGAAAAATACTAAATAGTTCTCCACCTAGCGGTTCTTTCAGAAGTTGTGCCACACATCTCTTGGAAAGATCCAGTTACTCTGGCCTAGCCTTCGATTGGTCTGGAGAAGGAATCGCCGTTCCTAGCTGATGAATCAAATGATTCTGAAAGGAACGGTGAAAAGTGCGGATCCTGTTTCAGTCTTTAGACTGAAACAGGATCTGCACTATTCACCTGTCCCACAAAGGCACACTTCTCATGTCTGGCGCTAGTCCAACAAACCCAGGACTGACAGAGGCCCTGCACTTGCCACCCCAGAAAAATATCTCATCTCCAAAGAAGGATTCTTATGTTAACGGTTGAAAAGGCTTCACTTTCTTGAAACAGTGGTGAAAGGATGGTGAAATAACACTGAAAACAATCCTATCTTCCAAGGCTCCTGTGCCAGCTATGGGAAAGAGCAAGGTACCTGGGCCTCAGCAGAGGTTTCTCTGCAAAAAGCATCACAGGCTTCAGGATGCAGAGACCGACCTCATGACTATTACGGTGCACAACGCTATGGAAATGGCAAATAATTACCAACACACTGGTGATTTCAAAAGTGTCAGGATGAAATCTGAAGCACGATCCACACTTTTGCCATCTCAGGCAAATATGCACTTACCAACTCTGGAGGTAAACAAATCAAAGGCTGGGCTGACAGAAGCCCCGCACTTACACCCCACCCAGAAATCTCAACTACCAGGCAGGATTCTAATGCTAATGCGAGAAACCTGCTAGGGTTCTGAAAACAATGGTGAAACCACAGTGGAATAATACTTAAAAGAACATTTTCTTGGTAGTCTCTAGGACCAACTATTGGAAATGTCAACTTTACTAGGTCTCAGCCTGTTTTGTCTGTGAAAACTCTGGTATGCTTAAGGATGCAGAGACCAACCTTAGGACAATTACGGTGAAAAGTGCTACAGAAAAATACCAAATAGTTCTCCAGCTAGCGGTTCTTTCAAAAGTTGGGCCACACACCTCTTGGAATGATCGAGTTACTTTGGCCTAGCCTTGGATTGGTCTGGAGAAGCAATCGCCATTCCTAGCTGATGAATCAAATGATTCTGAAAGGAACGGTGAAAAGTGCGGATCCTGTTTCAGTCTTTAGACTGAAACAGGATCCGCACTATTCACCTGTCCCACAAAGGCGCACTTCTCATGTCTGGCGCTAGTCCAACAAACCCAGGACTGACAGAGGCCCTGCACTTGCCACCCCAGAAAAATATCTCATCTCCAAAGAATGATTCTTATGTTAACGGTTGAAAAGGCTTCACTTTCTTGAAACAGTGGTGAAAGGATGGTGAAATAACACTGAAAACAATCCTATCTTCCAAGGCTCCTGTGCCAGCTATGGGAAAGAGCAAGGTACCTGGGCCTCAGCAGAGGTTTCTCTGCAAAAAGCATCACAGGCTTCAGGATGCAGAGACCGACCTCATGACTATTACGGTGCACAACGCTATGGAAATGGCAAATAATTTCCAACACACTGGTGATTTCAAAAGTGTCAGGATGAAATCTGAAGCAGGATCCACACTTTTCCCATCTCACGCAAATATGCACTTACCAAATCTGGAGGTAAACAAATCAAACGCAGGGCTGACAGAAGCCCCGCACTTACACCCAACCAAGAAATCTCAACTACCAGGGAGGATTCTAATGCTAATGCGAGAAACCTGCTAGGGTTCTGAAAACAATGGTGAAACCACAGTGGAATAATACTTAAAAGAACAGTTTCTTTGTAGTCTCTAGGACGAACTATTGGAAATGTCAACTTTACTAGGCCTCAACCTGTTTCTTCTGTGAAAACTCTGGTATGCATAAGGATGCAGAGACCAACCTTAGGGCAATTACGGTGAAAAGTGCTACAGAAAAATACCAAATAGTTCTCCACCCAGCGGTTCTTTCAAAAGTTGGGCCACACACCCCTTGGAAAGATCCAGTTACTTTGGCCTGGCCTTGGATTGGTCTGGAGAAGCAATCGCCATTCCTAGCTGATGAATCAAATGATTCTGAAAGGAACGGTGAAAAGTGCGGATCCTGTTTCAGTCTTTAGACTGAAACAGGATCCGCACTATTCACCTGTCCCAAAAAGGCGCCCTTCTCATGTCTGGCGCTAGTCCAACAAACCCAGGACTGACAGAGGCCCTGCACTGGCCACCCCAGAAAAATATCTCATCTCCAAAGAAGGATTCTTATGCTAACGGTTGAAAAGGCTTCACGTTCTTGTAACAGTGGTGAAAGGATGGTGAAATAATACTGAAAACAATCCTATCTTCCAAGGCTCCCGTGCCAGCTATGAGAAAGAGCAAGGTACCTGGGCCTCAGCAGAGGTTTCTCTGCAAAAAGCATCACAGGCTTCAGGATGCAGAGACCGAGCTCATGACTATTACGGTGCACAACGCTATGGAAATGGCAAATAATTACCAACACACTGGTGATTTCAAAAGTGTCAGGATGAAATCTGAAGCACGATCCACACTTTTGCCATCTCAGGCAAATATGCACTTACCAACTCTGGAGGTAAACAAATCAAAGGCTGGGCTGACAGAAGCCCCGCACTTACACCCCACCCAGAAATCTCAACTACCAGGCAGGATTCTAATGCTAATGCGAGAAACCTGCTAGGGTTCTGAAAACAATGGTGAAACCACAGTGGAATAATACTTAAAAGAACATTTTCTTTGTAGTCTCTAGGGCAAACTATTGGAAATGTCAACTTTACTAGGCCTCAACCTGTTTCGTCTGTGAAGACTCTGGTATGCTTAAGGATGCAGAGACCAACCTTAGGACAATTACGGTGAAAAGTGCTACAGAAAAATACCAAACAGTTCTCCACCCAGCGGTTCTTTCAAAAGTTGGGCCACACACCCCTTGGAAAGATCGAGTTACTTTGGCCTAGCCTTGGATTGGTCTGGAGAAGCAATCGCCATTCCTAGCTGATGAATCAAATGATTCTGAAAGGAACGGTGAAAAGTGCGGATCCTGTTTCAGTCTTTAGACTGAAACAGGATCCGCACTATTCACCTGTTCCACAAAGGCGCTCTTCTCATGTCTGGCGCTAGTCCAACAAACCCAGGACTGACAGAGGCCCTGCACTTGCCACCGCAGAAAAATATCTCATCTCCAAAGAAGGATTCTTATGCTAACGGTTGAAAAGTCTTCACGTTCTTGAAACAGTGGTGAAAGGATGGTGAAATAATACTGAAAACAGTCCTTTCTTCCAAGGCTCCGGTGCCAGCTATGGGAAAGAGAAAGGTACCTGGGCCTCAGCAGAGGTTTCTCTGCAAAAAGCATCACAGGCTTCAGGATGCAGAGACCGGCCTCATGACTATTACGGTGCACAACGCTATGGAAATGGCAAATAATTACCAACACAGGGGTGATTTCAAAAGTGTCAGGTTGAAATCTGAAGCACGATCCACACTTTTCCCATCTCACGCAAATATGCACTTACCAACTCTGGAGGTAAACAAATCAAAGGCTGGGCTGACAGAAGCCCCGCACTTACACCCCACCCAGAAATCTCAACTACCAGGCAGGATTCTAATGCTAATGCGAGAAACCTGCTAGGGTTCTGAAAACAATGGTGAAACCACAGTGGAATAATACTTAAAAGAACATTTTCTTTGTAGTCTCTAGGACAAACTATTGGAAATGTCAACTTTACTAGGCCTCAGCCTGTTTCATCTGTGAAAACTCTGGTATGCTTAAGGAAGCAGAGACCAACCTTAGGACAATTACGGTGAAAACTGCTGCAGAAAAATACCAAATAGTTCTTCACCTTGCGGTTCTTTGAAAAGTTGGGCCAAACACTTCTTGGAAAGATCGAGTTACTTTGGCCTAGCCTTGGATTGGTCTGGAGAAGCAATCGCCATTCCTAGCTGATGAATCAAATGATTCTGAAAGGAACGGTGAAAAGTGCGGATCCTGTTTCAGTCTTTAGACTGAAACAGGATCCGCACTATTCACCTGTCCCAAAAAGGCGCCCTTCTCATGTCTGGCGCTAGTCCAACAAACCCAGGACTGACAGAGGCTCTGCACTGGCCACCCCAGAAAAATATCTCATCTCCAAAGAAGGATTCTTATGCTAACGGTTGAAATGGCTTCACGTTCTTGTAACAGTGGTGAAAGGATGGTGAAATAATACTGAAAACAATCGTATCTTCCAAGGCTCCCGTGCCAGCTTTGGGAAAGAGCAAGGTACCTGGGCCTCAGCAGAGGTTTCTCTGCAAAAGGCATCACAGGCTTCAGGATGCAGAGACCGAGCTCATGACTATTACGGTGCACAACGCTATGGAAATGGCAAATAATTACCAACACACTGGTGATTTCAAAAGTGTCAGGATGAAATCTGAAGCACGATCCACACTTTTGCCATCTCAGGCAAATATGCACTTACCAACTCTGGAGGTAAACAAATCAAAGGCTGGGCTGACAGAAGCCCCGCACTGACACCCCACCTAGAAATCTCAACTACCAGGCAGGATTCTAATGCTAATGCGAGAAACCTGCTAGGGTTCTGAAAACAATGGTGAAACCACAGTGGAATAATACTTAAAAGAACATTTTCTTTGTAGTCTCTAGGGCAAACTATTGGAAATGTCAACTTTACTAGGCCTCAACCTGTTTCGTCTGTGAAGACTCTGGTATGCTTAAGGATGCAGAGACCAACCTTAGGACAATTACGGTGAAAAGTGCTACAGAAAAACACCAAATAGTTCTCCACCCAGCGGTTCTTTCAAAAGTTGGGCCACACACCCCTTGGAAAGATCGAGTTACTTTGGCCTAGCCTTGGATTGGTCTGGAGAAGCAATCGCCATTCCTAGCTGATGAATCAAATGATTCTGAAAGGAACGGTGAAAAGTGCGGATCCTGTTTCAGTCTTTAGACTGAAGCAAGATCCGCACTATTCACCTGTCCCACAAAGGCGCACTTCTCATGTCTGGCGCTAGTCCAACAAACCCAGGACTGACAGAGGCCCTGCACTTGCCACCCCAGAAAAATATCTCATCTCCAAAGAAGGATTCTTACGCTAACGGTTGAAAAGGGCTCCCGTTCTTGAAACGGTGGTGAAAGGATGGGGAAATACTACTGAAAACAATCCTATCTTCCCAGGCTCCGGTCCCAGGTTTGGGAAATACCAAGTTCCCTGGTCCTCAGCAGAGGGATCTCTGATAAAAGCATCATAGGCTTCAGGATGCAGAGACCGACCTCATGACTATTACGGTGCAAAATGCTATGGAAATGGCCAAAAATTACCAACATACTGGTGATTTCAGAAGGGTCAGGACGAAATCTGAAGCACGATCCACACTTATCCCACCTCAGGCAAATATGCACTTTCCAACTCTGGAGGTAAACAAATCAAAGGCAGGGCTGACAGAATTGCCGCACTTACACCCCACCCAGAAATCTCAACTACCAGGCAGGATTCTTATGCTAATGCGAGAAACCTGCTCGGGTTCTGAAAATCATGGTGAAACCACAGTGGAACACTACTTAAAAGAACACTTTCTTTGTAGTCTCTAGGACCAACTTTTGGAAATGCCAAGTTTACTGGGCCTCAGCCTGCTTTCGTCTGTGAAAACTCTCGTATGCTTAAGGATGGAGAGACCAATTTAGGACAATTACGGTGAAAAGTGCTACGGAAAAATACCAAATAGTTCTCCACCTAGCGGTTCTTTCAAAAGTTGTGCCACACACCTCTTAGAAACATCGAGTTACAGTGGCCTAGCCTTCGATTGGTCTGGAGAAGGAATCACCGTTCCTAGCTGATGAATCAAATGATTCTGAAAGGAACGGTGAAAAGTGCGGATCCTGTTTCAGTCTTTAGACTGAAACAGGATCCGCACTATTCACCTGTCCCACAAAGGCGCACTTCTCATGTCTGGCGCTAGTCCAACAAACCCAGAACTGACAGAGGCCCTGCACTTGCCACCCCAGAAAAATATCTCATCTCCAAAGAAGGATTCTTACGCTAACGGTTGAAAAGGGCTCCCGTTCTTGAAACGGTGGTGAAAGCATGGTGAAATACTACTGAAAACAATCCTATCTTCCCAGGCTCCGGTCCCAGGTTTGGGAAATACCAAGTTCCCTGGTCCTCAGCAGAGGGATCTCTGATAAAAGCATCATAGGCTTCAGGATGTAGAGACCGACCTCATGACTATTACGGTGCAAAATGCTATGGAAATGGCCAAAAATTACCAACATACTGGTGATTTCAAAAGGGTCAGGACGAAATCTGAAGCACGATCCACACTTTTCCCACCTCAGGCAAATATGCACTTACCAACTCTGGAGGTAAACCAATCAAAGGCAGGGCTGACAGAAGCCCCGCACTTACACCCCACCCAGAAATCTCAACTACCAGGCAGGATTCTTATGCTAATGCGAGAAACCTGCTGGGGTTCTGAAAACAATGGTGAAACCACAGTGGAATAATACTTAAAAGAACATTTTCTTTGTAGTCTCTAGGACAAACTATTGGAAATGTCAACTTTACTAGGCCTCAGCCTGTTTCATCTGTGAAAACTCTGGTATGCTTAAGGAAGCAGAGACCAACCTTAGGACAATTACGGTGAAAACTGCTGCAGAAAAATACCAAATAGTTCTTCACCTTGCGGTTCTTTGAAAAGTTGGGCCAAACACTTCTTGGAAAGATCGAGTTACTTTGGCCTAGCCTTGGATTGGTCTGGAGAAGCAATCGCCATTCCTAGCTGATGAATCAAATGATTCTGAAAGGAACGGTGAAAAGTGCGGATCCTGTTTCAGTCTTTAGACTGAAACAGGATCCGCACTATTCACCTGTCCCAAAAAGGCGCCCTTCTCATGTCTGGCGCTAGTCCAACAAACCCAGGACTGACAGAGGCTCTGCACTGGCCACCCCAGAAAAATATCTCATCTCCAAAGAAGGATTCTTATGCTAACGGTTGAAATGGCTTCACGTTCTTGTAACAGTGGTGAAAGGATGGTGAAATAATACTGAAAACAATCGTATCTTCCAAGGCTCCCGTGCCAGCTTTGGGAAAGAGCAAGGTACCTGGGCCTCAGCAGAGGTTTCTCTGCAAAAGGCATCACAGGCTTCAGGATGCAGAGACCGAGCTCATGACTATTACGGTGCACAACGCTATGGAAATGGCAAATAATTACCAACACACTGGTGATTTCAAAAGTGTCAGGATGAAATCTGAAGCACGATCCACACTTTTGCCATCTCAGGCAAATATGCACTTACCAACTCTGGAGGTAAACAAATCAAAGGCTGGGCTGACAGAAGCCCCGCACTGACACCCCACCTAGAAATCTCAACTACCAGGCAGGATTCTAATGCTAATGCGAGAAACCTGCTAGGGTTCTGAAAACAATGGTGAAACCACAGTGGAATAATACTTAAAAGAACATTTTCTTTGTAGTCTCTAGGGCAAACTATTGGAAATGTCAACTTTACTAGGCCTCAACCTGTTTCGTCTGTGAAGACTCTGGTATGCTTAAGGATGCAGAGACCAACCTTAGGACAATTACGGTGAAAAGTGCTACAGAAAAATACCAAATAGTTCTCCACCCAGCGGTTCTTTCAAAAGTTGGGCCACACACCCCTTGGAAAGATCGAGTTACTTTGGCCTAGCCTTGGATTGGTCTGGAGAAGCAATCGCCATTCCTAGCTGATGAATCAAATGATTCTGAAAGGAACGGTGAAAAGTGCGGATCCTGTTTCAGTCTTTAGACTGAAGCAAGATCCGCACTATTCACCTGTCCCAAAAAGGCGCACTTCTCATGTCTGGCGCTAGTCCAACAAACCCAGGACTGACAGAGGCCCTGCACTTGCCACCCCAGAAAAATATCTCATCTCCAAAGAAGGATTCTTACGCTAACGGTTGAAAAGGGCTCCCGTTCTTGAAACGGTGGTGAAAGGATGGGGAAATACTACTGAAAACAATCCTATCTTCCCAGGCTCCGGTCCCAGGTTTGGGAAATACCAAGTTCCCTGGTCCTCAGCAGAGGGATCTCTGATAAAAGCATCATAGGCTTCAGGATGCAGAGACCGACCTCATGACTATTACGGTGCAAAATGCTATGGAAATGGCCAAAAATTACCAACATACTGGTGATTTCAGAAGGGTCAGGACGAAATCTGAAGCACGATCCACACTTATCCCACCTCAGGCAAATATGCACTTTCCAACTCTGGAGGTAAACAAATCAAAGGCAGGGCTGACAGAATTGCCGCACTTACACCCCACCCAGAAATCTCAACTACCAGGCAGGATTCTTATGCTAATGCGAGAAACCTGCTCGGGTTCTGAAAATCATGGTGAAACCACAGTGGAACACTACTTAAAAGAACACTTTCTTTGTAGTCTCTAGGACCAACTTTTGGAAATGCCAAGTTTACTGGGCCTCAGCCTGCTTTCGTCTGTGAAAACTCTCGTATGCTTAAGGATGGAGAGACCAATTTAGGACAATTACGGTGAAAAGTGCTACGGAAAAATACCAAATAGTTCTCCACCTAGCGGTTCTTTCAAAAGTTGTGCCACACACCTCTTAGAAACATCGAGTTACAGTGGCCTAGCCTTCGATTGGTCTGGAGAAGGAATCACCGTTCCTAGCTGATGAATCAAATGATTCTGAAAGGAACGGTGAAAAGTGCGGATCCTGTTTCAGTCTTTAGACTGAAACAGGATCCGCACTATTCACCTGTCCCACAAAGGCGCACTTCTCATGTCTGGCGCTAGTCCAACAAACCCAGAACTGACAGAGGCCCTGCACTTGCCACCCCAGAAAAATATCTCATCTCCAAAGAAGGATTCTTACGCTAACGGTTGAAAAGGGCTCCCGTTCTTGAAACGGTGGTGAAAGCATGGTGAAATACTACTGAAAACAATCCTATCTTCCCAGGCTCCGGTCCCAGGTTTGGGAAATACCAAGTTCCCTGGTCCTCAGCAGAGGGATCTCTGATAAAAGCATCATAGGCTTCAGGATGTAGAGACCGACCTCATGACTATTACGGTGCAAAATGCTATGGAAATGGCCAAAAATTACCAACATACTGGTGATTTCAAAAGGGTCAGGACGAAATCTGAAGCACGATCCACACTTTTCCCACCTCAGGCAAATATGCACTTACCAACTCTGGAGGTAAACCAATCAAAGGCAGGGCTGACAGAAGCCCCGCACTTACACCCCACCCAGAAATCTCAACTACCAGGCAGGATTCTTATGCTAATGCGAGAAACCTGCTGGGGTTCTGAAAACAATGGTGAAACCACAGTGGAATAATACTTAAAAGAACATTTTCTTTGTAGTCTCTAGGACAAACTATTGGAAATGTCAACTTTACTAGGCCTCAGCCTGTTTCATCTGTGAAAACTCTGGTATGCTTAAGGAAGCAGAGACCAACCTTAGGACAATTACGGTGAAAACTGCTGCAGAAAAATACCAAATAGTTCTTCACCTTGCGGTTCTTTGAAAAGTTGGGCCAAACACTTCTTGGAAAGATCGAGTTACTTTGGCCTAGCCTTGGATTGGTCTGGAGAAGCAATCGCCATTCCTAGCTGATGAATCAAATGATTCTGAAAGGAACGGTGAAAAGTGCGGATCCTGTTTCAGTCTTTAGACTGAAACAGGATCCGCACTATTCACCTGTCCCAAAAAGGCGCCCTTCTCATGTCTGGCGCTAGTCCAACAAACCCAGGACTGACAGAGGCTCTGCACTGGCCACCCCAGAAAAATATCTCATCTCCAAAGAAGGATTCTTATGCTAACGGTTGAAATGGCTTCACGTTCTTGTAACAGTGGTGAAAGGATGGTGAAATAATACTGAAAACAATCGTATCTTCCAAGGCTCCCGTGCCAGCTTTGGGAAAGAGCAAGGTACCTGGGCCTCAGCAGAGGTTTCTCTGCAAAAGGCATCACAGGCTTCAGGATGCAGAGACCGAGCTCATGACTATTACGGTGCACAACGCTATGGAAATGGCAAATAATTACCAACACACTGGTGATTTCAAAAGTGTCAGGATGAAATCTGAAGCACGATCCACACTTTTGCCATCTCAGGCAAATATGCACTTACCAACTCTGGAGGTAAACAAATCAAAGGCTGGGCTGACAGAAGCCCCGCACTGACACCCCACCTAGAAATCTCAACTACCAGGCAGGATTCTAATGCTAATGCGAGAAACCTGCTAGGGTTCTGAAAACAATGGTGAAACCACAGTGGAATAATACTTAAAAGAACATTTTCTTTGTAGTCTCTAGGGCAAACTATTGGAAATGTCAACTTTACTAGGCCTCAACCTGTTTCGTCTGTGAAGACTCTGGTATGCTTAAGGATGCAGAGACCAACCTTAGGACAATTACGGTGAAAAGTGCTACAGAAAAATACCAAATAGTTCTCCACCCAGCGGTTCTTTCAAAAGTTGGGCCACACACCCCTTGGAAAGATCGAGTTACTTTGGCCTAGCCTTGGATTGGTCTGGAGAAGCAATCGCCATTCCTAGCTGATGAATCAAATGATTCTGAAAGGAACGGTGAAAAGTGCGGATCCTGTTTCAGTCTTTAGACTGAAGCAAGATCCGCACTATTCACCTGTCCCACAAAGGCGCACTTCTCATGTCTGGCGCTAGTCCAACAAACCCAGGACTGACAGAGGCCCTGCACTTGCCACCCCAGAAAAATATCTCATCTCCAAAGAAGGATTCTTACGCTAACGGTTGAAAAGGGCTCCCGTTCTTGAAACGGTGGTGAAAGGATGGGGAAATACTACTGAAAACAATCCTATCTTCCCAGGCTCCGGTCCCAGGTTTGGGAAATACCAAGTTCCCTGGTCCTCAGCAGAGGGATCTCTGATAAAAGCATCATAGGCTTCAGGATGCAGAGACCGACCTCATGACTATTACGGTGCAAAATGCTATGGAAATGGCCAAAAATTACCAACATACTGGTGATTTCAGAAGGGTCAGGACGAAATCTGAAGCACGATCCACACTTATCCCACCTCAGGCAAATATGCACTTTCCAACTCTGGAGGTAAACAAATCAAAGGCAGGGCTGACAGAATTGCCGCACTTACACCCCACCCAGAAATCTCAACTACCAGGCAGGATTCTTATGCTAATGCGAGAAACCTGCTCGGGTTCTGAAAATCATGGTGAAACCACAGTGGAACACTACTTAAAAGAACACTTTCTTTGTAGTCTCTAGGACCAACTTTTGGAAATGCCAAGTTTACTGGGCCTCAGCCTGCTTTCGTCTGTGAAAACTCTCGTATGCTTAAGGATGGAGAGACCAATTTAGGACAATTACGGTGAAAAGTGCTACGGAAAAATACCAAATAGTTCTCCACCTAGCGGTTCTTTCAAAAGTTGTGCCACACACCTCTTAGAAACATCGAGTTACAGTGGCCTAGCCTTCGATTGGTCTGGAGAAGGAATCACCGTTCCTAGCTGATGAATCAAATGATTCTGAAAGGAACGGTGAAAAGTGCGGATCCTGTTTCAGTCTTTAGACTGAAACAGGATCCGCACTATTCACCTGTCCCACAAAGGCGCACTTCTCATGTCTGGCGCTAGTCCAACAAACCCAGAACTGACAGAGGCCCTGCACTTGCCACCCCAGAAAAATATCTCATCTCCAAAGAAGGATTCTTACGCTAACGGTTGAAAAGGGCTCCCGTTCTTGAAACGGTGGTGAAAGCATGGTGAAATACTACTGAAAACAATCCTATCTTCCCAGGCTCCGGTCCCAGGTTTGGGAAATACCAAGTTCCCTGGTCCTCAGCAGAGGGATCTCTGATAAAAGCATCATAGGCTTCAGGATGTAGAGACCGACCTCATGACTATTACGGTGCAAAATGCTATGGAAATGGCCAAAAATTACCAACATACTGGTGATTTCAAAAGGGTCAGGACGAAATCTGAAGCACGATCCACACTTTTCCCACCTCAGGCAAATATGCACTTACCAACTCTGGAGGTAAACCAATCAAAGGCAGGGCTGACAGAAGCCCCGCACTTACACCCCACCCAGAAATCTCAACTACCAGGCAGGATTCTTATGCTAATGCGAGAAACCTGCTGGGGTTCTGAAAATCATGGTGAAACCATAGTGGAACACTACTTAAAAGAACACGTTCTTTGTAGTCTCTAGGACCAACTATTGGAAATGCCAAGTTTACTGGGCCTCAGCCTGCTTTCGTCTGTGAAAACTCTGGTACGCTTCAGGAGGCAGAGACCAACATTAGGACAATTACGGTGAAAAGTGCTACGGAAAAATACCAAATAGTTCTCTACCTAGCGGTTCTTTCAAAAGTTGTGCCACACACCTCTTGGAAAGATCCAGTTACTCTGGCCTAGCCTTCGATTGGTCTGGAGGAGGAATCGCCGTTCCTAGCTGATGAATCAAATGATTCTGAAAGGAATGGTGAAAAGTGCGGATCCTGTTTCAGTCTTTAGACTGAAACAGGATCCGCACTATTCACCTGTCCCACAAAGGCGCACTTCTCATGTCTGGCGCTAGTCCAACAAACCCAGGACTGACAGAGGCCCTGCACTTGCCACCCCAGAAAAATATCTCATCTCCAAAGAAGGATTCTTACGCTAACGGTTGAAAAGGGCTCCCGTTCTTGAAACGGTGGTGAAAGCATGGTGAAATACTACTGAAAACAATCCTATCTTCCCAGGCTCCGGTGCCAGGTTTGGGAAATACCAAGTTCCCTGGTCCTCAGCAGAGGGATCTCTGATAAAAGCATCATAGGCTTCAGGATGCAGAGACCGACCTCATGACTATTACGGTGCAAAATGCTATGGAAATGGCCAAAAATTACCAACATACTGGTGATTTCAAAAGGGTCAGGACGAAATCTGAAGCACGATCCACACTTTTCCCACCTCAGGCAAATATGCACTTACCAACTCTGGAGGTAAACCAATCAAAGGCAGGGCTGACAGAAGCCCCGCACTTACACCCCACCCAGAAATCTCAACTACCAGGCAGGATTCTTATGCTAATGCGAGAAACCTGCTGGGGTTCTGAAAATCATGGTGAAACCATAGTGGAACACTACTTAAAAGAACACGTTCTTTGTAGTCTCTAGGACCAACTATTGGAAATGCCAAGTTTACTGGGCCTCAGCCTGCTTTCGTCTGTGAAAACTCTGGTACGCTTCAGGAGGCAGAGACCAACATTAGGACAATTACGGTGAAAAGTGCTACGGAAAAATACCAAATAGTTCTCCACCTAGCGGTTCTTTCAAAAGTTGTGCCACACACCTCTTGGAAAGATCCAGTTACTCTGGCCTAGCCTTCGATTGGTCTGGAGGAGGAATCGCCGTTCCTAGCTGATGAATCAAATGATTCTGAAAGGAACGGTGAAAAGTGCGGATCCTGTTTCAGTCTTTAGACTGAAACAGGATCCGCACTATTCACCTGTCCCACAAAGGCGCACTTCTCATGTCTGGCGCTAGTCCAACAAACCCAGGACTGACAGAGGCCCTGCACTTGCCACCCCAGAAAAATATCTCATCTCCAAAGAAGGATTCTTATGCTAACGGTTGAAAAGGGCTCCCGTTCTTGAAATGGTGGTGAAAGCATGGTGAAATACTACTGAAAACAATCCTATCTTCCCAGGCTCCGGTCCCAGTTTTGGGATATACCAAGTTCCCTGGTCCTCAGCAGAGGGATCTCTGATAAAAGCATCATAGGCTTCAGGATGCAGAGACCGACCTCATGACTATTACGGTGCAAAATGCTATTGAAATGGCCAAAAATTACCAACATACTGGTGATTTCAAAAGGGTCAGGACGAAATCTGAAGCAGGATCCACACTTTTCCCACCTCAGGCAAATATGCATTTACCAACTCTGGAGGTAAACCAATCAAAGGCAGGGCTGACAGAAGCCCCGCACTTATACCCCACCCAGAAATCTCAACTGCCAGGCAGGATTCTTATGCTAATGCGAGAAACCTGCTCGGGTTCTGAAAATCATGGTGAAACCATAGTGGAACACTACTTAAAAGAACACGTTCTTTGTAGTCTCTAGGACCAACTATTGGAAATGCCAAGTTTACTGGGCCTCAGCCTGCTTTCGTCTGTGAAAACTCTGGTACGCTTCAGGAGGCAGAGACCAACATTAGGACAATTACGGTGAAAAGTGCTACGGAAAAATACCAAATAGTTCTCCACCTAGCGGTTCTTTCAAAAGTTGTGCCACACACCTCTTGGAAAGATCCAGTTACTCTGGCCTAGCCTTCGATTGGTTGGAGGAGGTATCGCCGTTCCTAGCTGATGAATCAAATGATTCTGAAAGGAACGGTGAAAAGTGCGGATCCTGTTTCAGTCTTTAGACTGAAACAGGATCCGCACTATTCACCTGTCCCACAAAGGCGCACTTCTCATGTCTAGCGCTAGTTCAACAAACCCAGGATTGACAGAGGCCCTGCACTTGCCACCCCAGAAAAGTATCTCATCTCCAAAGAAGGATTCTTATGCTAACGGATGTAAAGGGCTCCCGTTCTTGAAACGGTGGTGAAAGGATGGTGAAATAATGCTGAAAACAATCCTATCTTCCAAGGCTCCGGTGCCAGGTTTGGGAAACACCAAGTTCCCTGGGCCTCAGCAGAGGGTTCTCTGTGAAAAGCATCATGCGCTTCAGGATGCAGAGACCGACCTCATGACTATTACGGTGCAAAACGCTATGGAAATGTCCAATAATTACCAGCATACTGGTGATTTCAGAAGGGTCAGGATGAAATCTGAAGCACGATCCACACTTTTCCCACCTCAGGCAAATATGCACTTACCAACTCTGGAGGTAAACCAATCAAAGGCAGGGCTGACAGAAGCCCCGCACTTACACCCCACCCAGAAATCTCAACTACCAGGCAGGATTCTTATGCTAATGCCAGAAACCTGCTCGGGTTCTGAAAATCATGGTGAAACCACAGTGGAACACTACTTAAAAGAACACTTTCTTTGTAGTCTCTAGTACCAACTATTGGAAATGCCAAGTTGACTGGGCCTCAGCCTGCTTTCGTCTGTGAAAACTCTCGTATGCTTAAGGATGCAGAGACCAATTTAGGACAATAACGGGGAAAAGTGCTACGGAAAAATACTAAATAGTTCTCCACCTAGCGGTTCTTTCAGAAGTTGTGCCACACATCTCTTGGAAACATCGAGTTACATTGGCCTAGCCTTCGATTGGTCTGGAGAAGGAATCGCCGTTCCTAGCTGATGAATCAAATGATTCTGAAAGGAACGGTGAAAAGTGCGGATCCTGTTTCAGTCTTTAGACTGAAACAGGATCTGCACTATTCACCTGTCCCACAAAGGCACACTTCTCATGTCTGGCGCTAGTCCAACAAACCCAGGACTGACAGAGGCCCTGCACTTGCCACCCCAGAAAAATGTCTCATCTCCAAAGAAGGATTCTTATGTTAACGGTTGAAAAGGCTTCACTTTCTTGAAACAGTGGTGAAAGGATGGTGAAATAACACTGAAAACAATCCTATCTTCCAAGGCTCCTGTGCCAGCTATGGGAAAGAGCAAGGTACCTGGGCCTCAGCAGAGGTTTCTCTGCAAAAAGCATCACAGGCTTCAGGATGCAGAGACCGACCTCATGACTATTACGGTGCACAACGCTATGGAAATGGCAAATAATTACCAACACACTGGTGATTTCAAAAATGTCAGGATGAAATCTGAAGCACGATCCACACTTTTGCCATCTCACGCAAATATGCACTTACCAACTCTGGAGGTAAACAAATCAAAGGCTGGGCTGACAGAAGCCCCGCACTTACACCCCACCCAGAAATCTCAACTACCAGGCAGGATTCTAATGCTAATGCGAGAAACCTGCTAGGGTTCTGAAAACAATGGTGAAACCACAGTGGAATAATACTTAAAAGAACATTTTCTTGGTAGTCTCTAGGACCAACTATTGGAAATGTCAACTTTACTAGGTCTCAGCCTGTTTTGTCTGTGAAAACTCTGGTATGCTTAAGGATGCAGAGACCAACCTTAGGACAATTACGGTGAAAAGTGCTACAGAAAAATACCAAATAGTTCTCCAGCTAGCGGTTCTTTCAAAAGTTGGGCCACACACCTCTTGGAATGATCGAGTTACTTTGGCCTAGCCTTGGATTGGTCTGGAGAAGCAATCGCCATTCCTAGCTGATGAATCAAATGATTCTGAAAGGAACGGTGAAAAGTGCGGATCCTGTTTCAGTCTTTAGACTGAAACAGGATCCGCACTATTCACCTGTCCCACAAAGGCGCACTTCTCATGTCTGGCGCTAGTCCAACAAACCCAGGACTGACAGAGGCCCTGCACTTGCCACCCCAGAAAAATATCTCATCTCCAAAGAAGGATTCTTATGTTAACAGTTGAAAAGGCTTCACTTTCTTGAAACAGTGGTGAAAGGATGGTGAAATAACACTGAAAACAATCCTATCTTCCAAGGCTCCTGTGCCAGCTTTGGGAAAGAGCAAGGTACCTGGGCCTCAGCAGAGGTTTCTCTGCAAAAAGCATCACAGGCTTCAGGATGCAGAGACCGACCTCATGACTATTACGGTGCACAACGCTATGGAAATGGCAAATAATTTCCAACACACTGGTGATTTCAAAAGTGTCAGGATGAAATCTGAAGCAGGATCCACACTTTTCCCATCTCACGCAAATATGCACTTACCAAATCTGGAGGTAAACAAATCAAACGCAGGGCTGACAGAAGCCCCGCACTTACACCCAACCAAGAAATCTCAACTACCAGGCAGGATTCTAATGCTAATGCGAGAAACCTGCTAGGGTTCTGAAAACAATGGTGAAACCACAGTGGAATAATACTTAAAAGAACATTTTCTTTGTAGTCTCTAGGGCAAACTATTGGAAATGTCAACTTTACTAGGCCTCAACCTGTTTCGTCTGTGAAGACTCTGGTATGCTTAAGGATGCAGAGACCAACCTTAGGACAATTACGGTGAAAAGTGCTACAGAAAAATACCAAACAGTTCTCCACCCAGCGGTTCTTTCAAAAGTTGGGCCACACACCCCTTGGAAAGATCGAGTTACTTTGGCCTAGCCTTGGATTGGTCTGGAGAAGCAATCGCCATTCCTAGCTGATGAATCAAATGATTCTGAAAGGAACGGTGAAAAGTGCGGATCCTGTTTCAGTCTTTAGACTGAAACAGGATCCGCACTATTCACCTGTTCCACAAAGGCGCTCTTCTCATGTCTGGCGCTAGTCCAACAAACCCAGGACTGACAGAGGCCCTGCACTTGCCACCGCAGAAAAATATCTCATCTCCAAAGAAGGATTCTTATGCTTACGGTTGAAAAGTCTTCACGTTCTTGAAACAGTGGTGAAAGGATGGTGAAATAATACTGAAAACAGTCCTTTCTTCCAAGGCTCCCGTGCCAGCTATGGGAAAGAGCAAGGTACCTGGGCCTCAGCAGAGGTTTCTCTGCAAAAAGCATCACAGGCTTCAGGATGCAGAGACCGGCCTCATGACTATTACGGTGCACAACGCTATGGAAATGGCAAATAATTACCAACACAGGGGTGATTTCAAAAGTGTCAGGTTGAAATCTGAAGCACGATCCACACTTTTCCCATCTCACGCAAATATGCACTTACCAACTCTGGAGGTAAAAAAATCAAAGGCTGGGCTGACAGAAGCCCCGCACTTACACCCCACCCAGAAATCTCAACTACCAGGCAGGATTCTAATGCTAATGCGAGAAACCTGCTAGGGTTCTGAAAACAATGGTGAAACCACAGTGGAATAATACTTAAAAGAACATTTTCTTTGTAGTCTCTAGGACAAACTATTGGAAATGTCAACTTTACTAGGCCTCAGCCTGTTTCATCTGTGAAAACTCTGGTATGCTTAAGGAAGCAGAGACCAACCTTAGGACAATTACGGTGAAGACTGCTGCAGAAAAATACCAAATAGTTCTTCACCTTGCGGTTCTTTGAAAAGTTGGGCCAAACACTTCTTGGAAAGATCGAGTTACTTTGGCCTAGCCTTGGATTGGTCTGGAGAAGCAATCGCCATTCCTAGCTGATGAATCAAATGATTCTGAAAGGAACGGTGAAAAGTGCGGATCCTGTTTCAGTCTTTAGACTGAAACAGGATCCGCACTATTCACCTGTCCCAAAAAGGCGCCCTTCTCATGTCTGGCGCTAGTCCAACAAACCCAGGACTGACAGAGGCTCTGCACTGGCCACCCCAGAAAAATATCTCATCTCCAAAGAAGGATTCTTATGCTAACGGTTGAAATGGCTTCACGTTCTTGTAACAGTGGTGAAAGGATGGTGAAATAATACTGAAAACAATCGTATCTTCCAAGGCTCCCGTGCCAGCTTTGGGAAAGAGCAAGGTACCTGGGCCTCAGCAGAGGTTTCTCTGCAAAAGGCATCACAGGCTTCAGGATGCAGAGACCGAGCTCATGACTATTACGGTGCACAACGCTATGGAAATGGCAAATAATTACCAACACACTGGTGATTTCAAAAGTGTCAGGATGAAATCTGAAGCACGATCCACACTTTTGCCATCTCAGGCAAATATGCACTTACCAACTCTGGAGGTAAACAAATCAAAGGCTGGGCTGACAGAAGCCCCGCACTTACACCCCACCCAGAAATCTCAACTACCAGGCAGGATTCTAATGCTAATGCGAGAAACCTGCTAGGGTTCTGAAAACAATGGTGAAACCACAGTGGAATAATACTTAAAAGAACATTTTCTTTGTAGTCTCTAGGGCAAACTATTGGAAATATCAACTTTACTAGGCCTCAACCTGTTTCGTCTGTGAAGACTCTGGTATGCTTAAGGATGCAGAGACCAACCTTAGGACAATTACGGTGAAAAGTGCTACAGAAAAATACCAAATAGTTCTCCACCCAGCGGTTCTTTCAAAAGTTGGGCCACACACCCCTTGGAAAGATCGAGTTACTTTGGCCTAGCCTTGGATTGGTCTGGAGAAGCAATCGCCATTCCTAGCTGATGAATCAAATGATTCTGAAAGGAACGGTGAAAAGTGCGGATCCTGTTTCAGTCTTTAGACTGAAACAGGATCCGCACTATTCACCTGTCCCACAAAGGCGCACTTCTCATGTCTGGCGCTAGTCCAACAAACCCAGGACTGACAGAGGCCCTGCACTTGCCACCCCAGAAAAATATCTCATCTCCAAAGAAGGATTCTTATGTTAACGGTTGAAAAGGCTTCACTTTCTTGAAACAGTGGTGAAAGGATGGTGAAATAACACTGAAAACAATCCTATCTTCCAAGGCTCCTGTGCCAGCTATGGGAAAGAGCAAGGTACCTGGGCCTCAGCAGAGGTTTCTCTGCAAAAAGCATCACAGGCTTCAGGATGCAGAGACCGACCTCATGACTATTACGGTGCACAACGCTATGGAAATGGCAAATAATTTCCAACACACTGGTGATTTCAAAAGTGTCAGGATGAAATCTGAAGCAGGATCCACACTTTTCCCATCTCACGCAAATATGCACTTACCAAATCTGGAGGTAAACAAATCAAACGCAGGGCTGACAGAAGCCCCGCACTTACACCCAACCAAGAAATCTCAACTACCAGGGAGGATTCTAATGCTAATGCGAGAAACCTGCTAGGGTTCTGAAAACAATGGTGAAACCACAGTGGAATAATACTTAAAAGAACAGTTTCTTTGTAGTCTCTAGGACGAACTATTGGAAATGTCAACTTTACTAGGCCTCAACCTGTTTCTTCTGTGAAAACTCTGGTATGCATAAGGATGCAGAGACCAACCTTAGGGCAATTACGGTGAAAAGTGCTACAGAAAAATACCAAAAAGTTCTCCACCCAGCGGTTCTTTCAAAAGTTGGGCCAAACACCCCTTGGAAAGATCGAGTTACTTTGGCCTGGCCTTGGATTGGTCTGGAGAAGCAATCGCCATTCCTAGCTGATGAATCAAATGATTCTGAAAGGAACGGTGAAAAGTGCGGATCCTGTTTCAGTCTTTAGACTGAAGCAAGATCCGCACTATTCACCTGTCCCACAAAGGCGCACTTCTCATGTCTGGCGCTAGTCCAACAAACCCAGGACTGACAGAGGCCCTGCACTTGCCACCCCAGAAAAATATCTCATCTCCAAAGAAGGATTCTTACGCTAACGGTTGAAAAGGGCTCCCGTTCTTGAAACGGTGGTGAAAGGATGGGGAAATACTACTGAAAACAATCCTATCTTCCCAGGCTCCGGTCCCAGGTTTGGGAAATACCAAGTTCCCTGGTCCTCAGCAGAGGGATCTCTGATAAAAGCATCATAGGCTTCAGGATGCAGAGACCGACCTCATGACTATTACGGTGCAAAATGCTATGGAAATGGCCAAAAATTACCAACATACTGGTGATTTCAAAAGGGTCAGGACGAAATCTGAAGCACGATCCACACTTATCCCACCTCAGGCAAATATGCACTTTCCAACTCTGGAGGTAAACAAATCAAAGGCAGGGCTGACAGAATTGCCGCACTTACACCCCACCCAGAAATCTCAACTACCAGGCAGGATTCTTATGCTAATGCGAGAAACCTGCTCGGGTTCTGAAAATCATGGTGAAACCACAGTGGAACACTACTTAAAAGAACACTTTCTTTGTAGTCTCTAGGACCAACTTTTGGAAATGCCAAGTTTACTGGGCCTCAGCCTGCTTTCGTCTGTGAAAACTCTCGTATGCTTAAGGATGGAGAGACCAATTTAGGACAATTACGGTGAAAAGTGCTACGGAAAAATACCAAATAGTTCTCCACCTAGCGGTTCTTTCAAAAGTTGTGCCACACACCTCTTAGAAACATCGAGTTACAGTGGCCTAGCCTTCGATTGGTCTGGAGAAGGAATCACCGTTCCTAGCTGATGAATCAAATGATTCTGAAAGGAACGGTGAAAAGTGCGGATCCTGTTTCAGTCTTTAGACTGAAACAGGATCCGCACTATTCACCTGTCCCACAAAGGCGCACTTCTCATGTCTGGCGCTAGTCCAACAAACCCAGAACTGACAGAGGCCCTGCACTTGCCACCCCAGAAAAATATCTCATCTCCAAAGAAGGATTCTTACGCTAACGGTTGAAAAGGGCTCCCGTTCTTGAAACGGTGGTGAAAGCATGGTGAAATACTACTGAAAACAATCCTATCTTCCCAGGCTCCGGTCCCAGGTTTGGGAAATACCAAGTTCCCTGGTCCTCAGCAGAGGGATCTCTGATAAAAGCATCATAGGCTTCAGGATGCAGAGACCGACCTCATGACTATTACGGTGCAAAATGCTATGGAAATGGCCAAAAATTACCAACATACTGGTGATTTCAAAAGGGTCAGGACGAAATCTGAAGCACGATCCACACTTTTCCCACCTCAGGCAAATATGCACTTACCAACTCTGGAGGTAAACCAATCAAAGGCAGGGCTGACAGAAGCCCCGCACTTACACCCCACCCAGAAATCTCAACTACCAGGCAGGATTCTTATGCTAATGCGAGAAACCTGCTGGGGTTCTGAAAATCATGGTGAAACCATAGTGGAACACTACTTAAAAGAACACGTTCTTTGTAGTCTCTAGGACCAACTATTGGAAATGCCAAGTTTACTGGGCCTCAGCCTGCTTTCGTCTGTGAAAACTCTGGTACGCTTCAGGAGGCAGAGACCAACATTAGGACAATTACGGTGAAAAGTGCTACGGAAAAATACCAAATAGTTCTCTACCTAGCGGTTCTTTCAAAAGTTGTGCCACACACCTCTTGGAAAGATCCAGTTACTCTGGCCTAGCCTTCGATTGGTCTGGAGGAGGAATCGCCGTTCCTAGCTGATGAATCAAATGATTCTGAAAGGAATGGTGAAAAGTGCGGATCCTGTTTCAGTCTTTAGACTGAAACAGGATCCGCACTATTCACCTGTCCCACAAAGGCGCACTTCTCATGTCTGGCGCTAGTCCAACAAACCCAGGACTGACAGAGGCCCTGCACTTGCCACCCCAGAAAAATATCTCATCTCCAAAGAAGGATTCTTACGCTAACGGTTGAAAAGGGCTCCCGTTCTTGAAACGGTGGTGAAAGCATGGTGAAATACTACTGAAAACAATCCTATCTTCCCAGGCTCCGGTGCCAGGTTTGGGAAATACCAAGTTCCCTTGTCCTCAGCAGAGGGATCTCTGATAAAAGCATCATAGGCTTCAGGATGCAGAGACCGACCTCATGACTATTACGGTGCAAAATGCTATGGAAATGGCCAAAAATTACCAACATACTGGTGATTTCAAAAGGGTCAGGACGAAATCTGAAGCACGATCCACACTTTTCCCACCTCAGGCAAATATGCACTTACCAACTCTGGAGGTAAACCAATCAAAGGCAGGGCTGACAGAAGCCCCGCACTTACACCCCACCCAGAAATCTCAACTACCAGGCAGGATTCTTATGCTAATGCGAGAAACCTGCTGGGGTTCTGAAAATCATGGTGAAACCATAGTGGAACACTACTTAAAAGAACACGTTCTTTGTAGTCTCTAGGACCAACTATTGGAAATGCCAAGTTTACTGGGCCTCAGCCTGCTTTCGTCTGTGAAAACTCTGGTACGCTTCAGGAGGCAGAGACCAACATTAGGACAATTACGGTGAAAAGTGCTACGGAAAAATACCAAATAGTTCTCCACCTAGCGGTTCTTTCAAAAGTTGTGCCACACACCTCTTGGAAAGATCCAGTTACTCTGGCCTAGCCTTCGATTGGTCTGGAGGAGGAATCGCCGTTCCTAGCTGATGAATCAAATGATTCTGAAAGGAACGGTGAAAAGTGCGGATCCTGTTTCAGTCTTTAGACTGAAACAGGATCCGCACTATTCACCTGTCCCACAAAGGCGCACTTCTCATGTCTGGCGCTAGTCCAACAAACCCAGGACTGACAGAGGCCCTGCACTTGCCACCCCAGAAAAATATCTCATCTCCAAAGAAGGATTCTTATGCTAACGGATGTAAAGGGCTCCCGTTCTTGAAACGGTGGTGAAAGGATGGTGAAATAATGCTGAAAACAATCCTATCTTCCAAGGCTCCGGTGCCAGGTTTGGGAAACACCAAGTTCCCTGGGCCTCAGCAGAGGGTTCTCTGTGAAAAGCATCATGCGCTTCAGGATGCAGAGACCGACCTCATGACTATTACGGTGCAAAACGCTATGGAAATGTCCAATAATTACCAGCATACTGCTGATTTCAGAAGGGTCAGGATGAAATCTGAAGCACGATCCACACTTTTCCCACCTCAGGCAAATATGCACTTACCAACTCTGGAGGTAAACCAATCAAAGGCAGGGCTGACAGAAGCCCCGCACTTACACCCCACCCAGAAATCTCAACTACCAGGCAGGATTCTTATGCTAATGCCAGAAACCTGCTCGGGTTCTGAAAATCATGGTGAAACCACAGTGGAACACTACTTAAAAGAACACTTTCTTTGTAGTCTCTAGTACCAACTATTGGAAATGCCAAGTTGACTGGGCCTCAGCCTGCTTTCGTCTGTGAAAACTCTCGTATGCTTAAGGATGCAGAGACCAATTTAGGACAATAACGGGGAAAAGTGCTACGGAAAAATACTAAATAGTTCTCCACCTAGCGGTTCTTTCAGAAGTTGTGCCACACATCTCTTGGAAACATCGAGTTACATTGGCCTAGCCTTCGATTGGTCTGGAGAAGGAATCGCCGTTCCTAGCTGATGAATCAAATGATTCTGAAAGGAACGGTGAAAAGTGCGGATCCTGTTTCAGTCTTTAGACTGAAACAGGATCTGCACTATTCACCTGTCCCACAAAGGCACACTTCTCATGTCTGGCGCTAGTCCAACAAACCCAGGACTGACAGAGGCCCTGCACTTGCCACCCCAGAAAAATGTCTCATCTCCAAAGAAGGATTCTTATGTTAACGGTTGAAAAGGCTTCACTTTCTTGAAACAGTGGTGAAAGGATGGTGAAATAACACTGAAAACAATCCTATCTTCCAAGGCTCCTGTGCCAGCTATGGGAAAGAGCAAGGTACCTGGGCCTCAGCAGAGGTTTCTCTGCAAAAAGCATCACAGGCTTCAGGATGCAGAGACCGACCTCATGACTATTACGGTGCACAACGCTATGGAAATGGCAAATAATTACCAACACACTGGTGATTTCAAAAGTGTCAGGATGAAATCTGAAGCACGATCCACACTTTTGCCATCTCACGCAAATATGCACTTACCAACTCTGGAGGTAAACAAATCAAAGGCTGGGCTGACAGAAGCCCCGCACTTACACCCCACCCAGAAATCTCAACTACCAGGCAGGATTCTAATGCTAATGCGAGAAACCTGCTAGGGTTCTGAAAACAATGGTGAAACCACAGTGGAATAATACTTAAAAGAACATTTTCTTGGTAGTCTCTAGGACCAACTATTGGAAATGTCAACTTTACTAGGTCTCAGCCTGTTTTGTCTGTGAAAACTCTGGTATGCTTAAGGATGCAGAGACCAACCTTAGGACAATTACGGTGAAAAGTGCTACAGAAAAATACCAAATAGTTCTCCAGCTAGCGGTTCTTTCAAAAGTTGGGCCACACACCTCTTGGAATGATCGAGTTACTTTGGCCTAGCCTTGGATTGGTCTGGAGAAGCAATCGCCATTCCTAGCTGATGAATCAAATGATTCTGAAAGGAACGGTGAAAAGTGCGGATCCTGTTTCAGTCTTTAGACTGAAACAGGATCCGCACTATTCACCTGTCCCACAAAGGCGCACTTCTCATGTCTGGCGCTAGTCCAACAAACCCAGGACTGACAGAGGCCCTGCACTTGCCACCCCAGAAAAATATCTCATCTCCAAAGAAGGATTCTTATGTTAACAGTTGAAAAGGCTTCACTTTCTTGAAACAGTGGTGAAAGGATGGTGAAATAACACTGAAAACAATCCTATCTTCCAAGGCTCCTGTGCCAGCTATGGGAAAGAGCAAGGTACCTGGGCCTCAGCAGAGGTTTCTCTGCAAAAAGCATCACAGGCTTCAGGATGCAGAGACCGACCTCATGACTATTACGGTGCACAACGCTATGGAAATGGCAAATAATTTCCAACACACTGGTGATTTCAAAAGTGTCAGGATGAAATCTGAAGCAGGATCCACACTTTTCCCATCTCACGCAAATATGCACTTACCAAATCTGGAGGTAAACAAATCAAACGCAGGGCTGACAGAAGCCCCGCACTTACACCCAACCAAGAAATCTCAACTACCAGGCAGGATTCTAATGCTAATGCGAGAAACCTGCTAGGGTTCTGAAAACAATGGTGAAACCACAGTGGAATAATACTTAAAAGAACATTTTCTTTGTAGTCTCTAGGGCAAACTATTGGAAATGTCAACTTTACTAGGCCTCAACCTGTTTCGTCTGTGAAGACTCTGGTATGCTTAAGGATGCAGAGACCAACCTTAGGACAATTACGGTGAAAAGTGCTACAGAAAAATACCAAACAGTTCTCCACCCAGCGGTTCTTTCAAAAGTTGGGCCACACACCCCTTGGAAAGATCGAGTTACTTTGGCCTAGCCTTGGATTGGTCTGGAGAAGCAATCGCCATTCCTAGCTGATGAATCAAATGATTCTGAAAGGAACGGTGAAAAGTGCGGATCCTGTTTCAGTCTTTAGACTGAAACAGGATCCGCACTATTCACCTGTTCCACAAAGGCGCTCTTCTCATGTCTGGCGCTAGTCCAACAAACCCAGGACTGACAGAGGCCCTGCACTTGCCACCGCAGAAAAATATCTCATCTCCAAAGAAGGATTCTTATGCTAACGGTTGAAAAGTCTTCACGTTCTTGAAACAGTGGTGAAAGGATGGTGAAATAATACTGAAAACAGTCCTTTCTTCCAAGGCTCCCGTGCCAGCTATGGGAAAGAGCAAGGTACCTGGGCCTCAGCAGAGGTTTCTCTGCAAAAAGCATCACAGGATTCAGGATGCAGAGACCGGCCTCATGACTATTACGGTGCACAACGCTATGGAAATGGCAAATAATTACCAACACAGGGGTGATTTCAAAAGTGTCAGGTTGAAATCTGAAGCACGATCCACACTTTTCCCATCTCACGCAAATATGCACTTACCAACTCTGGAGGTAAAAAAATCAAAGGCTGGGCTGACAGAAGCCCCGCACTTACACCCCACCCAGAAATCTCAACTACCAGGCAGGATTCTAATGCTAATGCGAGAAACCTGCTAGGGTTCTGAAAACAATGGTGAAACCACAGTGGAATAATACTTAAAAGAACATTTTCTTTGTAGTCTCTAGGACAAACTATTGGAAATGTCAACTTTACTAGGCCTCAGCCTGTTTCATCTGTGAAAACTCTGGTATGCTTAAGGAAGCAGAGACCAACCTTAGGACAATTACGGTGAAGACTGCTGCAGAAAAATACCAAATAGTTCTTCACCTTGCGGTTCTTTGAAAAGTTGGGCCAAACACTTCTTGGAAAGATCGAGTTACTTTGGCCTAGCCTTGGATTGGTCTGGAGAAGCAATCGCCATTCCTAGCTGATGAATCAAATGATTCTGAAAGGAACGGTGAAAAGTGCGGATCCTGTTTCAGTCTTTAGACTGAAACAGGATCCGCACTATTCACCTGTCCCAAAAAGGCGCCCTTCTCATGTCTGGCGCTAGTCCAACAAACCCAGGACTGACAGAGGCTCTGCACTGGCCACCCCAGAAAAATATCTCATCTCCAAAGAAGGATTCTTATGCTAACGGTTGAAATGGCTTCACGTTCTTGTAACAGTGGTGAAAGGATGGTGAAATAATACTGAAAACAATCGTATCTTCCAAGGCTCCCGTGCCAGCTTTGGGAAAGAGCAAGGTACCTGGGCCTCAGCAGAGGTTTCTCTGCAAAAGGCATCACAGGCTTCAGGATGCAGAGACCGAGCTCATGACTATTACGGTGCACAACGCTATGGAAATGGCAAATAATTACCAACACACTGGTGATTTCAAAAGTGTCAGGATGAAATCTGAAGCACGATCCACACTTTTGCCATCTCAGGCAAATATGCACTTACCAACTCTGGAGGTAAACAAATCAAAGGCTGGGCTGACAGAAGCCCCGCACTTACACCCCACCCAGAAATCTCAACTACCAGGCAGGATTCTAATGCTAATGCGAGAAACCTGCTAGGGTTCTGAAAACAATGGTGAAACCACAGTGGAATAATACTTAAAAGAACATTTTCTTTGTAGTCTCTAGGGCAAACTATTGGAAATGTCAACTTTACTAGGCCTCAACCTGTTTCGTCTGTGAAGACTCTGGTATGCTTAAGGATGCAGAGACCAACCTTAGGACAATTACGGTGAAAAGTGCTACAGAAAAATACCAAATAGTTCTCCACCCAGCGGTTCTTTCAAAAGTTGGGCCACACACCCCTTGGAAAGATCGAGTTACTTTGGCCTAGCCTTGGATTGGTCTGGAGAAGCAATCGCCATTCCTAGCTGATGAATCAAATGATTCTGAAAGGAACGGTGAAAAGTGCGGATCCTGTTTCAGTCTTTAGACTGAAACAGGATCCGCACTATTCACCTGTCCCACAAAGGCGCACTTCTCATGTCTGGCGCTAGTCCAACAAACCCAGGACTGACAGAGGCCCTGCACTTGCCACCCCAGAAAAATATCTCATCTCCAAAGAAGGATTCTTATGTTAACGGTTGAAAAGGCTTCACTTTCTTGAAACAGTGGTGAAAGGATGGTGAAATAACACTGAAAACAATCCTATCTTCCAAGGCTCCTGTGCCAGCTATGGGAAAGAGCAAGGTACCTGGGCCTCAGCAGAGGTTTCTCTGCAAAAAGCATCACAGGCTTCAGGATGCAGAGACCGACCTCATGACTATTACGGTGCACAACGCTATGGAAATGGCAAATAATTTCCAACACACTGGTGATTTCAAAAGTGTCCGGATGAAATCTGAAGCAGGATCCACACTTTTCCCATCTCACGCAAATATGCACTTACCAAATCTGGAGGTAAACAAATCAAACGCAGGGCTGACAGAAGCCCCGCACTTACACCCAACCAAGAAATCTCAACTACCAGGGAGGATTCTAATGCTAATGCGAGAAACCTGCTAGGGTTCTGAAAACAATGGTGAAACCACAGTGGAATAATACTTAAAAGAACAGTTTCTTTGTAGTCTCTAGGACGAACTATTGGAAATGTCAACTTTACTAGGCCTCAACCTGTTTCTTCTGTGAAAACTCTGGTATGCATAAGGATGCAGAGACCAACCTTAGGGCAATTACGGTGAAAAGTGCTACAGAAAAATACCAAAAAGTTCTCCACCCAGCGGTTCTTTCAAAAGTTGGGCCAAACACCCCTTGGAAAGATCGAGTTACTTTGGCCTGGCCTTGGATTGGTCTGGAGAAGCAATCGCCATTCCTAGCTGATGAATCAAATGATTCTGAAAGGAACGGTGAAAAGTGCGGATCCTGTTTCAGTCTTTAGACTGAAACAGGATCCGCACTATTCACCTGTCCCAAAAAGGCGCCCTTCTCATGTCTGGCGCTAGTCCAACAAACCCAGGACTGACAGAGGCTCTGCACTGGCCACCCCAGAAAAATATCTCATCTCCAAAGAAGGATTCTTATGCTAACGGTTGAAAAGGCTTCACGTTCTTGTAACAGTGGTGAAAGGATGGTGAAATAATACTGAAAACAATCGTATCTTCCAAGGCTCCCGTGCCAGCTATGGGAAAGAGCAAGGTACCTGGGCCTCAGCAGAGGTTTCTCTGCAAAAGGCATCACAGGCTTCAGGATGCAGAGACCGACCTCATGACTATTAAGGTGCACAACGCTATGGAAATGGCAAATAATTACCAACACACTGGTGATTTCAAAAGTGTCAGGATGAAATCTGAAGCACGATCCACACTTTTCCCATCTCACGCAAATATGCACTTACCAACTCTGGAGGTAAACAAATCAAAGGCTGGGCTGACAGAAGCCCCGCACTTACACCCCACCCAGAAATCTCAACTACCAGGCAGGATTCTAATGCTAATGCGAGAAACCTGCTAGGGTTCTGAAAACAATGGTGAAACCACAGTGGAATAATACTTAAAAGAACATTTTCTTTGTAGTCTCTAGGGCAAACTATTGCAAATGTCAACTTTACTAGGCCTCAACCTGTTTCGTCTGTGAAGACTCTGGTAGGCTTAAGGATGCAGAGACCAACCTTAGGACAATTACGGTGAAAAGTGCTACAGAAAAATACCAAATAGTTCTCCACCCAGCGGTTCTTTCAAAAGTTGGGCCACACACCCCTTGAAAAGATCGAGTTACTTTGGCCTAGCCTTGGATTGGTCTGGAGAAGCAATCGCCATTCCTAGCTGATGAATCAAATGATTCTGAAAGGAACGGTGAAAAGTGCGGATCCTGTTTCAGTCTTTAGACTGAAACAGGATCCGCACTATTCAGCTGTTCCACAAAGGCGCTCTTCTCATGTCTGGCGCTAGTCCAACAAACCCAGGACTGACAGAGGCCCTGCACTTGCCACCGCAGAAAAATATCTCATCTCCAAAGAAGGATTCTTATGCTAACGGTTGAAAAGTCTTCACGTTCTTGAAACAGTGGTGAAAGGATGGTGAAATAATACTGAAAACAGTCCTTTCTTCCAAGGCTCCCGTGCCAGCTATGGGAAAGAGCAAGGTACCTGGGCCTCAGCAGAGGTTTCTCTGCAAAAGGCATCACAGGCTTCAGGATGCAGAGACCGAGCTCATGACTATTACGGTGCACAACGCAATGGAAATGGCAAATAATTACCAACACACTGGTGATTTCAAAAGTGTCAGGATGAAATCTGAAGCACGATCCACACTTTTGCCATCTCAGGCAAATATGCACTTACCAACTCTGGAGGTAAACAAATCAAAGGCTGGGCTGACAGAAGCCCCGCACTTACACCCCACCCAGAAATCTCAACTACCAGGCAGGATTCTAATGCTAATGCGAGAAACCTGCTAGGGTTCTGAAAACAATGGTGAAACCACAGTGGAATAATACTTAAAAGAACAGTTTCTTTGTAGTCTCTAGGACGAACTATTGGAAATGTCAACTTTACTAGGCCTCAAGCTGTTTCTTCTGTGAAAACTCTGGTATGCTTAAGGATGCAGAGACCAACCTTAGGGCAATTACGGTGAAAAGTGCTACAGAAAAATACCAAAAAGTTCTCTACCCAGCGGTTCTTTCAAAAGTTGGGCCACACACCCCTTGGAAAGATCAAGTTACTTTGGCCTGGCCTTGGATTGGTCTGGAGAAGCAATCGCCATTCCTAGCTGATGAATCAAATGATTCTGAAAGGAACGGTGAAAAGTGCGGATCCTGTTTCAGTCTTTAGACTGAAACAGGATCCGCACTATTCACCTGTCCCAAAAAGGCGCACTTCTCATGTCTAGCGCTAGTTCAACAAACCCAGGATTGACAGAGGCCCTGCACTTGCCACCCCAGAAAAGTATCTCATCTCCAAAGAAGGATTCTTATGCTAACGGATGTAAAGGGCTCCCGTTCTTGAAACGGTGGTGAAAGGATGGTGAAATAATGCTGAAAACAATCCTATCTTCCAAGGCTCCGGTGCCAGGTTTGGGAAACACCAAGTTCCCTGGGCCTCAGCAGAGGGTTCTCTGTGAAAAGCATCATGCGCTTCAGGATGCAGAGACCGACCTCATGACTATTACGGTGCAAAACGCTATGGAAATGTCCAATAATTACCAGCATACTGGTGATTTCAGAAGGGTCAGGATGAAATCTGAAGCACGATCCACACTTTTCCCACCTCAGGCAAATATGCACTTACCAACTCTGGAGGTAAACCAATCAAAGGCAGGGCTGACAGAAGCCCCGCACTTACACCCCACCCAGAAATCTCAACTACCAGGCAGGATTCTTATGCTAATGCCAGAAACCTGCTCGGGTTCTGAAAATCATGGTGAAACCACAGTGGAACACTACTTAAAAGAACACTTTCTTTGTAGTCTCTAGTACCAACTATTGGAAATGCCAAGTTGACTGGGCCTGAGCCTGCTTTCGTCTGTGAAAACTCTCGTATGCTTAAGGATGCAGAGACCAATTTAGGACAATAACGGGGAAAAGTGCTACGGAAAAATACTAAATAGTTCTCCACCTAGCGGTTCTTTCAGAAGTTGTGCCACACATCTCTTGGAAACATCGAGTTACATTGGCCTAGCCTTCGATTGGTCTGGAGAAGGAATCGCCGTTCCTAGCTGATGAATCAAATGATTCTGAAAGGAACGGTGAAAAGTGCGGATCCTGTTTCAGTCTTTAGACTGAAACAGGATCTGCACTATTCACCTGTCCCACAAAGGCACACTTCTCATGTCTGGCGCTAGTCCAACAAACCCAGGACTGACAGAGGCCCTGCACTTGCCACCCCAGAAAAATGTCTCATCTCCAAAGAAGGATTCTTATGTTAACGGTTGAAAAGGCTTCACTTTCTTGAAACAGTGGTGAAAGGATGGTGAAATAACACTGAAAACAATCCTATCTTCCAAGGCTCCTGTGCCAGCTATGGGAAAGAGCAAGGTACCTGGGCCTCAGCAGAGGTTTCTCTGCAAAAAGCATCACAGGCTTCAGGATGCAGAGACCGACCTCATGACTATTACGGTGCACAACGCTATGGAAATGGCAAATAATTACCAACACACTGGTGATTTCAAAAATGTCAGGATGAAATCTGAAGCACGATCCACACTTTTGCCATCTCACGCAAATATGCACTTACCAACTCTGGAGGTAAACAAATCAAAGGCTGGGCTGACAGAAGCCCCGCACTTACACCCCACCCAGAAATCTCAACTACCAGGCAGGATTCTAATGCTAATGCGAGAAACCTGCTAGGGTTCTGAAAACAATGGTGAAACCACAGTGGAATAATACTTAAAAGAACATTTTCTTGGTAGTCTCTAGGACCAACTATTGGAAATGTCAACTTTACTAGGTCTCAGCCTGTTTTGTCTGTGAAAACTCTGGTATGCTTAAGGATGCAGAGACCAACCTTAGGACAATTACGGTGAAAAGTGCTACAGAAAAATACCAAATAGTTCTCCAGCTAGCGGTTCTTTCAAAAGTTGGGCCACACACCTCTTGGAATGATCGAGTTACTTTGGCCTAGCCTTTTATTGGTCTGGAGAAGCAATCGCCATTCCTAGCTGATGAATCAAATGATTCTGAAAGGAACGGTGAAAAGTGCGGATCCTGTTTCAGTCTTTAGACTGAAACAGGATCCGCACTATTCACCTGTCCCACAAAGGCGCACTTCTCATGTCTGGCGCTAGTCCAACAAACCCAGGACTGACAGAGGCCCTGCACTTGCCACCCCAGAAAAATATCTCATCTCCAAAGAAGGATTCTTATGTTAACAGTTGAAAAGGCTTCACTTTCTTGAAACAGTGGTGAAAGGATGGTGAAATAACACTGAAAACAATCCTATCTTCCAAGGCTCCTGTGCCAGCTATGGGAAAGAGCAAGGTACCTGGGCCTCAGCAGAGGTTTCTCTGCAAAAGGCATCACAGGCTTCAGGATGCAGAGACCGAGCTCATGACTATTACGGTGCACAACGCTATGGAAATGGCAAATAATTACCAACACACTGGTGATTTCAAAAGTGTCAGGATGAAATCTGAAGCACGATCCACACTTTTGCCATCTCAGGCAAATATGCACTTACCAACTCTGGAGGTAAACAAATCAAAGGCTGGGCTGACAGAAGCCCCGCACTTACACCCCACCCAGAAATCTCAACTACCAGGCAGGATTCTAATGCTAATGCGAGAAACCTGCTAGGGTTCTGAAAACAATGGTGAAACCACAGTGGAATAATACTTAAAAGAACATTTTGTTTGTAGTCTCTAGGGCAAACTATTGGAAATATCAACTTTACTAGGCCTCAACCTGTTTCGTCTGTGAAGACTCTGGTATGCTTAAGGATGCAGAGACCAACCTTAGGACAATTACGGTGAAAAGTGCTACAGAAAAATACCAAATAGTTCTCCACCCAGCGGTTCTTTCAAAAGTTGGGCCACACACCCCTTGGAAAGATCGAGTTACTTTGGCCTAGCCTTGGATTGGTCTGGAGAAGCAATCGCCATTCCTAGCTGATGAATCAAATGATTCTGAAAGGAACGGTGAAAAGTGCGGATCCTGTTTCAGTCTTTAGACTGAAACAGGATCCGCACTATTCACCTGTCCCACAAAGGCGCACTTCTCATGTCTGGCGCTAGTCCAACAAACCCAGGACTGACAGAGGCCCTGCACTTGCCACCCCAGAAAAATATCTCATCTCCAAAGAAGGATTCTTATGTTAACGGTTGAAAAGGCTTCACTTTCTTGAAACAGTGGTGAAAGGATGGTGAAATAACACTGAAAACAATCCTATCTTCCAAGGCTCCTGTGCCAGCTATGGGAAAGAGCAAGGTACCTGGGCCTCAGCAGAGGTTTCTCTGCAAAAAGCATCACAGGCTTCAGGATGCAGAGACCGACCTCATGACTATTACGGTGCACAACGCTATGGAAATGGCAAATAATTTCCAACACACTGGTGATTTCAAAAGTGTCAGGATGAAATCTGAAGCAGGATCCACACTTTTCCCATCTCACGCAAATATGCACTTACCAAATCTGGAGGTAAACAAATCAAACGCAGGGCTGACAGAAGCCCCGCACTTACACCCAACCAAGAAATCTCAACTACCAGGGAGGATTCTAATGCTAATGCGAGAAACCTGCTAGGGTTCTGAAAACAATGGTGAAACCACAGTGGAATAATACTTAAAAGAACAGTTTCTTTGTAGTCTCTAGGACGAACTATTGGAAATGTCAACTTTACTAGGCCTCAACCTGTTTCTTCTGTGAAAACTCTGGTATGCATAAGGATGCAGAGACCAACCTTAGGGCAATTACGGTGAAAAGTGCTACAGAAAAATACCAAAAAGTTCTCCACCCAGCGGTTCTTTCAAAAGTTGGGCCAAACACCCCTTGGAAAGATCGAGTTACTTTGGCCTGGCCTTGGATTGGTCTGGAGAAGCAATCGCCATTCCTAGCTGATGAATCAAATGATTCTGAAAGGAACGGTGAAAAGTGCGGATCCTGTTTCAGTCTTTAGACTGAAGCAAGATCCGCACTATTCACCTGTCCCACAAAGGCGCACTTCTCATGTCTGGCGCTAGTCCAACAAACCCAGGACTGACAGAGGCCCTGCACTTGCCACCCCAGAAAAATATCTCATCTCCAAAGAAGGATTCTTACGCTAACGGTTGAAAAGGGCTCCCGTTCTTGAAACGGTGGTGAAAGGATGGGGAAATACTACTGAAAACAATCCTATCTTCCCAGGCTCCGGTCCCAGGTTTGGGAAATACCAAGTTCCCTGGTCCTCAGCAGAGGGATCTCTGATAAAAGCATCATAGGCTTCAGGATGCAGAGACCGACCTCATGACTATTACGGTGCAAAATGCTATGGAAATGGCCAAAAATTACCAACATACTGGTGATTTCAAAAGGGTCAGGACGAAATCTGAAGCACGATCCACACTTATCCCACCTCAGGCAAATATGCACTTTCCAACTCTGGAGGTAAACAAATCAAAGGCAGGGCTGACAGAATTGCCGCACTTACACCCCACCCAGAAATCTCAACTACCAGGCAGGATTCTTATGCTAATGCGAGAAACCTGCTCGGGTTCTGAAAATCATGGTGAAACCACAGTGGAACACTACTTAAAAGAACACTTTCTTTGTAGTCTCTAGGACCAACTTTTGGAAATGCCAAGTTTACTGGGCCTCAGCCTGCTTTCGTCTGTGAAAACTCTCGTATGCTTAAGGATGGAGAGACCAATTTAGGACAATTACGGTGAAAAGTGCTACGGAAAAATACCAAATAGTTCTCCACCTAGCGGTTCTTTCAAAAGTTGTGCCACACACCTCTTAGAAACATCGAGTTACAGTGGCCTAGCCTTCGATTGGTCTGGAGAAGGAATCACCGTTCCTAGCTGATGAATCAAATGATTCTGAAAGGAACGGTGAAAAGTGCGGATCCTGTTTCAGTCTTTAGACTGAAACAGGATCCGCACTATTCACCTGTCCCACAAAGGCGCACTTCTCATGTCTGGCGCTAGTCCAACAAACCCAGAACTGACAGAGGCCCTGCACTTGCCACCCCAGAAAAATATCTCATCTCCAAAGAAGGATTCTTACGCTAACGGTTGAAAAGGGCTCCCGTTCTTGAAACGGTGGTGAAAGCATGGTGAAATACTACTGAAAACAATCCTATCTTCCCAGGCTCCGGTCCCAGGTTTGGGAAATACCAAGTTCCCTGGTCCTCAGCAGAGGGATCTCTGATAAAAGCATCATAGGCTTCAGGATGCAGAGACCGACCTCATGACTATTACGGTGCAAAATGCTATGGAAATGGCCAAAAATTACCAACATACTGGTGATTTCAAAAGGGTCAGGACGAAATCTGAAGCACGATCCACACTTTTCCCACCTCAGGCAAATATGCACTTACCAACTCTGGAGGTAAACCAATCAAAGGCAGGGCTGACAGAAGCCCCGCACTTACACCCCACCCAGAAATCTCAACTACCAGGCAGGATTCTTATGCTAATGCGAGAAACCTGCTGGGGTTCTGAAAATCATGGTGAAACCATAGTGGAACACTACTTAAAAGAACACATTCTTTGTAGTCTCTAGGACCAACTATTGGAAATGCCAAGTTTACTGGGCCTCAGCCTGCTTTCGTCTGTGAAAACTCTGGTACGCTTCAGGAGGCAGAGACCAACATTAGGACAATTACGGTGAAAAGTGCTACGGAAAAATACCAAATAGTTCTCTACCTAGCGGTTCTTTCAAAAGTTGTGCCACACACCTCTTGGAAAGATCCAGTTACTCTGGCCTAGCCTTCGATTGGTCTGGAGGAGGAATCGCCGTTCCTAGCTGATGAATCAAATGATTCTGAAAGGAATGGTGAAAAGTGCGGATCCTGTTTCAGTCTTTAGACTGAAACAGGATCCGCACTATTCACCTGTCCCACAAAGGCGCACTTCTCATGTCTGGCGCTAGTCCAACAAACCCAGGACTGACAGAGGCCCTGCACTTGCCACCCCAGAAAAATATCTCATCTCCAAAGAAGGATTCTTACGCTAACGGTTGAAAAGGGCTCCCGTTCTTGAAACGGTGGTGAAAGCATGGTGAAATACTACTGAAAACAATCCTATCTTCCCAGGCTCCGGTGCCAGGTTTGGGAAATACCAAGTTCCCTTGTCCTCAGCAGAGGGATCTCTGATAAAAGCATCATAGGCTTCAGGATGCAGAGACCGACCTCATGACTATTACGGTGCAAAATGCTATGGAAATGGCCAAAAATTACCAACATACTGGTGATTTCAAAAGGGTCAGGACGAAATCTGAAGCACGATCCACACTTTTCCCACCTCAGGCAAATATGCACTTACCAACTCTGGAGGTAAACCAATCAAAGGCAGGGCTGACAGAAGCCCCGCACTTACACCCCACCCAGAAATCTCAACTACCAGGCAGGATTCTTATGCTAATGCGAGAAACCTGCTGGGGTTCTGAAAATCATGGTGAAACCATAGTGGAACACTACTTAAAAGAACACGTTCTTTGTAGTCTCTAGGACCAACTATTGGAAATGCCAAGTTTACTGGGCCTCAGCCTGCTTTCGTCTGTGAAAACTCTGGTACGCTTCAGGAGGCAGAGACCAACATTAGGACAATTACGGTGAAAAGTGCTACGGAAAAATACCAAATAGTTCTCCACCTAGCGGTTCTTTCAAAAGTTGTGCCACACACCTCTTGGAAAGATCCAGTTACTCTGGCCTAGCCTTCGATTGGTCTGGAGGAGGAATCGCCGTTCCTAGCTGATGAATCAAATGATTCTGAAAGGAACGGTGAAAAGTGCGGATCCTGTTTCAGTCTTTAGACTGAAACAGGATCCGCACTATTCACCTGTCCCACAAAGGCGCACTTCTCATGTCTGGCGCTAGTCCAACAAACCCAGGACTGACAGAGGCCCTGCACTTGCCACCCCAGAAAAATATCTCATCTCCAAAGAAGGATTCTTATGCTAACGGATGTAAAGGGCTCCCGTTCTTGAAACGGTGGTGAAAGGATGGTGAAATAATGCTGAAAACAATCCTATCTTCCAAGGCTCCGGTGCCAGGTTTGGGAAACACCAAGTTCCCTGGGCCTCAGCAGAGGGTTCTCTGTGAAAAGCATCATGCGCTTCAGGATGCAGAGACCGACCTCATGACTATTACGGTGCAAAACGCTATGGAAATGTCCAATAATTACCAGCATACTGCTGATTTCAGAAGGGTCAGGATGAAATCTGAAGCACGATCCACACTTTTCCCACCTCAGGCAAATATGCACTTACCAACTCTGGAGGTAAACCAATCAAAGGCAGGGCTGACAGAAGCCCCGCACTTACACCCCACCCAGAAATCTCAACTACCAGGCAGGATTCTTATGCTAATGCCAGAAACCTGCTCGGGTTCTGAAAATCATGGTGAAACCACAGTGGAACACTACTTAAAAGAACACTTTCTTTGTAGTCTCTAGTACCAACTATTGGAAATGCCAAGTTGACTGGGCCTCAGCCTGCTTTCGTCTGTGAAAACTCTCGTATGCTTAAGGATGCAGAGACCAATTTAGGACAATAACGGGGAAAAGTGCTACGGAAAAATACTAAATAGTTCTCCACCTAGCGGTTCTTTCAGAAGTTGTGCCACACATCTCTTGGAAACATCGAGTTACATTGGCCTAGCCTTCGATTGGTCTGGAGAAGGAATCGCCGTTCCTAGCTGATGAATCAAATGATTCTGAAAGGAACGGTGAAAAGTGCGGATCCTGTTTCAGTCTTTAGACTGAAACAGGATCTGCACTATTCACCTGTCCCACAAAGGCACACTTCTCATGTCTGGCGCTAGTCCAACAAACCCAGGACTGACAGAGGCCCTGCACTTGCCACCCCAGAAAAATGTCTCATCTCCAAAGAAGGATTCTTATGTTAACGGTTGAAAAGGCTTCACTTTCTTGAAACAGTGGTGAAAGGATGGTGAAATAACACTGAAAACAATCCTATCTTCCAAGGCTCCCGTGCCAGCTATGGGAAAGAGCAAGGTACCTGGGCCTCAGCAGAGGTTTCTCTGCAAAAAGCATCACAGGCTTCAGGATGCAGAGACCGACCTCATGACTATTACGGTGCACAACGCTATGGAAATGGCAAATAATTACCAACACACAGGTGATTTCAAAAATGTCAGGATGAAATCTGAAGCACGATCCACACTTTTGCCATCTCACGCAAATATGCACTTACCAACTCTGGAGGTAAACAAATCAAAGGCTGGGCTGACAGAAGCCCCGCACTTACACCCCACCCAGAAATCTCAACTACCAGGCAGGATTCTAATGCTAATGCGAGAAACCTGCTAGGGTTCTGAAAACAATGGTGAAACCACAGTGGAATAATACTTAAAAGAACATTTTCTTGGTAGTCTCTAGGACCAACTATTGGAAATGTCAACTTTACTAGGTCTCAGCCTGTTTTGTCTGTGAAAACTCTGGTATGCTTAAGGATGCAGAGACCAACCTTAGGACAATTACGGTGAAAAGTGCTACAGAAAAATACCAAATAGTTCTCCAGCTAGCGGTTCTTTCAAAAGTTGGGCCACACACCTCTTGGAATGATCGAGTTACTTTGGCCTAGCCTTGGATTGGTCTGGAGAAGCAATCGCCATTCCTAGCTGATGAATCAAATGATTCTGAAAGGAACGGTGAAAAGTGCGGATCCTGTTTCAGTCTTTAGACTGAAACAGGATCCGCACTATTCACCTGTCCCACAAAGGCGCACTTCTCATGTCTGGCGCTAGTCCAACAAACCCAGGACTGACAGAGGCCCTGCACTTGCCACCCCAGAAAAATATCTCATCTCCAAAGAAGGATTCTTATGTTAACAGTTGAAAAGGCTTCACTTTCTTGAAACAGTGGTGAAAGGATGGTGAAATAACACTGAAAACAATCCTATCTTCCAAGGCTCCTGTGCCAGCTATGGGAAAGAGCAAGGTACCTGGGCCTCAGCAGAGGTTTCTCTGCAAAAAGCATCACAGGCTTCAGGATGCAGAGACCGACCTCATGACTATTACGGTGCACAACGCTATGGAAATGGCAAATAATTTCCAACACACTGGTGATTTCAAAAGTGTCAGGATGAAATCTGAAGCAGGATCCACACTTTTCCCATCTCACGCAAATATGCACTTACCAAATCTGGAGGTAAACAAATCAAACGCAGGGCTGACAGAAGCCCCGCACTTACACCCAACCAAGAAATCTCAACTACCAGGCAGGATTCTAATGCTAATGCGAGAAACCTGCTAGGGTTCTGAAAACAATGGTGAAACCACAGTGGAATAATACTTAAAAGAACATTTTCTTTGTAGTCTCTAGGGCAAACTATTGGAAATGTCAACTTTACTAGGCCTCAACCTGTTTCGTCTGTGAAGACTCTGGTATGCTTAAGGATGCAGAGACCAACCTTAGGACAATTACGGTGAAAAGTGCTACAGAAAAATACCAAACAGTTCTCCACCCAGCGGTTCTTTCAAAAGTTGGGCCACACACCCCTTGGAAAGATCGAGTTACTTTGGCCTAGCCTTGGATTGGTCTGGAGAAGCAATCGCCATTCCTAGCTGATGAATCAAATGATTCTGAAAGGAACGGTGAAAAGTGCGGATCCTGTTTCAGTCTTTAGACTGAAACAGGATCCGCACTATTCACCTGTTCCACAAAGGCGCTCTTCTCATGTCTGGCGCTAGTCCAACAAACCCAGGACTGACAGAGGCCCTGCACTTGCCACCGCAGAAAAATATCTCATCTCCAAAGAAGGATTCTTATGCTAACGGTTGAAAAGTCTTCACGTTCTTGAAACAGTGGTGAAAGGATGGTGAAATAATACTGAAAACAGTCCTTTCTTCCAAGGCTCCCGTGCCAGCTATGGGAAAGAGCAAGGTACCTGGGCCTCAGCAGAGGTTTCTCTGCAAAAAGCATCACAGGATTCAGGATGCAGAGACCGGCCTCATGACTATTACGGTGCACAACGCTATGGAAATGGCAAATAATTACCAACACAGGGGTGATTTCAAAAGTGTCAGGTTGAAATCTGAAGCACGATCCACACTTTTCCCATCTCACGCAAATATGCACTTACCAACTCTGGAGGTAAAAAAATCAAAGGCTGGGCTGACAGAAGCCCCGCACTTACACCCCACCCAGAAATCTCAACTACCAGGCAGGATTCTAATGCTAATGCGAGAAACCTGCTAGGGTTCTGAAAACAATGGTGAAACCACAGTGGAATAATACTTAAAAGAACATTTTCTTTGTAGTCTCTAGGACAAACTATTGGAAATGTCAACTTTACTAGGCCTCAGCCTGTTTCATCTGTGAAAACTCTGGTATGCTTAAGGAAGCAGAGACCAACCTTAGGACAATTACGGTGAAGACTGCTGCAGAAAAATACCAAATAGTTCTTCACCTTGCGGTTCTTTGAAAAGTTGGGCCAAACACTTCTTGGAAAGATCGAGTTACTTTGGCCTAGCCTTGGATTGGTCTGGAGAAGCAATCGCCATTCCTAGCTGATGAATCAAATGATTCTGAAAGGAACGGTGAAAAGTGCGGATCCTGTTTCAGTCTTTAGACTGAAACAGGATCCGCACTATTCACCTGTCCCAAAAAGGCGCCCTTCTCATGTCTGGCGCTAGTCCAACAAACCCAGGACTGACAGAGGCTCTGCACTGGCCACCCCAGAAAAATATCTCATCTCCAAAGAAGGATTCTTATGCTAACGGTTGAAATGGCTTCACGTTCTTGTAACAGTGGTGAAAGGATGGTGAAATAATACTGAAAACAATCGTATCTTCCAAGGCTCCCGTGCCAGCTTTGGGAAAGAGCAAGGTACCTGGGCCTCAGCAGAGGTTTCTCTGCAAAAGGCATCACAGGCTTCAGGATGCAGAGACCGAGCTCATGACTATTACGGTGCACAACGCTATGGAAATGGCAAATAATTACCAACACACTGGTGATTTCAAAAGTGTCAGGATGAAATCTGAAGCACGATCCACACTTTTGCCATCTCAGGCAAATATGCACTTACCAACTCTGGAGGTAAACAAATCAAAGGCTGGGCTGACAGAAGCCCCGCACTTACACCCCACCCAGAAATCTCAACTACCAGGCAGGATTCTAATGCTAATGCGAGAAACCTGCTAGGGTTCTGAAAACAATGGTGAAACCACAGTGGAATAATACTTAAAAGAACATTTTCTTTGTAGTCTCTAGGGCAAACTATTGGAAATGTCAACTTTACTAGGCCTCAACCTGTTTCGTCTGTGAAGACTCTGGTATGCTTAAGGATGCAGAGACCAACCTTAGGACAATTACGGTGAAAAGTGCTACAGAAAAATACCAAATAGTTCTCCACCCAGCGGTTCTTTCAAAAGTTGGGCCACACACCCCTTGGAAAGATCGAGTTACTTTGGCCTAGCCTTGGATTGGTCTGGAGAAGCAATCGCCATTCCTAGCTGATGAATCAAATGATTCTGAAAGGAACGGTGAAAAGTGCGGATCCTGTTTCAGTCTTTAGACTGAAACAGGATCCGCACTATTCACCTGTCCCACAAAGGCGCACTTCTCATGTCTGGCGCTAGTCCAACAAACCCAGGACTGACAGAGGCCCTGCACTTGCCACCCCAGAAAAATATCTCATCTCCAAAGAAGGATTCTTATGTTAACGGTTGAAAAGGCTTCACTTTCTTGAAACAGTGGTGAAAGGATGGTGAAATAACACTGAAAACAATCCTATCTTCCAAGGCTCCTGTGCCAGCTATGGGAAAGAGCAAGGTACCTGGGCCTCAGCAGAGGTTTCTCTGCAAAAAGCATCACAGGCTTCAGGATGCAGAGACCGACCTCATGACTATTACGGTGCACAACGCTATGGAAATGGCAAATAATTTCCAACACACTGGTGATTTCAAAAGTGTCAGGATGAAATCTGAAGCAGGATCCACACTTTTCCCATCTCACGCAAATATGCACTTACCAAATCTGGAGGTAAACAAATCAAACGCAGGGCTGACAGAAGCCCCGCACTTACACCCAACCAAGAAATCTCAACTACCAGGGAGGATTCTAATGCTAATGCGAGAAACCTGCTAGGGTTCTGAAAACAATGGTGAAACCACAGTGGAATAATACTTAAAAGAACAGTTTCTTTGTAGTCTCTAGGACGAACTATTGGAAATGTCAACTTTACTAGGCCTCAACCTGTTTCTTCTGTGAAAACTCTGGTATGCATAAGGATGCAGAGACCAACCTTAGGGCAATTACGGTGAAAAGTGCTACAGAAAAATACCAAAAAGTTCTCCACCCAGCGGTTCTTTCAAAAGTTGGGCCAAACACCCCTTGGAAAGATCGAGTTACTTTGGCCTGGCCTTGGATTGGTCTGGAGAAGCAATCGCCATTCCTAGCTGATGAATCAAATGATTCTGAAAGGAACGGTGAAAAGTGCGGATCCTGTTTCAGTCTTTAGACTGAAACAGGATCCGCACTATTCACCTGTCCCAAAAAGGCGCCCTTCTCATGTCTGGCGCTAGTCCAACAAACCCAGGACTGACAGAGGCTCTGCACTGGCCACCCCAGAAAAATATCTCATCTCCAAAGAAGGATTCTTATGCTAACGGTTGAAAAGGCTTCACGTTCTTGTAACAGTGGTGAAAGGATGGTGAAATAATACTGAAAACAATCGTATCTTCCAAGGCTCCCGTGCCAGCTATGGGAAAGAGCAAGGTACCTGGGCCTCAGCAGAGGTTTCTCTGCAAAAGGCATCACAGGCTTCAGGATGCAGAGACCGACCTCATGACTATTAAGGTGCACAACGCTATGGAAATGGCAAATAATTACCAACACACTGGTGATTTCAAAAGTGTCAGGATGAAATCTGAAGCACGATCCACACTTTTCCCATCTCACGCAAATATGCACTTACCAACTCTGGAGGTAAACAAATCAAAGGCTGGGCTGACAGAAGCCCCGCACTTACACCCCACCCAGAAATCTCAACTACCAGGCAGGATTCTAATGCTAATGCGAGAAACCTGCTAGGGTTCTGAAAACAATGGTGAAACCACAGTGGAATAATACTTAAAAGAACATTTTCTTTGTAGTCTCTAGGGCAAACTATTGCAAATGTCAACTTTACTAGGCCTCAACCTGTTTCGTCTGTGAAGACTCTGGTATGCTTAAGGATGCAGAGACCAACCTTAGGACAATTACGGTGAAAAGTGCTACAGAAAAATACCAAATAGTTCTCCACCCAGCGGTTCTTTCAAAAGTTGGGCCACACACCCCTTGAAAAGATCGAGTTACTTTGGCCTAGCCTTGGATTGGTCTGGAGAAGCAATCGCCATTCCTAGCTGATGAATCAAATGATTCTGAAAGGAACGGTGAAAAGTGCGGATCCTGTTTCAGTCTTTAGACTGAAACAGGATCCGCACTATTCACCTGTCCCACAAAGGCGCACTTCTCATGTCTGGCGCTAGTCCAACAAACCCAGGACTGACAGAGGCCCTGCACTTGCCACCGCAGAAAAATATCTCATCTCCAAAGAAGGATTCTTATGCTAACGGTTGAAAAGTCTTCACGTTCTTGAAACAGTGGTGAAAGGATGGTGAAATAATACTGAAAACAGTCCTTTCTTCCAAGGCTCCCGTGCCAGCTATGGGAAAGAGCAAGGTACCTGGGCCTCAGCAGAGGTTTCTCTGCAAAAGGCATCACAGGCTTCAGGATGCAGAGACCGAGCTCATGACTATTACGGTGCACAACGCTATGGAAATGGCAAATAATTACCAACACACTGGTGATTTCAAAAGTGTCAGGATGAAATCTGAAGCACGATCCACACTTTTGCCATCTCAGGCAAATATGCACTTACCAACTCTGGAGGTAAACAAATCAAAGGCTGGGCTGACAGAAGCCCCGCACTTACACCCCACCCAGAAATCTCAACTACCAGGCAGGATTCTAATGCTAATGCGAGAAACCTGCTAGGGTTCTGAAAACAATGGTGAAACCACAGTGGAATAATACTTAAAAGAACAGTTTCTTTGTAGTCTCTAGGACGAACTATTGGAAATGTCAACTTTACTAGGCCTCAACCTGTTTCTTCTGTGAAAACTCTGGTATGCTTAAGGATGCAGAGACCAACCTTAGGGCAATTACGGTGAAAAGTGCTACAGAAAAATACCAAAAAGTTCTCTACCCAGCGGTTCTTTCAAAAGTTGGGCCACACACCCCTTGGAAAGATCAAGTTACTTTGGCCTGGCCTTGGATTGGTCTGGAGAAGCAATCGCCATTCCTAGCTGATGAATCAAATGATTCTGAAAGGAACGGTGAAAAGTGCGGATCCTGTTTCAGTCTTTAGACTGAAACAGGATCCGCACTATTCACCTGTCCCAAAAAGGCGCCCTTCTCATGTCTGGCGCTAGTCCAACAAACCCAGGACTGACAGAGGCTCTGCACTGGCCACCCCAGAAAAATATCTCATCTCCAAAGAAGGATTCTTATGCTAACGGTTGAAAAGGCTTCACGTTCTTGTAACAGTGGTGAAAGGATGGTGAAATAATACGGAAAACAATCGTATCTTCCAAGGCTCCCGTGCCAGCTATGGGAAAGAGCAAGGTACCTGGGCCTCAGCAGAGGTTTCTCTGCAAAAGGCATCACAGGCTTCAGGATGCAGAGACCGACCTCATGACTATTAAGGTGCACAACGCTATGGAAATGGCAAATAATTACCAACACACTGGTGATTTCAAAAGTGTCAGGATGAAATCTGAAGCACGATCCACACTTTTCCCATCTCACGCAAATATGCACTTACCAACTCTGGAGGTAAACAAATCAAAGGCTGGGCTGACAGAAGCCCCGCACTTACACCCCACCCAGAAATCTCAACTACCAGGCAGGATTCTAATGCTAATGCGAGAAACCTGCTAGGGTTCTGAAAACAATGGTGAAACCACAGTGGAATAATACTTAAAAGAACATTTTCTTTGTAGTCTCTAGGGCAAACTATTGCAAATGTCAACTTTACTAGGCCTCAACCTGTTTCGTCTGTGAAGACTCTGGTATGCTTAAGGATGCAGAGACCAACCTTAGGACAATTACGGTGAAAAGTGCTACAGAAAAATACCAAATAGTTCTCCACCCAGCGGTTCTTTCAAAAGTTGGGCCACACACCCCTTGAAAAGATCGAGTTACTTTGGCCTAGCCTTGGATTGGTCTGGAGAAGCAATCGCCATTCCTAGCTGATGAATCAAATGATTCTGAAAGGAACGGTGAAAAGTGCGGATCCTGTTTCAGTCTTTAGACTGAAACAGGATCCGCACTATTCACCTGTTCCACAAAGGCGCTCTTCTCATGTCTGGCGCTAGTCCAACAAACCCAGGACTGACAGAGGCCCTGCACTTGCCACCGCAGAAAAATATCTCATCTCCAAAGAAGGATTCTTATGCTAACGGTTGAAAAGTCTTCACGTTCTTGAAACAGTGGTGAAAGGATGGTGAAATAATACTGAAAACAGTCCTTTCTTCCAAGGCTCCCGTGCCAGCTATGGGAAAGAGCAAGGTACCTGGGCCTCAGCAGAGGTTTCTCTGCAAAAAGCATCACAGGCTTCAGGATGCAGAGACCGGCCTCATGACTATTACGGTGCACAACGCTATGGAAATGGCAAATAATTACCAACACAGGGGTGATTTCAAAAGTGTCAGGTTGAAATCTGAAGCACGATCCACACTTTTGCCATCTCACGCAAATATGCACGTACCAACTCTGGAGGTAAACAAATCAAAGGCTGGGCTGACAGAAGCCCCGCACTTACACCCCACCCAGAAATCTCAACTACCAGGCAGGATTCTAATGCTAATGCGAGAAACCTGCTAGGGTTCTGAAAACAATGGTGAAACCACAGTGGAATAATACTTAAAAGAACATTTTCTTTGTAGTCTCTAGGACAAACTATTGGAAATGTCAACTTTACTAGGCCTCAGCCTGTTTCGTCTGTGAAAACTCTGGTATGCTTAAGGAAGCAGAGACCAACCTTAGGACAATTACGGTGAAAACTGCTGCAGAAAAATACCAAATAGTTCTTCACCTTGCGGTTCTTTGAAAAGTTGGGCCAAACACTTCTTGGAAAGATCGAGTTACTTTGGCCTAGCCTTGGATTGGTCTGGAGAAGCAATCGCCATTCCTAGCTGATGAATCAAATGATTCTGAAAGGAACGGTGAAAAGTGCGGATCCTGTTTCAGTCTTTAGACTGAAACAGGATCCGCACTATTCACCTGTCCCAAAAAGGCGCCCTTCTCATGTCTGGCGCTAGTCCAACAAACCCAGGACTGACAGAGGCTCTGCACTGGCCACCCCAGAAAAATATCTCATCTCCAAAGAAGGATTCTTATGCTAACGGTTGAAAAGGCTTCACGTTCTTGTAACAGTGGTGAAAGGATGGTGAAATAATACTGAAAACAATCGTATCTTCCAAGGCTCCCGTGCCAGCTATGGGAAAGAGCAAGGTACCTGGGCCTCAGCAGAGGTTTCTCTGCAAAAGGCATCACAGGCTTCAGGATGCAGAGACCGAGCTCATGACTATTACGGTGCACAACGCTATGGAAATGGCAAATAATTACCAACACACTGGTGATTTCAAAAGTGTCAGGATGAAATCTGAAGCACGATCCACACTTTTGCCATCTCAGGCAAATATGCACTTACCAACTCTGGAGGTAAACAAATCAAAGGCTGGGCTGACAGAAGCCCCGCACTTACACCCCACCCAGAAATCTCAACTACCAGGCAGGATTCTAATGCTAATGCGAGAAACCTGCTAGGGTTCTGAAAACAATGGTGAAACCACAGTGGAATAATACTTAAAAGAACAGTTTCTTTGTAGTCTCTAGGACGAACTATTGGAAATGTCAACTTTACTAGGCCTCAACCTGTTTCTTCTGTGAAAACTCTGGTATGCTTAAGGATGCAGAGACCAACCTTAGGGCAATTACGGTGAAAAGTGCTACAGAAAAATACCAAAAAGTTCTCCACCCAGCGGTTCTTTCAAAAGTTGGGCCACACACCCCTTGGAAAGATCGAGTTACTTTGGCCTGGCCTTGGATTGGTCTGGAGAAGCAATCGCCATTCCTAGCTGATGAATCAAATGATTCTGAAAGGAACGGTGAAAAGTGCGGATCCTGTTTCAGTCTTTAGACTGAAACAGGATCCGCACTATTCACCTGTCCCAAAAAGGCGCCCTTCTCATGTCTGGCGCTAGTCCAACAAACCCAGGACTGACAGAGGCTCTGCACTGGCCACCCCAGAAAAATATCTCATCTCCAAAGAAGGATTCTTATGCTAACGGTGGAAAAGGCTTCACGTTCTTGTAACAGTGGTGAAAGGATGGTGAAATAATACTGAAAACAGTCCTTTCTTCCAAGGCTCCGGTGCCAGCTATGGGAAAGAGCAAGGTACCTGGGCCTCAGCAGAGGTTTCTCTGCAAAAGGCATCACAGGCTTCAGGATGCAGAGACTGACCTCATGACTATTACGGTGCACAACGCTATGGAAATGGCAAATAATTACCAACACACTGGTGATTTCAAAAGTGTCAGGATGAAATCTGAAGCACGATCCACACTTTTGCCATCTCAGGCAAATACGCACTTACCAACTCTGGAGGTAAACAAATCAAAGGCTGGGCTGACAGAAGCCCCGCACTTACACCCCACCCAGAAATCTCAACTACCAGGCAGGATTCTAATGCTAATGCGAGAAACCAGCTAGGGTTCTGAAAACAATGGTGAAACCACAGTGGAATAATACTTAAAAGAACATTTTCTTTGTAGTCTCTAGGGCAAACTATTGGAAATGTCAACTTTACTAGGCCTCAACCTGTTTCGTCTGTGAAGACTCTGGTATGCTTAAGGATGCAGAGACCAACCTTAGGACAATTACGGTGAAAACTGCTGCAGAAAAATACCAAATAGTTTTTCACCTTGCAGTTCTTTGAAAAGTTGGGCCAAACACTTCTTGGAAAGATCGAGTTACTTTGGCCTAGCCTTGGATTGGTCTGGAGAAGCAATCGCCATTCCTAGCTGATGAATCAAATGATTCTGAAAGGAACGGTGAAAAGTGCGGATCCTGTTTCAGTCTTTAGACTGAAACAGGATCCGCACTATTCACCTGTCCCAAAAAGGCGCCCTTCTCATGTCTGGCGCTAGTCCAACAAACCCAGGACTGACAGAGGCTCTGCACTGGCCACCCCAGAAAAATATCTCATCTCCAAAGAAGGATTCTTATGCTAACGGTTGAAATGGCTTCACGTTCTTGTAACAGTGGTGAAAGGATGGTGAAATAATACTGAAAACAATCGTATCTTCCAAGGCTCCCGTGCCAGCTATGGGAAAGAGCAAGGTACCTGGGCCTCAGCAGAGGTTTCTCTGCAAAAGGCATCACAGGCTTCAGGATGCAGAGACCGAGCTCATGACTATTACGGTGCACAACGCTATGGAAATGGCAAATAATTACCAACACACTGGTGATTTCAAAAGTGTCAGGATGAAATCTGAAGCACGATCCACACTTTTGCCATCTCAGGCAAATATGCACTTACCAACTCTGGAGGTAAACAAATCAAAGGCTGGGCTGACAGAAGCCCCGCACTTACACCCCACCCAGAAATCTCAACTACCAGGCAGGATTCTAATGCTAATGCGAGAAACCTGCTAGGGTTCTGAAAACAATGGTGAAACCACAGTGGAATAATACTTAAAAGAACATTTTCTTTGTAGTCTCTAGGGCAAACTATTGGAAATGTCAACTTTACTAGGCCTCAACCTGTTTCGTCTGTGAAGACTCTGGTATGCTTAAGGATGCAGAGACCAACCTTAGGACAATTACGGTGAAAAGTGCTACAGAAAAATACCAAATAGTTCTCCACCCAGCGGTTCTTTCAAAAGTTGGGCCACACACCCCTTGGAAAGATCGAGTTACTTTGGCCTAGCCTTGGATTGGTCTGGAGAAGCAATCGCCATTCCTAGCTGATGAATCAAATGATTCTGAAAGGAACGGTGAAAAGTGCGGATCCTGTTTCAGTCTTTAGACTGAAACAGGATCCGCACTATTCACGTGTCCCACAAAGGCGCACTTCTCATGTCTGGCGCTAGTCCAACAAACCCAGGACTGACAGAGGCCCTGCACTGGCCACCCCAGAAAAATATCTCATCTCCAAAGAAGGATTCTTATGTTAACGGTTGAAAAGGCTTCACTTTCTTGAAACAGTGGTGAAAGGATGGTGAAATAACACTGAAAACAATCCTATCTTCCAAGGCTCCTGTGCCAGCTATGGGAAAGAGCAAGGTACCTGGGCCTCAGCAGAGGTTTCTCTGCAAAAAGCATCACAGGCTTCAGGATGCAGAGACCGACCTCATGACTATTACGGTGCACAACGCTATGGAAATGGCAAATAATTTCCAACACACTGGTGATTTCAAAAGTGTCAGGATGAAATCTGAAGCAGGATCCACACTTTTCCCATCTCACGCAAATATGCACTTACCAAATCTGGAGGTAAACAAATCAAACGCAGGGCTGACAGAAGCCCCGCACTTACACCCAACCAAGAAATCTCAACTACCAGGGAGGATTCTAATGCTAATGCGAGAAACCTGCTAGGGTTCTGAAAACAATGGTGAAACCACAGTGGAATAATACTTAAAAGAACAGTTTCTTTGTAGTCTCTAGGACGAACTATTGGAAATGTCAACTTTACTAGGCCTCAACCTGTTTCTTCTGTGAAAACTCTGGTATGCTTAAGGATGCAGAGACCAACCTTAGGGCAATTACGGTGAAAAGTGCTACAGAAAAATACCAAAAAGTTCTCCACCCAGCGGTTCTTTCAAAAGTTGGGCCACACACCCCTTGGAAAGATCGAGTTACTTTGGCCTGGCCTTGGATTGGTCTGGAGAAGCAATCGCCATTCCTAGCTGATGAATCAAATGATTCTGAAAGGAACGGTGAAAAGTGCGGATCCTGTTTCAGTCTTTAGACTGAAACAGGATCCGCACTATTCACCTGTCCCAAAAAGGCGCCCTTCTCATGTCTGGCGCTAGTCCAACAAACCCAGGACTGACAGAGGCTCTGCACTGGCCACCCCAGAAAAATATCTCATCTCCAAAGAAGGATTCTTATGCTAACGGTTGAAAAGGCTTCACATTCTTGTAACAGTGGTGAAAGGATGGTGAAATAATACTGAAAACAATCGTATCTTCCAAGGCTCCCGTGCCAGCTATGGGAAAGAGCAAGGTACCTGGGCCTCAGCAGAGGTTTCTCTGCAAAAGGCATCACAGGCTTCAGGATGCAGAGACCGAGCTCATGACTATTACGGTGCACAACGCTATGGAAATGGCAAATAATTACCAACACACTGGTGATTTCAAAAGTGTCAGGATGAAATCTGAAGCACGATCCACACTTTTGCCATCTCAGGCAAATATGCACTTACCAACTCTGGAGGTAAACAAATCAAAGGCTGGGCTGACAGAAGCCCCGCACTTACACCCCACCCAGAAATCTCAACTACCAGGCAGGATTCTAATGCTAATGCGAGAAACCTGCTAGGGTTCTGAAAACAATGGTGAAACCACAGTGGAATAATACTTAAAAGAACATTTTCTTTGTAGTCTCTAGGGCAAACTATTGGAAATGTCAACTTTACTAGGCCTCAACCTGTTTCGTCTGTGAAGACTCTGGTATGCTTAAGGATGCAGAGACCAACCTTAGGACAATTACGGTGAAAAGTGCTACAGAAAAATACCAAATAGTTCTCCACCCAGCGGTTCTTTCAAAAGTTGGGCCACACACCACTTGAAAAGATCGAGTTACTTTGGCCTAGCCTTGGATTGGTCTGGAGAAGCAATCGCCATTCCTAGCTGATGAATCAAATGATTCTGAAAGGAACGGTGAAAAGTGCGGATCCTGTTTCAGTCTTTAGACTGAAACAGGATCCGCACTATTCACCTGTTCCACAAAGGCGCCCTTCTCATGTCTGGCGCTAGTCCAACAAACCCAGGACTGACAGAGGCCCTGCACTTGCCACCGCAGAAAAATATCTCATCTCCAAAGAAGGATTCTTATGCTAACGGTTGAAAAGTCTTCACGTTCTTGAAACAGTGGTGAAAGTATGGTGAAATAATACTGAAAACAGTCCTTTCTTCCAAGGCTCCCGTGCCAGCTATGGGAAAGAGCAAGGTACCTGGGCCTCAGCAGAGGTTTCTCTGCAAAAAGCATCACAGGCTTCAGGATGCAGAGACCGGCCTCATGACTATTACGGTGCACAACGCTATGGAAATGGCAAATAATTACCAACACAGGGGTGATTTCAAAAGTGTCAGGTTGAAATCTGAAGCACGATCCAAACTTTTCCCATCTCATGCAAATATGCACTTACCAACTCTGGAGGTAAACAAATCAAAGGCTGGGCTGACAGAAGCCCCACACTTACACCCCACCCAGAAATCTCAACTACCAGGCAGGATTCTAATGCTAATGCGAGAAACCTGCTAGGGTTCTGAAAACAATGGTGAAACCACAGTGGAATAATACTTAAAAGAACATTTTCTTTGTAGTCTCTAGGACAAACTATTGGAAATGTCAACTTTACTAGGCCTCAGCCTGTTTCATCTGTGAAAACTCTGGTATGCTTAAGGATGCAGAGACCAACCTTAGGGCAATTACGGTGAAAAGTACTACAGAAAAATACCAAATAGTTCTCCACCCAGCGGTTCTTTCAAAAGTTGGGCCACACACCCCTTGGAAAGATCGAGTTACTTTGGCCTAGCCTTGGATTGGTCTGGAGAAGCAATCGCCATTCCTAGCTGATGAATCAAATGATTCTGAAAGGAACGGTGAAAAGTGCGGATCCTGTTTCAGTCTTTAGACTGAAACAGGATCCGCACTATTCACCTGTCCCACAAAGGCGCACTTCTCATGTCTGGCGCTAGTCCAACAAACCCAGGACTGACAGAGGCCCTGCACTTGCCACCCCAGAAAAATATCTCATCTCCAAAGAAGGATTCTTATGTTAACGGTTGAAAAGGCTTCACTTTCTTGAAACAGTGGTGAAAGGATGGTGAAATAACACTGAAAACAATCCTATCTTCCAAGGCTCCTGTGCCAGCTATGGGAAAGAGCAAGGTACCTGGGCCTCAGCAGAGGTTTCTCTGCAAAAAGCATCACAGGCTTCAGGATGCAGAGACCGACCTCATGACTATTACGGTGCACAACGCTATGGAAATGGCAAATAATTTCCAACACACTGGTGATTTCAAAAGTGTCAGGATGAAATCTGAAGCAGGATCCACACTTTTCCCATCTCACGCAAATATGCACTTACCAAATCTGGAGGTAAACAAATCAAACGCAGGGCTGACAGAAGCCCCGCACTTACACCCAACCAAGAAATCTCAACTACCAGGGAGGATTCTAATGCTAATGCGAGAAACCTGCTAGGGTTCTGAAAACAATGGTGAAACCACAGTGGAATAATACTTAAAAGAACAGTTTCTTTGTAGTCTCTAGGACGAACTATTGGAAATGTCAACTTTACTAGGCCTCAACCTGTTTCTTCTGTGAAAACTCTGGTATGCTTAAGGATGCAGAGACCAACCTTAGGGCAATTACGGTGAAAAGTGCTACAGAAAAATACCAAAAAGTTCTCCACCCAGCGGTTCTTTCAATAGTTGGGCCACACACCCCTTGGAAAGATCGAGTTACTTTGGCCTGGCCTTGGATTGGTCTGGAGAAGCAATCGCCATTCCTAGCTGATGAATCAAATGATTCTGAAAGGAACGGTGAAAAGTGCGGATCCTGTTTCAGTCTTTAGACTGAAACAGGATCCGCACTATTCACCTGTCCCAAAAAGGCGCCCTTCTCATGTCTGGCGCTAGTCCAACAAACCCAGGACTGACAGAGGCTCTGCACTGGCCACCCCAGAAAAATATCTCATCTCCAAAGAAGGATTCTTATGCTAACGGTTGAAAAGGCTTCACGTTCTTGTAACAGTGGTGAAAGGATGGTGAAATAATACTGAAAACAATCCTACCTTCCAAGGCTCCCGTGCCAGCTATGGGAAAGAGCAAGGTACCTGGGCCTCAGCAGAGGTTTCTCTGCAAAAGGCATCACAGGCTTCAGGATGCAGAGACCGACCTCATGACTATTACGGTGCACAACGCTATGGAAATGGCAAATAATTACCAACACACTGGTGATTTCAAAAGTGTCAGGATGAAATCTGAAGCACGATCCACACTTTTCCCATCTCACGCAAATATGCACTTACCAACTCTGGAGGTAAACAAATCAAAGGCTGGGCTGACAGAAGCCCCGCACTTACACCCCACCCAGAAATCTCAACTACCAGGCAGGATTCTAATGCTAATGCGAGAAACCTGCTAGGGTTCTGAAAACAATGGTGAAACCACAGTGGAATAATACTTAAAAGAACATTTTCTTTGTAGTCTCTAGGGCAAACTATTGGAAATGTCAACTTTACTAGGCCTCAACCTGTTTCGTCTGTGAAGACTCTGGTATGCTTAAGGATGCAGAGACCAACCTTAGGACAATTACGGTGAAAACTGCTACAGAAAAATACCAAATAGTTCTCCACCCAGCGGTTCTTTCAAAAGTTGGGCCACACACCCCTTGAAAAGATCGAGTTACTTTGGCCTAGCCTTGGATTGGTCTGGAGAAGCAATCGCCATTCCTAGCTGATGAATCAAATGATTCTGAAAGGAACGGTGAAAAGTGCGGATCCTGTTTCAGTCTTTAGACTGAAACAGGATCCGCACTATTCACCTGTTCCACAAAGGCGCTCTTCTCATGTCTGGCGCTAGTCCAACAAACCCAGGACTGACAGAGGCCCTGCACTTGCCACCGCAGAAAAATATCTCATCTCCAAAGAAGGATTCTTATGCTAACGGTTGAAGAGTCTTCACGTTCTTGAAACAGTGGTGAAAGGATGGTGAAATAATACTGAAAACAGTCCTTTCTTCCAAGGCTCCCGTGCCAGCTATGGGAAAGAGCAAGGTACCTGGGCCTCAGCAGAGGTTTCTCTGCAAAAAGCATCACAGGCTTCAGGATGCAGAGACCGGCCTCATGACTATTACGGTGCACAACGCTATGGAAATGGCAAATAATTACCAACACAGGGGTGATTTCAAAAGTGTCAGGTTGAAATCTGAAGCACGATCCACACTTTTCCCATCTCACGCAAATATGCACGTACCAACTCTGGAGGTAAACAAATCAAAGGCTGGGCTGACAGAAGCCCCGCACTTACACCCCACCCAGAAATCTCAACTACCAGGCAGGATTCTAATGCTAATGCGAGAAACCTGCTAGGGTTCTGAAAACAATGGTGAAACCACAGTGGAATAATACTTAAAAGAACATTTTCTTTGTAGTCTCTAGGACAAACTATTGGAAATGTCAACTTTACTAGGCCTCAGCCTGTTTCATCTGTGAAAACTCTGGTATGCTTAAGGAAGCAGAGACCAACCTTAGGACAATTACGGTGAAAACTGCTGGAGAAAAATAGCAAATAGTTCTTCACCTTGCGGTTCTTTGAAAAGTTGGGCCAAACACTTCTTGGAAAGATCGAGTTACTTTAGCCTAGCCTTGGATTGGTCTGGAGAAGCAATCGCCATTCCTAGCTGATGAATCAAATGATTCTGAAAGGAACGGTGAAAAGTGCGGATCCTGTTTCAGTCTTTAGACTGAAACAGGATCCGCACTATTCACCTGTCCCACAAAGGCGCACTTCTCATGTCTGGCGCTAGTCCAACAAACCCAGGACTGACAGAGGCCCTGCACTTGCCACCTCAGAAAAATATCTCATGTCCAAAGAAGGATTCTTATGTTAACGGTTGAAAAGGCTTCACTTTCTTGAAACAGTGGTGAAAGGATGGTGAAATAACACTGAAAACAATCCTATCTTCCAAGGCTCCTGTGCCAGCTATGGGAAAGAGCAAGGTACCTGGGCCTCAGCAGAGGTTTCTCTGCAAAAAGCATCACAGGCTTCAGGATGCAGAGACCGACCTCATGACTATTACGGTGCACAACGCTATGGAAATGGCAAATAATTTCCAACACACTGGTGATTTCAAAAGTGTCAGGATGAAATCTGAAGCAGGATCCACACTTTTCCCATCTCACGCAAATATGCACTTACCAAATCTGGAGGTAAACAAATCAAACGCAGGGCTGACAGAAGCCCCGCACTTACACCCAACCAAGATATCTCAACTACCAGGGAGGATTCTAATGCTAATGCGAGAAACCTGCTAGGGTTCTGAAAACAATGGTGAAACCACAGTGGAATAATACTTAAAAGAACAGTTTCTTTGTAGTCTCTAGGATGAACTATTGGAAATGTCAACTTTACTAGGCCTCACCTGTTTCTTCTGTGAAAACTCTGGTATGCTTAAGGATGCAGAGACCAACCTTAGGGCAATTACGGTGAAAAGTGCTACAGAAAAATACCAAAAAGTTCTTCACCCAGCGGTTCTTTCAAAAGTTGGGCCACACACCCCTTGGAAAGGTCGAGTTACTTTGGCCTGGCCTTGGATTGGTCTGGAGAAGCAATCGCCATTCCTAGCTGATGAATCAAATGATTCTGAAAGGAACGGTGAAAAGTGCGGATCCTGTTTCAGTCTTTAGACTGAAACAGGATCCGCACTATTCACCTGTCCCAAAAAGGTGCCCTTCTCATGTCTGGCGCTAGTCCAACAAACCCAGGACTGACAGAGGCTCTGCACTGGCCACCCCAGAAAAATATCTCATCTCCAAAAAAGGATTCTTATGCTAACGGTTGAAAAGGCTTCACGTTCTTGTAACAGTGGTGAAAGGATGGTGAAATAATACTGAAAACAATCCTATCTTCCAAGGCTTCCGTGCCAGCTATGGGAAAGAGCAAGGTACCTGGGCCTCAGCAAAGGTTTCTCTGCAAAAGGCATCACAGGCTTCAGGATGCAGAGACCGACCTCATGACTATTACGGTGCACAACGCTATGGAAATGGCAAATAATTACCAACACACTGGTGATTTCAAAAGTGTCAGGATGAAATCTGAAGCACGATCCACACTTTTGCCATCTCAGGCAAATATGCACTTACCAACTCTGGAGGTAAACAAATCAAAGGCTGGGCTGACAGAAGCCCCGCACTTACACCCCACCCAGAAATCTCAACTACCAGGCAGGATTCTAATGCTAATGCGAGAAACCTGCTAGGGTTCTGAAAACAATGGTGAAACCACAGTGGAATAATACTTAAAAGAACATTTTCTTTGTAGTCTCTAGGGCAAACTATTGGAAATGTCAACTTTACTAGGCCTCAACCTGTTTCGTCTGTGAAGACTCTGGTATGCTTAAGGATGCAGAGACCAACCTTAGGACAATTACGGTGAAAAGTGCTACAGAAAAATACCAAATAGTTCTCCACCCAGCGGTTCTTTCAAAAGTTGGGCCACACACCCCTTGGAAAGATCGAGTTACTTTGGCCTAGCCTTGGATTGGTCTGGAGAAGCAATCGCCATTCCTAGCTGATGAATCAAATGATTCTGAAAGGAACGGTGAAAAGTGCGGATCCTGTTTCAGTCTTTAGACTGAAACAGGATCCGCACTATTCACCTGTTCCACAAAGGCGCTCTTCTCATGTCTGGCGCTAGTCCAACAAACCCAGGACTGACAGAGGCCCTGCACTTGCCACCGCAGAAAAATATCTCATCTCCAAAGAAGGATTCTTATGCTAACGGTTGAAAAGTCTTCACGTTCTTGAAACAGTGGTGAAAGGATGGTGAAATAATACTGAAAACAGTCCTTTCTTCCAAGGCTCCGGTGCCAGCTATGGGAAAGAGCAAGGTACCTGGGCCTCAGCAGAGGTTTCTCTGCAAAAAGCATCACAGGCTTCAGGATGCAGAGACCGGCCTCATGACTATTACGGTGCACAACGCTATGGAAATGGCAAATAATTACCAACACAGGGGTGATTTCAAAAGTGTCAGGTTGAAATCTGAAGCACGATCCACACTTTTCCCATCTCACGCAAATATGCACTTACCAACTCTGGAGGTAAACAAATCAAAGGCTGGGCTGACAGAAGCCCCGCACTTACACCCCACCCAGAAATCTCAACTACCAGGCAGGATTCTAATGCTAATGCGAGAAACCTGCTAGGGTTCTGAAAACAATGGTGAAACCACAGTGGAATAATACTTAAAAGAACATTTTCTTTGTAGTCTCTAGGACAAACTATTGGAAATGTCAACTTGACTAGGCCTCAACCTGTTTCGTCTGTGAAAACTCTGGTATGCTTAAGGATGCAGAGACCAACCTTAGGACAATTACGGTGAAAAGTGCTACAGAAAAATACCAAATAGTTCTCCACCCAGCGGTTCTTTCAAAAGTTGGGCCACACACCCCTTGGAAAGATCGAGTTTCTTTGGCCTAGCCTTGGATTGGTCTGGAGAAGCAATCGCCATTCCTAGCTGATGAATCAAATCATTCTGAAAGGAACGGTGAAAAGTGCGGATCCTGTTTCAGTCTTTAGACTGAAACAGGATCCGCACTATTCACCTGTTCCACAAAGGCGCTCTTCTCATGTCTGGCGCTAGTCCAACAAACCCAGGACTGACAGAGGCCCTGCAGTTGCCACCGCAGAAAAATATCTCATCTCCAAAGAAGGATTCTTACGCTAACGGTTGAAAAGTCTTCACGTTCTTGAAACAGTGGTGAAAGGATGGTGAAATAATACTGAAAACAGTCCTTTCTTCCAAGGCTCTGGTGCCAGCTATGGGAAAGAGCAAGGTACCTGGGCCTCAGCAGAGGTTTCTCTGCAAAAAGCATCACAGGCTTCAGGATGCAGAGACCGACCTCATGACTATTACGGTGCACAACGCTATGGAAATGGCAAATAATTACCAACATACTGGTGATTTCAAAAGTGTCAGGGTGAAATCTGAAGCAAGATCCATACTTTTCCCATCTCACGCAAATATGCACTTACCAACTCTGGAGGTAAACAAATCAAACGCTGGGCTGACAGAAGCCCCGCACATACACCCCACCCAGAAATCTCAACTACCAGGCAGGATTCTAATGCTAATGCGAGAAACCTGCTAGGGTTCTGAAAACAATGGTGAAACCACAGTGGAATAATACTTAAAAGAACATTTTCTTTGTCGTCTCTAGGACCAACTATTGGAAATGTCAACTTTACTAGGCCTCAGCCTGTTTCGTCTGTGAAAACTCTGGTATGCTTATGGATGCAGAGACCAACCTTAGGACAATTACGGTGAAAAGTGCTACAGAAAAATACCAAATAGTTCTCCCCCAGCGGTTCTTTCAAAAGTTGGGCCCCACACCTCTTGGAAAGATGGAGTTACTTTGGCCTGGCCTTGGATTGGTCTGGAGAAGCAATCTCCATTCCTGGTTGATGAATCAAATGATTCTGAAAGGAACGGTGAAAAGTGCGGATCCTGTTTCAGTCTTTAGACTGAAACAGGATCCGCACTATTCACCTGTCCCACAAAGGCGCACTTCTCATGTCTGGCGCTAGTCCAACAAACCAAGGACTGACAGAGGCCCTGCACTTGCTACCCCAGAAAAATATCTCATCTCCAAAGAAGGATTCTTACGCTAACGGTTGAAAAGGGCCCCCGTTCTTGAAACGGTGGTGAAAGCATGGTGAAATACTACTGAAAACAATCCTATCTTCCCAGGCTCCGGTCCCAGGTTTGGGATATACCAAGTTCCCTGGTCCTCAGCAGAGGGATCTCTGATAAAAGCATCATACGCTTCAGGATGCAGAGACCGACCTCATGACTATTACGGTGCAAAACGCAATGGAAATGTCCAATAATTACCAGCATACTGGTGATTTCAGAAGGGTCAGGATGAAATCTGAAGCACGATCCACACTTTTCCCACCTCAGGCAAATATGCACTTACCAACTCTGGAGGTAAACCAATCAAAGGCAGGGCTGACAGAAGCCCCGCACTTACACCCCACCCAGAAATCTCAACTACCAGGCAGGATTCTTATGCTAATGCGAGAAACCTGCTCGGGTTCTGAAAATCATGGTGAAACCATAGTGGAACACTACTTAAAAGAACACGTTCTTTGTAGTCTCTAGGACCAACTATTGGAAATGCCAAGTTTACTGGGCCTCAGCCTGCTTTCGTCTGTGAAAACTCTGGTACGCTTCAGGAGGCAGAGACCAACATTAGGACAATTACGGTGAAAAGTGCTACGGAAAAATACCAAATAGTTCTCCACCTAGCGGTTCTTTCAAAAGTTGTGCCACACACCTCTTGGAAAGATCCAGTTACTCTGGCCTAGCCTTCGATTGGTGTGGAGGAGGAATCGCCATTCCTAGCTGATGAATCAAATGATTCTGAAAGGAACGGTGAAAAGTGCGGATCCTGTTTCAGTCTTTAGACTGAAACAGGATCCGCACTATTCACCTGTCCCACAAAGGCGCACTTCTCTTGTTTGGCGCTAGTCCAACAAACCCAGGACTGACAGAGGCCCTGCACTTGCCACCCCAGAAAAATATCTCATCTCCAAAGAAGGATTCTTATGCTAACGGTTGAAAAGGGCTCCAGTTCTTGAAACGGTGGTGAAAGGATGGTGAAATACTACTGAAAACAATCCTATCTTCCCAGGCTCCGGTGCCAGGTTTGGGAAATACCAAGTTCCCTGGTCCTCAGCAGAGGGATCTCTGATAAAAGCATCATAGGCTTCAGGATGCAGAGACCGACCTCATGACTATTACGGTGCAAAATGCTATGGAAATGGCCAAAAATTACCAACATACTGGTGATTTCAAAAGGGTCAGGACGAAATCTGAAGCACGATCCACACTTTTCCCACCTCAGGCAAATATGCGCTTACCAACTCTGGAGGTAAACCAATCAAAGGCAGGGCTGACAGAAGCCCCGCACTTACACCCCACCCAGAAATCTCAACTACCAGGCAGGATTCTTATGCTAATGCGAGAAACCTGCTCGGGTTCTGAAAATCATTGTCAAACCATAGTGGAACACTACCTAAAAGAACACGTTCTTTGTAGTCTCTAGGACCAACTATTGGAAATGCCAAGTTCACTGGGCCTCAGCCTGCTTTCGTCTGTGAAAACTCTGGTACGCTTCAGGAGGCAGAGACCAACATTAGGACAATTACGGTGAAAAGTGCTACGGAAAAATACCAAATAGTTCTCCACCTAGCGGTTCTTTCAAAAGTTGTGCCACACACCTCTTGGAAAGATCCAGTTACTCTGGCCTAGCCTTCGATTGGTCTGGAGGAGGAATCACCGTTCCTAGCTGATGATTCAAATGATTCTGAAAGGAACGGTGAAAAGTGCGGATCCTGTTTCAGTCTTTAGACTGAAACAGGATTCGCACTATTCACCTGTCCCACAAAGGCGCACTTCTCATGTCTGGCGATAGTCCAACAAACCCAGGACTGACAGAGGCCCTGCACTTGCCACCCCAGAAAAATATCTCATCTCCAAAGAAGGATTCTTACGCTAAAGGTTGAAAAGGGCTCCCGTTCTTGAAACGGTGGTGAAAGCATGGTGAGATACTACTGAAAACAATCCTATCTTCCCAGGCTCCGGTCCCAGGTTTGGGATATACCAAGTTCCCTGGTCGTCAGCAGAGGGATCTCTGATAAAAGCATCATAGGCTTCAGGATGCAGAGACCGACCTCATGACTATTACGGTGCAAAATGCCATGGAAATGGCCAAAAATTACCAACATACTGGTGATTTCAAAAGGGTCAGGACGAAATCTGAAGCAGGATCCACACTTTTCCCACCTCAGGCAAATATGCATTTACCAACTCTGGAGGTAAACCAATCAAAGGCAGGGCTGACAGAAGCCCCGCACTTACACCCCACCCAGAAATCTCAACTACCAGGCAGGATTCTTATGCTAATGCGAGAAACCTGCTCGGGTTCTGAAAATCATGGTGAAACCATAGTGGAACACTACTTAAAAGAACACGTTCTTTGTAGTCTCTAGGACCAACTATTGGAAATGCCAAGTTTACTGGGCCTCAGCCTGCTTTCGTCTGTGAAAACTCTGGTACGCTTCAGGAGGCAGAGACCAACATTAGGACAATTACGGTGAAAAGTGCTACGGAAAAATACCAAATAGTTCTCCACCTAGCGGTTCTTTCAAAAGTTGGGCCACACACCCCTTGGAAAGATCGAGTTTCTTTGGCCTAGCCTTGGATTGGTCTGGAGAAGCAATCGCCATTCCTAGCTGATGAATCAAATCATTCTGAAAGGAACGGTGAAAAGTGCGGATCCTGTTTCAGTCTTTAGACTGAAACAGGATCCGCACTATTCACCTGTTCCACAAAGGCGCTCTTCTCATGTCTGGCGCTAGTCCAACAAACCCAGGACTGACAGAGGCCCTGCAGTTGCCACCGCAGAAAAATATCTCATCTCCAAAGAAGGATTCTTACGCTAACGGTTGAAAAGTCTTCACGTTCTTGAAACAGTGGTGAAAGGATGGTGAAATAATACTGAAAACAGTCCTTTCTTCCAAGGCTCTGGTGCCAGCTATGGGAAAGAGCAAGGTACCTGGGCCTCAGCAGAGGTTTCTCTGCAAAAAGCATCACAGGCTTCAGGATGCAGAGACCGACCTCATGACTATTACGGTGCACAACGCTATGGAAATGGCAAATAATTACCAACATACTGGTGATTTCAAAAGTGTCAGGGTGAAATCTGAAGCAAGATCCATACTTTTCCCATCTCACGCAAATATGCACTTACCAACTCTGGAGGTAAACAAATCAAACGCTGGGCTGACAGAAGCCCCGCACATACACCCCACCCAGAAATCTCAACTACCAGGCAGGATTCTAATGCTAATGCGAGAAACCTGCTAGGGTTCTGAAAACAATGGTGAAACCACAGTGGAATAATACTTAAAAGAACATTTTCTTTGTCGTCTCTAGGACCAACTATTGGAAATGTCAACTTTACTAGGCCTCAGCCTGTTTCGTCTGTGAAAACTCTGGTATGCTTATGGATGCAGAGACCAACCTTAGGACAATTACGGTGAAAAGTGCTACAGAAAAATACCAAATAGTTCTCCCCCAGCGGTTCTTTCAAAAGTTGGGCCCCACACCTCTTGGAAAGATGGAGTTACTTTGGCCTGGCCTTGGATTGGTCTGGAGAAGCAATCTCCATTCCTGGTTGATGAATCAAATGATTCTGAAAGGAACGGTGAAAAGTGCGGATCCTGTTTCAGTCTTTAGACTGAAACAGGATCCGCACTATTCACCTGTCCCACAAAGGCGCACTTCTCATGTCTGGCGCTAGTCCAACAAACCAAGGACTGACAGAGGCCCTGCACTTGCTACCCCAGAAAAATATCTCATCTCCAAAGAAGGATTCTTACGCTAACGGTTGAAAAGGGCCCCCGTTCTTGAAACGGTGGTGAAAGCATGGTGAAATACTACTGAAAACAATCCTATCTTCCCAGGCTCCGGTCCCAGGTTTGGGATATACCAAGTTCCCTGGTCCTCAGCAGAGGGATCTCTGATAAAAGCATCATACGCTTCAGGATGCAGAGACCGACCTCATGACTATTACGGTGCAAAACGCAATGGAAATGTCCAATAATTACCAGCATACTGGTGATTTCAGAAGGGTCAGGATGAAATCTGAAGCACGATCCACACTTTTCCCACCTCAGGCAAATATGCACTTACCAACTCTGGAGGTAAACCAATCAAAGGCAGGGCTGACAGAAGCCCCGCACTTACACCCCACCCAGAAATCTCAACTACCAGGCAGGATTCTTATGCTAATGCGAGAAACCTGCTCGGGTTCTGAAAATCATGGTGAAACCATAGTGGAACACTACTTAAAAGAACACGTTCTTTGTAGTCTCTAGGACCAACTATTGGAAATGCCAAGTTTACTGGGCCTCAGCCTGCTTTCGTCTGTGAAAACTCTGGTACGCTTCAGGAGGCAGAGACCAACATTAGGACAATTACGGTGAAAAGTGCTACGGAAAAATACCAAATAGTTCTCCACCTAGCGGTTCTTTCAAAAGTTGTGCCACACACCTCTTGGAAAGATCCAGTTACTCTGGCCTAGCCTTCGATTGGTGTGGAGGAGGAATCGCCATTCCTAGCTGATGAATCAAATGATTCTGAAAGGAACGGTGAAAAGTGCGGATCCTGTTTCAGTCTTTAGACTGAAACAGGATCCGCACTATTCACCTGTCCCACAAAGGCGCACTTCTCTTGTTTGGCGCTAGTCCAACAAACCCAGGACTGACAGAGGCCCTGCACTTGCCACCCCAGAAAAATATCTCATCTCCAAAGAAGGATTCTTATGCTAACGGTTGAAAAGGGCTCCAGTTCTTGAAACGGTGGTGAAAGGATGGTGAAATACTACTGAAAACAATCCTATCTTCCCAGGCTCCGGTGCCAGGTTTGGGAAATACCAAGTTCCCTGGTCCTCAGCAGAGGGATCTCTGATAAAAGCATCATAGGCTTCAGGATGCAGAGACCGACCTCATGACTATTACGGTGCAAAATGCTATGGAAATGGCCAAAAATTACCAACATACTGGTGATTTCAAAAGGGTCAGGACGAAATCTGAAGCACGATCCACACTTTTCCCACCTCAGGCAAATATGCGCTTACCAACTCTGGAGGTAAACCAATCAAAGGCAGGGCTGACAGAAGCCCCGCACTTACACCCCACCCAGAAATCTCAACTACCAGGCAGGATTCTTATGCTAATGCGAGAAACCTGCTCGGGTTCTGAAAATCATTGTCAAACCATAGTGGAACACTACCTAAAAGAACACGTTCTTTGTAGTCTCTAGGACCAACTATTGGAAATGCCAAGTTCACTGGGCCTCAGCCTGCTTTCGTCTGTGAAAACTCTGGTACGCTTCAGGAGGCAGAGACCAACATTAGGACAATTACGGTGAAAAGTGCTACGGAAAAATACCAAATAGTTCTCCACCTAGCGGTTCTTTCAAAAGTTGTGCCACACACCTCTTGGAAAGATCCAGTTACTCTGGCCTAGCCTTCGATTGGTCTGGAGGAGGAATCACCGTTCCTAGCTGATGATTCAAATGATTCTGAAAGGAACGGTGAAAAGTGCGGATCCTGTTTCAGTCTTTAGACTGAAACAGGATTCGCACTATTCACCTGTCCCACAAAGGCGCACTTCTCATGTCTGGCGATAGTCCAACAAACCCAGGACTGACAGAGGCCCTGCACTTGCCACCCCAGAAAAATATCTCATCTCCAAAGAAGGATTCTTACGCTAAAGGTTGAAAAGGGCTCCCGTTCTTGAAACGGTGGTGAAAGCATGGTGAGATACTACTGAAAACAATCCTATCTTCCCAGGCTCCGGTCCCAGGTTTGGGATATACCAAGTTCCCTGGTCGTCAGCAGAGGGATCTCTGATAAAAGCATCATAGGCTTCAGGATGCAGAGACCGACCTCATGACTATTACGGTGCAAAATGCCATGGAAATGGCCAAAAATTACCAACATACTGGTGATTTCAAAAGGGTCAGGACGAAATCTGAAGCAGGATCCACACTTTTCCCACCTCAGGCAAATATGCATTTACCAACTCTGGAGGTAAACCAATCAAAGGCAGGGCTGACAGAAGCCCCGCACTTACACCCCACCCAGAAATCTCAACTACCAGGCAGGATTCTTATGCTAATGCGAGAAACCTGCTCGGGTTCTGAAAATCATGGTGAAACCATAGTGGAACACTACTTAAAAGAACACGTTCTTTGTAGTCTCTAGGACCAACTATTGGAAATGCCAAGTTTACTGGGCCTCAGCCTGCTTTCGTCTGTGAAAACTCTGGTACGCTTCAGGAGGCAGAGACCAACATTAGGACAATTACGGTGAAAAGTGCTACGGAAAAATACCAAATAGTTCTCCACCTAGCGGTTCTTTCAAAAGTTGTGCCACACACCTCTTGGAAAGATCCAGTTACTCTGGCCTAGCCTTCGATTGGTCTGGAGGAGGAATCGCCGTTCCTAGCTGATGAATCAAATGATTCTGAAAGGAACGGTGAAAAGTGCGGATCCTGTTTCAGTCTTTAGACTGAAACAGGATCCGCACTATTCACCTGTCCCACAAAGGCGCACTTCTCATGTCTAGCACTAGTTCAACAAACCCAGGATTGACAGAGGCCCTGCACTTGCCACCCCAGAAAAGTATCTCATCTCCAAAGAAGGATTCTTATGCTAACGGATGTAAAGGGCTCCCGTTCTTGAAACGGTGGTGAAAGGATGGTGAAATAATGCTGAAAACAATCCTATCTTCCAAGGCTCCGGTGCCAGGTTTGGGAAACACCAAGTTCCCTGGGCCTCAGCAGAGGGTTCTCTGTGAAAAGCATCATACGCTTCAGGATGCAGAGACCGACCTCATGACTATTACGGTGCAAAACGCTATGGAAATGTCCAATAATTACCAGCATACTGGTGATTTCAGAAGGGTCAGGATGAAATCTGAAGCACGATCCACACTTTTCCCACCTCAGGCAAATATGCACTTACCAACTCTGGAGGTAAACCAATCAAAGGCAGGGCTGACAGAAGCCCCGCACTTACACCCCACCCAGAAATCTCAACTACCAGGCAGGATTCTTATGCTAATGCCAGAAACCTGCTCGGGTTCTGAAAATCATGGTGAAACCACAGTGGAACACTACTTAAAAGAACACTTTCTTTGTAGTCTCTAGTACCAACTATTGGAAATGCCAAGTTGACTGGGCCTCAGCCTGCTTTCGTCTGTGAAAACTCTCGTATGCTTAAGGATGCAGAGACCAATTTAGGACAATAACGGGGAAAAGTGCTACGGAAAAATACTAAATAGTTCTCCACCTAGCGGTTCTTTCAGAAGTTGTGCCACACACCTCTTAGAAACATCGAGTTACATTGGCCTAGCCTTCGATTGGTCTGGAGAAGGAATCGCCATTCCTAGCTGATGAATCAAATCATTCTGAAAGGAACGGTGAAAAGTGCGGATCCTGTTTCAGTCTTTAGACTGAAGCAAGATCCGCACTATTCACCTGTCCCACAAAGGCGCACTTCTCATGTCTGGCGCTAGTCCAACAAACCCAGGACTGACAGAGGCCCTGCACTTGCCATCCCAGAAAAATATCTCATCTCCAAAGAAGGATTCTGACGCTAACGGTTGAAAAGGGCTCCCGTTCTTGAAACGGTGGTGAAAGCATGGTGAAATACTACTGAAAACAATCCTATCTTCCCAGGCTCCGGTGCCAGGTTTGGGAAATACCAAGTTCCCTGGTCCTCAGCAGAGGGATCTCTGATAAAAGCATCATAGGCTTCAGGATGCAGAGACCGACCTCATGACTATTACGGTGCAAAATGCTATGGAAATGGCCAAAAATTACCAACATACTGGTGATTTCAAAAGGGTCAGGACGAAATCTGAAGCACGATCCACACTTTTCCCACCTCAGGCAAATATGCACTTATCAACTCTGGAGGTAAACCAACCAAAGGCAGGGCTGACAGAAGCCCCGCACTTACACCCCACCCAGAAATCTCAACTACCAGGCAGGATTCTTATGCTAATGCGAGAAACCTGCTGGGGTTCTGAAAATCATGGTGAAACCATAGTGGAACACTACTTAAAAGAACACGTTCTTTGTAGTCTCTAGGACCAACTATTGGAAATGCCAAGTTTACTGGGCCTCAGCCTGCTTTCGTCTGTGAAAACTCTGGTACGCTTCAGGAGGCAGAGACCAACATTAGGACAATTACGGTGAAAAGTGCTACGGAAAAATACCAAATAGTTCTCCACCTAGCGGTTCTTTCAAAAGTTGTGCCACACACCTCTTGGAAAGATCCAGTTACTCTGGCCTAGCCTTCGATTGGTCTGGAGGAGGAATCGCCGTTCCTAGCTGATGAATCAAATGATTCTGAAAGGAACGGTGAAAAGTGCGGATCCTGTTTCAGTCTTTAGACTGAAACAGGATCCGCACTATTCACCTGTCCCACAAAGGCGCACTTCTCATGTCTGGCGCTAGTCCAACAAACCCAGGACTGACAGAGGCCCTGCACTTTCCACCCCAGAAAAATATCTCATCTCCAAAGAAGGATTCTTAAGTTAGCGGTTGAAAAGGCTTCACTTTCTTGAAACAGTGGTGAAAGGATGGTGAAATAACACTGAAAACAATCCTATCTTCCAAGGCTCCTGTGCCAGTTATGGGAAAGAGCAAGGTACCTGGGCCTCAGCAGAGGTTTCTCTGCAAAAAGCATCACAGGCTTCAGGATGCAGAGACCGACCTCATGACTATTACGGTGCACAACGCTATGGAAATGGCAAATAATTTCCAACACACTGGTGATTTCAAAAGTGTCAGGATGAAATCTGAAGCAGGATCCACACTTTTCCCATCTCACGCAAATATGCACTTACCAAATCTGGAGGTAAACAAATCAAACGCAGGGCTGACAGAAGCCCCGCACTTACACCCAACCAAGAAATCTCAACTACCAGGGAGGATTCTAATGCTAATGCGAGAAACGTGCTAGGGTTCTGAAAACAATGGTGAAACCACAGTGGAATAATACTTAAAAGAACAGTTTCTTTGTAGTCTCTAGGACGAACTATTGGAAATGTCAACTTTACTAGGCCTCAACCTGTTTCTTCTGTGAAAACTCTGGTATGCTTAAGGATGCAGAGACCAACCTTAGGACAATTACGGTGAAAAGTGTTACAGAAAAATACCAAAAAGTTCTCCACCCAGCGGTCCTTTCAAAAGTTGGGCCACACACCCCTTGGAAAGATCGAGTTACTTTGGCCTGGCCTTGGATTGGTCTGGAGAAGCAATCGCCATTCCTAGCTGATGAATCAAATGATTCTGAAAGGAACGGTGAAAAGTGCGGATCCTGTTTCAGTCTTTAGACTGAAACAGGATCCGCACTATTCACCTGTCCCAAAAAGGCGCCCTTCTCATGTCTGGCGCTAGTCCAACAAACCCAGGACAGACAGAGGCTCTGCACTGGCCACCCCAGAAAAATATCTCATCTCCAAAGAAGGATTCTTATGCTAACGGTTGAAAAGGCTTCACGTTCTTGTAACAGTGGTGAAAGGATGGTGAAATAATACTGAAAACAATCCTATCTTCCAAGGCTCCCGTGCCAGCTATGGGAAAGAGCAAGGTACCTGGGCCTCAGCAAAGGTTTCTCTGCAAAAGGCATCACAGGCTTCAGGATGCAGAGACCGACCTCATGACTATTACGGTGCACAACGCTATGGAAATGGCAAATAATTACCAACACACTGGTGATTTCAAAAGTGTCAGGATGAAATCTGAAGCACGATCCACACTTTTCCCATCTCACGCAAATATGCACTTACCAACTCTGGAGGTAAACAAATCAAAGGCTGGGCTGACAGAAGCCCCGCACTTACACCCCACCCAGAAATCTCAACTACCAGGCAGGATTCTAATGCTAATGCGAGAAACCTGCTAGGGTTCTGAAAACAATGGTGAAACCACAGTGGAATAATACTTAAAAGAACATTTTCTTTGTAGTCTCTAGGACAAACTATTGGAAATGTCAACTTTACTAGGCCTCAACCTGTTTCGTCTGTGAAAACTCTGGTATGCTTAAGGATGCAGAGACCAACCTTAGGACAATTACGGTGAAAAGTGCTACAGAAAAATACCAAATAGTTCTCCACCCAGCGGTTCTTTCAAAAGTTGGGCCACACACCCCTTGGAAAGATCGAGTTACTTTGGTCTAGCCTTGGATTGGTCTGGAGAAGCAATCGCCATTCCTAGCTGATGAATCAAATCATTCTGAAAGGAACGGTGAAAAGTGCGGATCCTGTTTCAGTCTTTAGACTGAAACAGGATCCGCACTATTCACCTGTCCCACAAAGGCGCTCTTCTCATGTCTGGCGCTAGTCCAACAAACCCAGGACTGACAGAGGCCCTGCACTTGCCACCCCAGAAAAATATCTCATCTCCAAAGAAGGATTCTAACGCTAACGGTTGAAAAGGGCTCCCGTTCTTGAAACGGTGGTGAAAGGATGGTGAAATACTACTGAAAACAATCCTATCTTCCAAGGCTCCGGTGCCAGGTTTGGGAAATACCAAGTTCCCTGGTCCTCAGCAGAGGGATCTCTGATAAAAGCATCATAGGCTTCAGGATGCAGAGACCGACCTCATGACTATTACGGTGCAAAATTCTATGGAAATGGCCAAAAATTACCAACATACTGGTGATTTCAAAAGGGTCAGGACGAAATCTGAAGCACGATCCACACTTATCCCACCTCAGGCAAATATGCACTTTCCAACTCTGGAGGTAAACAAATCAAAGGCAGGGCTGACAGAATTGCCGCACTTACACCCCACCCAGAAATCTCAACTACCAGGCAGGATTCTTATGCTAATGCGAGAAACCTGCTCGGGTTCTGAAAATCATGGTGAAACCACAGTGGAACACTACTTAAAAGAACACTTTCTTTGTAGTCTCTAGGACCAACTATTGGAAATGCCAAGTTTACTGGGCCTCAGCCTGCTTTCGTCTGTGAAAACTCTCGTATGCTTAAGAATGGAGAGACCAATTTAGGACAATTACGGTGAAAAGTGCTACGGAAAAATACCAAATAGTTCTCCACCTAGCGGTTCTTTCAAAAGTTGTGCCACACACCTCTTAGAAACATCGAGTTACAGTGGCCCAGCCTTCGATTGGTCTGGAGAAGGAATCACCGTTCCTAGCTGATGAATCAAATGATTCTGAAAGGAATGGTGAAAAGTGCGGACCTGTTTCAGTCTTTAGACTGAAACAGGATCCGCACTATTCACCTGTCCCACAAAGGCGCACTTCTCATGTCTGGCGCTAGTCCAACAAACCCAGAACTGACAGAGGCCCTGCACTTGCCACCCCAGAAAAATATCTCATCTCCAAAGAAGGATTCTTACGCTAACGGTTGAAAAGGGCTCCCGTTCTTGAAACGGTGGTGAAAGCATGGTGAAATACTACTGAAAACAATCCTATCTTCCCAGGCTCCGGTGCCAGGTTTGGGAAATACCAAGTTCCCTGGTCCTCAGCAGAGGGATCTCTGATAAAAGCATCATAGGCTTCAGGATGCAGAGACCGACCTCATGACTATTACGGTGCAAAATGCTATGGAAATGGCCAAAAATTACCAACATACTGGTGATTTCAAAAGGGTCAGGACGAAATCTGAAGCACGATCCACACTTTTCCCACCTCAGGCAAATATGCACTTACCAACTCTGGAGGTAAACCAATCAAAGGCAGGGCTGACAGAAGCCCCGCACTTACACCCCACCCAGAAATCTCAACTACCAGGCAGGATTCTTATGCTAATGCGAGAAACCTGCTGGGGTTCTGAAAATCATGGTGAAACCATAGTGGAACACTACTTAAAAGAACACGTTCTTTGTAGTCTCTAGGACCAACTATTGGAAATGCCAAGTTTACTGGGCCTCAGCCTGCTTTAGTCTGTGAAAACTCTGGTACGCTTCAGGAGGCAGAGACCAACATTAGGACAATTACGGTGAAAAGTGCTACGGAAAAATACCAAATAGTTCTCCACCTAGCGGTTCTTTCAAAAGTTGTGCCACACACCTCTTGGAAAGATCCAGTTACTCTGGCCTAGCCTTCGATTGGTCTGGAGGAGGAATCGCCGTTCCTAGCTGATGAATCAAATGATTCTGAAAGGAACGGTGAAAAGTGCGGATCCTGTTTCAGTCTTTAGACTGAAACAGGATCCGCACTATTCACCTGTCCCACAAAGGCGCACTTCTCATGTCTAGCGCTAGTTCAACAAACCCAGGATTGACAGAGGCCCTGCACTTGCCACCCCAGAAAAGTATGTCATCTCCAAAGAAGGATTCTTATGCTAACGGATGTAAAGGGCTCCCGTTCTTGAAACGGTGGTGAAAGGATGGTGAAATAATGCTGAAAACAATCCTATCTTCCAAGGCTCCGGTGCCAGGTTTGGGAAACACCAAGTTCCCTGGGCCTCAGCAGAGGGTTCTCTGTGAAAAGCATCATACGCTTCAGGATGCAGAGACCGACCTCATGACTATTACGGTGCAAAACGCTATGGAAATGTCCAATAATTACCAGCATACTGGTGATTTCAGAAGGGTCAGGATGAAATCTGAAGCACGATCCACACTTTTCCCACCTCAGGCAAATATGCACTTACCAACTCTGGAGGTAAACCAATCAAAGGCAGGGCTGACAGAAGCCCCGCACTTACACCCCACCCAGAAATCTCAACTACCAGGCAGGATTCTTATGCTAATGCGAGAAACCTGCTCGGGTTCTGAAAATCATGGTGAAACCACAGTGGAACACTACTTAAAAGAACACTTTCTTTGTAGTCTCTAGTACCAACTATTGGAAATGCCAAGTTGACTGGGCCTGAGCCTGCTTTCGTCTGTGAAAACTCTCGTATGCTTAAGGATGCAGAGACCAATTCAGGACAATAACGGGGAAAAGTGCTACGGAAAAATACTAAATAGTTCTCCACCTAGCGGTTCTTTCAGAAGTTGTGCCACACACCTCTTAGAAACATCGAGTTACATTAGCCTAGCCTTCGATTGGTCTGGAGAAGGAATCGCCATTCCTAGCTGATGAATCAAATGATTCTGAAAGGAACGGTGAAAAGTGCGGATCCTGTTTCAGTCTTTAGACTGAAGCAAGATCCGCACTATTCACCTGTCCCACAAAGGCGCACTTCTCATGTCTGGCGCTAGTCCAACAAACCCAGGACTGACAGAGGCCCTGCACTTGCCACCTCAGAAAAATATCTCATCTCCAAAGAAGGATTCTTACGCTAACGGTTGAAAAGGGCTCCCGTTCTTGAAACGGTGGTGAAAGGATGGTGAAATACTACTGAAAACAATCCTATCTTCCAAGGCTCCGGTGCCAGGTTTGGGAAATACCAAGTTCCCTGGTCCTCAGCAGAGGGATCTCTGATAAAAGCATCATAGGCTTCAGGATGCAGAGACCGACCTCATGACTATTACGGTGCAAAATGCTATGGAAATGGCCAAAAATTACCAACATACTGGTGATTTCAAAAGGGTCAGGACGAAATCTGAAGCACGATCCACACTTATCCCACCTCAGGCAAATATGCACTTTCCAACTCTGGAGGTAAACAAATCAAAGGCAGGGCTGACAGAATTGCCGCACTTACACCCCACCCAGAAATCTCAACTACCAGGCAGGATTCTTATGCTAATGCGAGAAACCTGCTCGGGTTCTGAAAATCATGGTGAAACCATAGTGGAACACTACTTAAAAGAACACTTTCTTTGTAGTCTCTAGGACCAACTATTGGAAATGCCAAGTTTACTGGGCCTCAGCCTGCTTTCGTCTGTGAAAACTCTCGTATGCTTAAGGATGGAGAGACCAATTTAGGACAATTACGGTGAAAAGTGCTACGGAAAAATACCAAATAGTTCTCCACCTAGCGGTTCTTTCAAAAGTTGTGCCACACAACTCTTAGAAACATCGAGTTACAGTGGCCTAGCCTTCGATTGGTCTGGAGAAGGAATCACCGTTCCTAGCTGATGAATCAAATGATTCTGAAAGGAACGGTGAAAAGTGCGGATCCTGTTTCAGTCTTTAGACTGAAACAGGATCCACACTATTCCCCTGTCCCACAAAGGCGCACTTCTCATGTCTGGCGCTAGTCCAACAAACCCAGAACTGACAGAGGCCCTGCACTTGCCACCCCAGAAAAATATCTCATCTCCAAAGAAGGATTCTTACGCTAACGGTTGAAAAGGGCTCCAGTTCTTGAAACGGTGGTGAAAGCATGGTGAAATACTACTGAAAACAATCCTATCTTCCCAGGCTCCGGTGCCAGGTTTGGGAAATACCAAGTTCCCTGGTCCTCAGCAGAGGGATCTGATAAAAGCATCATAGGCTTCAGGATGCAGAGACCGGCCTCATGACTATTACGGTGCAAAATGCTATGGAAATGGCCAAAAATTACCAACATACTGGTGATTTCAAAAGGGTCAGGACGAAATCTGAAGCACGATCCACACTTTTCCCACCTCAGGCAAATATGCGCTTACCAACTCTGGAGGTAAACCAATCAAAGGCAGGGCTGACAGAATTGCCGCACTTACACCCCACCCAGAAATCTCAACTACCAGGCAGGATTCTTATGCTAATGCGAGAAACCTGCTCGGGTTCTGAAAATCATGGTGAAACCACAGTGGAATAATACTTAAAAGAACACATTCCTTGTAGTCTCTAGGACCACCTACTGGAAATGCCACGTTTACTGGGCCTCAGCCTGCTTTCTTCTGTGAAAACTCTCGAATGCTTCAGGAGGCAGAGACCAACATTAGGACAATTACCGTGAAAAGTGCTACGGAAAAATACCAAATAGTTCTCCACCTAGCGGTTCTTTCAAAAGTTGTGCCACACACCTCTTGGAAAGATCCAGTTACTCTGGCCTAGCCTTCGATTTGTCTGGAGGAGGAATCGCCGTTCCTAGCTGATGAATCAAATGATTCTGAAAGGAACGGTGAAAAGTGCGGATCCTGTTTCAGTCTTTAGACTGAAACAGGATCCGCACTATTCACCTGTCCCACAAAGGCGCCCTTCTCATGTCTGGCGCTAGTCCAACAAACCCAGGACTGACAGAGGCTCTGCACTGGCCACCCCAGAAAAATATCTCATCTCCAAAGAAGGATTCTTATGTTAACGGTTGAAAAGGCTTCACTTTCTTGAAACAGTGGTGAAAGGATGGTGAAATAACACTGAAAACAATCCTATCTTCCAAGGCTCCTGTGCCAGCTATGGGAAAGAGCAAGGTACCTGGGCCTCAGCAGAGGTTTCTCTGCAAAAAGCATCACAGGCTTCAGGATGCAGAGACCGACCTCATGACTATTACGGTGCACAACGCTATGGAAATGGCAAATAATTTCCAACACACTGGTGATTTCAAAAGTGTCAGGATGAAATCTGAAGCAGGATCCACACTTTTCCCATCTCACGCACATATGCACTTACCAAATCTGGAGGTAAACAAATCAAACGCAGGGCTGACAGAAGCCCCGCACTTACACCCAACCAAGAAATCTCAACTACCAGGGAGGATTCTAATGCTAATGCGAGAAACCTGCTAGGGTTCTGAAAACAATGGTGAAACCACAGTGGAATAATACTTAAAAGAACAGTTTCTTTGTAGTCTCTAGGACGAACTATTGGAAATGTCAACTTTACTAGGCCTCAACCTGTTTCTTCTGTGAAAACTCTGGTATGCTTAAGGATGCAGAGACCAACCTTAGGACAATTACGGTGAAAACTGCTGCAGAAAAATACCAAATAGTTCTCCACCCAGCGGTTCTTTCAAAAGTTGGGCCACACACCCCTTGGAAAGATCGAGTTACTTTGGCCTGGCCTTGGATTGGTCTGGAGAAGCAATCGCCATTCCTAGCTGATGAATCAAATGATTCTGAAAGGAACGGTGAAAAGTGCGGATCCTGTTTCAGTCTTTAGACTGAAACAGGATCCGCACTATTCACCTGTCCCAAAAAGGCGCCCTTCTCATGTCTGGCGCTAGTCCAACAAACCCAGGACTGACAGAGGCTCTGCACTGGCCACCCCAGAAAAATATCTCATCTCCAAAGAAGGATTCTTATGCTAACGGTTGAAAAGGCTTCACGTTCTTGTAACAGTGGTGAAGGATGGTGAAATAATACTGAAAACAATCCTATCTTCCAAGGCTCCCGTGCCAGCTATGGGAAAGAGCAAGGTACCTGGGCCTCAGCAGAGGTTTCTCTGCAAAAGGCATCACAGGCTTCAGGATGCAGAGACCGACCTCATGACTATTACGGTGCACAACGCTATGGAAATGGCAAATAATTACCAACACACTGGTGATTTCAAAAGTGTCAGGATGAAATCTGAAGCACGATCCACACTTTTGCCATCTCAGGCAAATATGCACTTACCAACTCTGGAGGTAAACAAATCAAAGGCTGGGCTGACAGAAGCCCCGCACTTACACCCCACCCAGAAATCTCAACTACCAGGCAGGATTCTAATGCTAATGCGAGAAACCTGCTAGGGTTCTGAAAACAATGGTGAAACCACAGTGGAATAATACTTAAAAGAACATTTTCTTTGTAGTCTCTAGGACAAACTATTGGAAATGTCAACTTTACTAGGCCTCAACCTGTTTCGTCTGTGAAAACTCTGGTATGCTTAAGGATGCAGAGACCAACCTTAGGACAATTACGGTGAAAAGTGCTACAGAAAAATACCAAATAGTTCTCCACCCAGCGGTTCTTTCAAAAGTTGGGCCACACACCCCTTGGAAAGATCGAGTTACTTTGGCCTAGCCTTGGATTGGTCTGGAGAAGCAATCGCCATTCCTAGCTGATGAATCAAATCATTCTGAAAGGAACGGTGAAAAGTGCGGATCCTGTTTCAGTCTTTAGACTGAAACAGGATCCGCACTATTCACCTGTTCCACAAAGGCGCTCTTCTCATGTCTGGCGCTAGTCCAACAAACCCAGGACTGACAGAGGCCCTGCACTTGCCACCGCAGAAAAATATCTCATCTCCAAAGAAGGATTCTTATGCTAACGGTTGAAAAGTCTTCACGTTCTTGAAACAGTGGTGAAAGGATGGTGAAATAATACTGAAAACAGTCCTTTCTTCCAAGGCTCCGGTGCCAGCTATGGGAAAGAGCAAGGTACCTGGGCCTCAGCAGAGGTTTCTCTGCAAAAAGCATCACAGGCTTCAGGATGCAGAGACCGGCCTCATGACTATTACGGTGCACAACGCTATGGAAATGGCAAATAATTACCAACACAGGGGTGATTTCAAAAGTGTCAGGTTGAAATCTGAAGCACGATCCACACTTTTGCCATCTCACGCAAATATGCACTTACCAACTCTGGAGGTAAACAAATCAAAGGCTGGGCTGACAGAAGCCCCGCACTTACACCCCACCCAGAAATCTCAACTACCAGGCAGGATTCTAATGCTAATGCGAGAAACCTGCTAGGGTTCTGAAAACAATGGTGAAACCACAGTGGAATAATACTTAAAAGAACATTTTCTTTGTAGTCTCTAGGACAAACTATTGGAAATGTCAACTTTACTAGGCCTCAGCCTGTTTCATCTGTGAAAACTCTGGTATGCTTAAGGAAGCAGAGACCAACCTTAGGACAATTACGGTGAAAACTGCTGCAGAAAAATACCAAATAGTTCTTCACCTTGCGGTTCTTTGAAAAGTTGGGCCAAACACTTCTTGGAAAGATCGAGTTACTTTGGCCTAGCCTTGGATTGGTCTGGAGAAGCAATCGCCATTCCTAGCTGATGAATCAAATGATTCTGAAAGGAACGGTGAAAAGTGCGGATCCTGTTTCAGCCTTTAGACTGAAACAGGATCCGCACTATTCACCTGTCCCAAAAAGGCGCCCTTCTCATGTCTGGCGCTAGTCCAACAAACCCAGGACTGACAGAGGCTCTGCACTGGCCACCCCAGAAAAATATCTCATCTCCAAAGAAGGATTCTTATGCTAACGGTTGAAAAGGCTTCACGTTCTTGGAACAGTGGTGAAAGGATGGTGAAATAATACTGAAAACAATCCTATCTTCCAAGGCTCCCGTGCCAGCTATGGGGAAGAGCAAGGTACCTAGGCCTCAGCAGAGGTTTCTCTGCAAAATGCATCACAGGCTTCAGGATGCAGAGACCGAGCTCATGACTATTACGGTGCACAACGCTATGGAAATGGCAAATAATTACCAACACACTGGTGATTTCAAAAGTGTCAGGATGAAATCTGAAGCACGATCCACACTTTTGCCATCTCACGCAAATATGCACTTACCAACTCTGGAGGTAAACAAATCAAAGGCTGGGCTGACAGAAGCCCCGCACTTACACCCCACCCAGAAATCTCAACTACCAGGCAGGATTCTAATGCTAATGCGAGAAACCTGCTAGGGTTCTGAAAACAATGGTGAAACCACAGTGGAATAATACTTAAAAGAACAGTTTCTTTGTAGTCTCTAGGACGAACTATTGGAAATGTCAACTTTACTAGGCCTCAACCTGTTTCTTCTGTGAAAACTCTGGTATGCTTAAGGATGCAGAGACCAACCTTAGGACAATTACGGTGAAAAGTGTTACAGAAAAATACCAAAAAGTTCTCCACCCAGCGGTCCTTTCAAAAGTTGGGCCACACACCCCTTGGAAAGATCGAGTTACTTTGGCCTGGCCTTGGATTGGTCTGGAGAAGCAATCGCCATTCCTAGCTGATGAATCAAATGATTCTGAAAGGAACGGTGAAAAGTGCGGATCCTGTTTCAGTCTTTAGACTGAAACAGGATCCGCACTATTCACCTGTCCCAAAAAGGCGCCCTTCTCATGTCTGGCGCTAGTCCAACAAACCCAGGACTGACAGAGGCCCTGCACTTGCCACCGCAGAAAAATATCTCATCTCCAAAGAAGGATTCTTATGCTAACGGTTGAAAAGTCTTCACGTTCTTGAAACAGTGCTGAAAGGATGGTGAAATAATACTGAAAACAGTCCTTTCTTCCAAGGCTCCGGTGCCAGCTATGGGAAAGAGCAAGGTACCTGGGCCTCAGCAGAGGTTTCTCTGCAAAAAGCATCACAGGCTTCAGGATGCAGAGACCGGCCTCATGACTATTACGGTGCACAACGCTATGGAAATGGCAAATAATTACCAACACAGGGGTGATTTCAAAAGTGTCAGGGTGAAATCTGAAGCAAGATCCATACTTTTCCCATCTCGCGCAAATATGCACTTACCAACTCTGGAGGTAAACAAATCAAACGCTAGGCTGACAGAAGCCCCGCACATACACCCCACCCAGAAATCTCAACTACCAGGCAGGATTCTAATGCTAATGCGAGAAACCTGCTAGGGTTCTGAAAACAATGGTGAAACCACAGTGGAATAATACTTAAAAGAACATTTTCTTTGTCGTCTCTAGGACCAACTATTGGAAATGTCAACTTTACTAGGCCTCAGCCTGTTTCGTCTGTGAAAACTCTGGTATGCTTAAGGATGCAGAGACCAACCTTAGGACAATTACGGTGAAAAGTGCTACAGAAAAATACCAAATAGTTCTCCCCCAGCGGTTGTTTCAAAAGTTGGGCCCCACACCTCTTGGAAAGATCGAGTTACTTTGGCCTGGCCTTGGATTGGTCTGGAGAAGCAATCTCCATTCCTGGTTGATGAATCAAATGATTCTGAAAGGAACGGTGAAAAGTGCGGATCCTGTTTCAGTCTTTAGACTGAAACAGGATCCGCACTATTCACCTGTCCCACAAAGGCGCTCTTCTTATGACTGGCGCTAGTCCAACAAACCCAGGACTGACAGAGGCCCTGCACTCGCCACACCAGAAAAATATCTCATCTCCAAAGAAGGATTCTTACGCTAACGGTTGAAAAGGGCTCCCGTTCTTGAAACGGTGGTGAAAGCATGGTGAAATACTACTGAAAACAATCCTATCTTCCCAGGCTCTGGTGCCAGGTTTGGGATATACCAAGTTCCCTGGTCCTCCGCAGAGGGATCTCTGATAAAAGCATCATAGGCTTCAGGATGCAGAGACCGACCTCATGACTATTACGGTGCAAAATGCTATGGAAATGGCCAAAAATTACCAACACACTGGTGATTTCAAAAGTGTCAGGATGAAATCTGAAGCACGATCCACACTTTTGCCACCTCAGGCAAATATGCGCTTACCAACTCTGGAGGTAAAGAAATCAAAGGCTGGGCTGACAGAAGCCCCGCACTTACACCCCACCCAGAAATCTCAACTACCAGGCAGGATTCTAATGCTAATGCGAGAAACCTGCTAGGGTTCTGAAAACAATGGTGAAACCACAGTGGAATAATACTTAAAAGAACATTTTCTTTGTAGTCTCTCGGACAAACTATTGGAAATGTCAACTTTACTGGGCCTCAACCTGTTTCGTCTGTGAAAACTCTGGTATGCTTAAGGATGCAGAGACCAACCTTAGGACAATTACGGTGAAAAGTGCTACGGAAAAATACCAAATAGTTCTCCACCCAGCGGTTCTTTCAAAAGTTTGGCCACACACCCCTTGGAAAGATCGAGTTACTTTGGCCTAGCCTTGGATTTGTCTGGAGAAGCAATCGCCATTCCTAGCTGATGAATCAAATCATTCTGAAAGGAACGGTGAAAAGTGCGGATCCTGTTTCAGTCTTTAGACTGAAACAGGATCCGCACTATTCACCTGTTCCACAAAGGCGCTCTTCTCATGTCTGGCGCTAGTCCAACAAACCCAGGACTGACAGAGGCCCTGCACTTGCCACCGCAGAAAAATATCTCATCTCCAAAGAAGGATTCTTATGCTAACGGTTGAAAAGTCTTCACGTTCTTGAAACGGTGGTGAAGGAATGGTGAAATAATACTGAAAACAGTCCTTTCTTCCAAGGCTCCGGTGCCAGCTATGGGAAAGAGCAAGGTACCTGGGCCTCAGCAGAGGTTTCTCTGCAAAAAGCATAACAGGCTTCAGGATGCAGAGACCGGCCTCATGACTATTACGGTGCACAACGCTATGGAAATGGCAAATAATTACCAACACAGGGGTGATTTCAAAAGTGTCAGGGTGAAATCTGAAGCACGATCCACACTTTTCCCATCTCACGCAAATATGCACTTACCAACTCTGGAGGTAAACAAATCAAAGGCTGGGCAGACAGAAGCCCCGCACTTACACCCCACCCAGAAATCTCAACTACCAGGCAGGATTCTAATGCTAATGCGAGAAACCTGCTAGGGTTCTGAAAACAATGGTGAAACCACAGTGGAATAATACTTAAAAGAACATTTTCTTTGTAGTCTCTAGGACCAACTATTGGAAATGTCAACTTTACTAGGCCTCAGCCTGTTTCGTCTGTGAAAACTCTGGTATGCTTAAGGATGCAGAGACCAACCTTAGGACAATTACGGTGAAAAGTGCTACAGAAAAATACCAAATAGTTCTCCACCTAGCGGTTCTTTCAAAAGTTGGTCCACACACCTCTTGGAAAGATCGAGTTACTTTGGCCTAGCCTTGGATTGGTCTGGAGAAGCAATCGCCATTCCTAGCTGATGAATCAAATGATTCTGAAAGGAACGGTGAAAAGTGCGGATCCTGTTTCAGTCTTTAGACTGAAACAGGATCCGCACTATTCACCTGTCCCACAAAGGCGCACTTCTCATGTCTGGCGCTAGTCCAACAGACCCAGGACTAACAGAGGCCCTGCACTTGCCACCCCAGAAAAATATGTCATCTCCAAAGAAGGATTCTTACGGTAACGGTTGAAAAGGCTTCACGTTCTTGAAACAGTTGTGAAAGCATGGTGAAATACTACTGAAAACAATCCTATCTTCCAAGGCTCCTGTGCCAGCTATGGGAAAGAGCAAGGTACCTGGGCCTCAGCAGAGGTTTCTCTGCAAAACGCATCACAGGCTTCAGGATGCAGAGACCGACCTCATGACTATTACGGTGCACAACGCTATGGAAATGGCAAATAATTACCAACACACTGGTGATTTCAAAAGTGTCAGGATGAAATCTGTAGCACGATCCACACTTTTCCCATCTCACGCAAATATGCACTTACCAACTCTGGAGGTAAACAAATCAAAGGCTGGGCTGACAGAAGCCCAGCACTTACACCCCACCCAGAAATCTCAACTACCAGGCAGGATTCTAATGCTAATGCGAGAAACCTGCTAGGGTTCTGAAAACAATGGTGAAACCACAGTGGAATAATACTTAAAAGAACATTTTCTTTGTAGCCTCTAGGACCAACTATTGGAAATGTCAACTTTACTAGGCCTCAGCCTGTTTCGTCTGTGAAAACTCTGGTATGCTTAAGGAAGCAGAGACCAACCTTAGGACAATTACGGTGGAAAGTGCTACAGAAAAATACCAAATAGTTCTCCACCCAGCGGTTCTTTGAAAAGTTGGGCCAAACACCTCTTGGAAAGATCGAGTTACTTTGGTCTAGCCTTGGATTGGTCTGGAGAAGCAATCGCCCTTCCTAGCTGATGAATCAAATGATTCAGAAAGGAACGGTGAAACGTGCGGATCCTGTTTCAGTCTTTAGACTGAAACAGGATCCGCACTATTCACCTGTCCCACAAAGGCGCCCTTCTCATGTCTGGCGCTAGTCCAACAAACCCAGGACTGACAGAGGCCCTGCACTTGCCACCGCAAAAAATATCTCATCTCCAAAGAAGGATTCTTACGCTAACGGTTGAAAAGGGCTCCCGTTCTTGAAACACTGTTGATAGGATGGTGAAATAATACTGAAAACAATCCTTTCTTCCAAGGCTCCGGTGCCAGCTATGGGAAATAGCAAGTTACCTGGGCCTCAGCAGAGGTTTCTCTGCAAAAAGCATCACAGGCTTCAGGATGCAGAGACCGACCTCATGACTATTACGGTGCACAACGCTATGGAAATGGCAAATAATTACCAACATACTGGTGATTTCAAAAGTGTCAGGGTGAAATCTGAAGCAAGATCCATACTTTTCCCATCTCACGCAAATATGCACTTACCAACTCTGGAGGTAAACAAATCAAACGCTGGGCTGACAGAAGCCCCGCACATACACCCCACTCAGAAATCTCAACTACCAGGCAGGATTCTAATGCTAATGCGAGAAACCTGCTAGGGTTCTGAAAACAATGGTGAAACCACAGTGGAATAATACTTAAAAGAACATTTTCTTTGTCGTCTCTAGGACCAACTATTGGAAATGTCAACTTTACTAGGCCTCAGCCTGTTTCGTCTGTGAAAACTCTGGTATGCTTAAGGATGCAGAGACCAACCTTAGGAAAATTACGGTGAAAAGTGCTACAGAAAAATACCAAATAGTTCTCCCCCAGCGGTTCTTTCAAAAGTTGGGCCCCACACCTCTTGGAAAGATCGAGTTACTTTGGCCTGGCCTTGGATTGGTCTGGAGAACAATCTCCATTCCTGGTTGATGAATCAAATGATTCTGAAAGGAACGGTGAAAAGTGCGGATCCTGTTTCAGTCTTTAGACTGAAACAGGATCCGCACTATTCACCTGTCCCACAAAGCCGATCTTCTCATGTCTGGCGCTAGTCCAACAAACCCAGGACTGACAGAGGCCCTGCACTTGCCACCCCAGAAAAATATCTCATCTCCAAAGAAGGATTCTTACGCTAACGGTTGAAAAGGGCTCCCGTTCTTGAAACGGTGGTGAAAGCATGGTGAAATACTACTGAAAACAATCCTATCTTCCCAGGCTCCGGTCCCAGGTTTGGGATATACCAAGTTCCCTGGTCCTCAGCAGAGGGATCTCTGATAAAAGCATCATAGGCTTCAGGATGCAGAGACCGATCTCATGACTATTACGGTGCAAAATGCCATGGAAATGGCCAAAAATTACCAACATACTGGTGATTTCAAAAGGGTCAGGACGAAATCTGAAGCAGGATCCACACTTTTCCCACCTCAGGCAAATATGCATTTACCAACTCTGGAGGTAAACCAATCAAAGGCAGGGCTGACAGAAGCCCCGCACTTACACCCCACCCAGAAATCTCAACTACCAGGCAGGATTCTTATGCTAATGCGAGAAACCTGCTGGGGTTCTGAAAATCATGGTGAAACCATAGTGGAACACTACTTAAAAGAACACGTTCTTTGTAGTCTCTAGGACCAACTATTGGAAATGCCAAGTTTACTGGGCCTCAGCCTGCTTTCGTCTGTGAAAACTCTGGTACGCTTCAGGAGGCAGAGACCAACATTAGGACAATTACGGTGAAAAGTGCTACGGAAAAATACCAAATAGTTCTCCACCCAGCGGTTCTTTCAAAAGTTGGGCCACACACCCCTTGGAAAGATCGAGTTACTTTGGCCTAGCCTTGGATTGGTCTGGAGAAGCAATCGCCATTCCTAGCTGATGAATCAAATGATTCTGAAAGGAACGGTGAAAAGTGCGGATCCTGTTTCAGTCTTTAGACTGAAACAGGATCCGCACTATTCACCTGTTCCACAAAGGCGCTCTTCTCATGTCTGGCGCTAGTCCAACAAACCCAGGACTGACAGAGGCCCTGCACTTGCCACCGCAGAAAAATATCTCATCTCCAAAGAAGGATTCTTTTGCTAACGGTTGAAAAGGTCACGTTCTTGAAACAGTGGTGAAAGGATGGTGAAATAATACTGAAAACAGTCCTTTTTTCCAAGGCTCCGGTGCCAGCTATGGGAAAGAGCAAGGTACCTGGGCCTCAGCAGAGGTTTCTCTGCAAAAAGCATCACAGGCTTCAAGATGCAGAGACCGGCCTCATGACTATTACGGTGCACAACGCTATGGAAATGGCAAATAATTACCAACACAGGGGTGATTTCAAAAGTGTCAGGTTGAAATCTGAAGCACGATCCACACTTTTCCCATCTCACGCAAATATGCACTTACCAACTCTGGAGGTAAACAAATCAAAGGCTATGCTGACAGAAGCCCCGCACTTACACCCCACCCAGAAATCTCAACTACCAGGCAGGATTCTAATGCTAATGCGAGAAACCTGCTAGGGTTCTGAAAACAATGGTGAAACCACAGTGGAATAATACTTAAAAGAACATTTTCTTTGTAGTCTCTAGGACAAACTATTGGAAATGTCAACTTTACTAGGCCTCAGCCTGTTTCATCTGTGAAAACTCTGGTATGCTTAAGGAAGCAGAGACCAACCTTAGGACAATTACGGTGAAAACTGCTGCAGAAAAATACCAAATAGTTCTTCACCTTGCGGTTCTTTGAAAAGTTGGGCCAAACACTTCTTGGAAAGATCGAGTTACTTTGGCCTAGCCTTGGATTGGTCTGGAGAAGCAATCGCCATTCCTAGCTGATGAATCAAATGATTCTGAAAGGAACGGTGAAAAGTGCGGATCCTGTTTCAGCCTTTAGACTGAAACAGGATCCGCACTATTCACCTGTCCCAAAAAGGCGCCCTTCTCATGTCTGGCGCTAGTCCAACAAACCCAGGACTGACAGAGGCTCTGCACTGGCCACCCCAGAAAAATATCTCATCTCCAAAGAAGGATTCTTATGCTAACGGTTGAAAAGGCTTCACGTTCTTGGAACAGTGGTGAAAGGATGGTGAAATAATACTGAAAACAATCCTATCTTCCAAGGCTCCCGTGCCAGCTATGGGGAAGAGCAAGGTACCTAGGCCTCAGCAGAGGTTTCTCTGCAAAATGCATCACAGGCTTCAGGATGCAGAGACCGACCTCATGACTATTACGGTGCACAACGCTATGGAAATGGCAAATAATTACCAACACACTGGTGATTTCAAAAGTGTCAGGATGAAATCTGAAGCACGATCCACACTTTTGCCATCTCACGCAAATATGCACTTACCAACTCTGGAGGTAAACAAATAAAAGGCTGGGCTGACAGAAGCCCCGCACTTACACCCCACCCAGAAATCTCAACTACCAGGCAGGATTCTAATGCTAATGCGAGAAACCTGCTAGGGTTCTGAAAACAATGGTGAAACCACAGTGGAATAATACTTAAAAGAACAGTTTCTTTGTAGTCTCTAGGACGAACTATTGGAAATGTCAACTTTACTAGGCCTCAACCTGTTTCTTCTGTGAAAACTCTGGTATGCTTAAGGATGCAGAGACCAACCTTAGGAAAATTACGCTGAAAAGTGTTACAGAAAAATACCAAAAAGTTCTCCACCCAGCGGTCCTTTCAAAAGTTGGGCCACACACCCTTTGGAAAGATCGAGTTACTTTGGCCTGGCCTTGGATTGGTCTGGAGAAGCAATCGCCATTCCTAGCTGATGAATCAAATGATTCTGAAAGGAACGGTGAAAAGTGCGGATCCTGTTTCAGTCTTTAGACTGAAACAGGATCCGCACTATTCACCTGTCCCAAAAAGGCGCCCTTCTCATGTCTGGCGCTAGTCCAACAAACCCAGGACTGACAGAGGCTCTGCACTGGCCACCCCAGAAAAATATCTCATCTCCAAAGAAGGATTCTTATGCTAACGGTTGAAAAGGCTTCACGTTCTTGTAACAGTGGTGAAAGGATGGTGAAATAATACTGAAAACAATCCTATCTTCCAAGGCTCCCGTGCCAGCTATGGGAAAGAGCAAGGTACCTGGGCCTCAGCAAAGGTTTCTCTGCAAAAGGCATCACAGGCTTCAGGATGCAGAGACCGACCTCATGACTACTACGGTGCACAACGCTATGGAAATGGCAAATAATTACCAACACACTGGTGATTTCAAAAGTGTCAGGATGAAATCTGAAGCACGATCCACACTTTTGCCATCTCACGCAAATATGCACTTGCCAACTCTGGAGGTAAACAAATCAAAGGCTGGGCTGACAGAAGCCCCGCACTTACACCCCACCCAGAAATCTCAACTACCAGGCAGGATTCTAATGCTAATGCGAGAAACCTGCTAGGGTTCTGAAAACAATGGTGAAACCACAGTGGAATAATACTTAAAAGAACATTTTCTTTGTAGTCTCTAGGACAAACTATTGGAAATGTCAACTTTACTAGGCCTCAACCTGTTTCGTCTGTGAAAACTCTGGTATGCTTAAGGATGCAGACACCAACCTTAGGAAAATTACGGTGAAAAGTGCTACAGAAAAATACCAAATAGTTCTCCACCCAGCGGTTCTTTCAAAAGTTGGGCCACACACCCCTTGGAAAGATCGAGTTACTTTGGCCTAGCCTTGGATTGGTCTGGAGAAGCAATCGCCATTCCTAGCTGATGAATCAAATCATTCTGAAAGGAACGGTGAAAAGTGCGGATCCTGTTTCAGTCTTTAGACTGAAACAGGATCCGCACTATTCACCTGTCCCACAAAGGCGCTCTTCTCATGTCTGGCGCTAGTCCAACAAACCCAGGACTGACAGAGGCCCTGCACTTGCCACCGCTGAAAAATATCTCATCTCCAAAGAAGGATTCTTATGCTAACGGTTGAAAAGTCTTCACGTTCTTGAAACAGTGCTGAAAGGATGGTGAAATAATACTGAAAACAGTCCTTTCTTCCAAGGCTCCGGTGCCAGCTATGGGAAAGAGCAAGGTACCTGGGCCTCAGCAGAGGTTTCTCTGCAAAAAGCATCACAGGCTTCAGGATGCAGAGACCGGCCTCATGACTATTACGGTGCACAACGCTATGGAAATGGCAAATAATTACCAACACAGGGGTGATTTCAAAAGTGTCAGGGTGAAATCTGAAGCAAGATCCATACTTTTCCCATCTCGCGCAAATATGCACTTACCAACTCTGGAGGTAAACAAATCAAACGCTAGGCTGACAGAAGCCCCGCACATACACCCCACCCAGAAATCTCAACTACCAGGCAGGATTCTAATGCTAATGCGAGAAACCTGCTAGGGTTCTGAAAACAATGGTGAAACCACAGTGGAATAATACTTAAAAGAACATTTTCTTTGTCGTCTCTAGGACCAACTATTGGAAATGTCAACTTTACTAGGCCTCAGCCTGTTTCGTCTGTGAAAACTCTGGTATGCTTAAGGATGCAGAGACCAACCTTAGGACAATTACGGTGAAAAGTGCTACAGAAAAATACCAAATAGTTCTCCCCCAGCGGTTGTTTCAAAAGTTGGGCCCCACACCTCTTGGAAAGATCGAGTTACTTTGGCCTGGCCTTGGATTGGTCTGGAGAAGCAATCTCCATTCCTGGTTGATGAATCAAATGATTCTGAAAGGAACGGTGAAAAGTGCGGATCCTGTTTCAGTCTTTAGACTGAAACAGGATCCGCACTATTCACCTGTCCCACAAAGGCGCTCTTCTTATGACTGGCGCTAGTCCAACAAACCCAGGACTGACAGAGGCCCTGCACTCGCCACACCAGAAAAATATCTCATCTCCAAAGAAGGATTCTTACGCTAACGGTTGAAAAGGGCTCCCGTTCTTGAAACGGTGGTGAAAGCATGGTGAAATACTACTGAAAACAATCCTATCTTCCCAGGCTCTGGTGCCAGGTTTGGGATATACCAAGTTCCCTGGTCCTCCGCAGAGGGATCTCTGATAAAAGCATCATAGGCTTCAGGATGCAGAGACCGACCTCATGACTATTACGGTGCAAAATGCTATGGAAATGGCCAAAAATTACCAACACACTGGTGATTTCAAAAGTGTCAGGATGAAATCTGAAGCACGATCCACACTTTTGCCACCTCAGGCAAATATGCGCTTACCAACTCTGGAGGTAAAGAAATCAAAGGCTGGGCTGACAGAAGCCCCGCACTTACACCCCACCCAGAAATCTCAACTACCAGGCAGGATTCTAATGCTAATGCTAGAAACCTGCTAGGGTTCTGAAAACAATGGTGAAACCACAGTGGAATAATACTTAAAAGAACATTTTCTTTGTAGTCTCTCGGACAAACTATTGGAAATGTCAACTTTACTGGGCCTCAACCTGTTTCGTCTGTGAAAACTCTGGTATGCTTAAGGATGCAGAGACCAACCTTAGGACAATTACGGTGAAAAGTGCTACGGAAAAATACCAAATAGTTCTCCACCCAGCGGTTCTTTCAAAAGTTGGGCCACACACCCCTTGGAAAGATCGAGTTACTTTGGCCTAGCCTTGAATTGGTCTGGAGAAGCAATCGCCATTCCTAGCTGATGAATCAAATCATTCTGAAAGGAACGGTGAAAAGTGCGGATCCTGTTTCAGTCTTTAGACTGAAACAGGATCCGCACTATTCACCTGTTCCACAAAGGCGCTCTTCTCATGTCTGGCGCTAGTCCAACAAACCCAGGACTGACAGAGGCCCTGCACTTGCCACCGCAGAAAAATATCTCATCTCCAAAGAAGGATTCTTATGCTAACGGTTGAAAAGTCTTCACGTTCTTGAAACGGTGGTGAAGGAATGGTGAAATAATACTGAAAACAGTCCTTTCTTCCAAGGCTCCGGTGCCAGCTATGGGAAAGAGCAAGGTACCTGGGCCTCAGCAGAGGTTTCTCTGCAAAACGCATCACAGGCTTCAGGATGCAGAGACCGACCTCATGACTATTACGGTGCACAACGCTATGGAAATGGCAAATAATTACCAACACACTGGTGATTTCAAAAGTGTCAGGATGAAATCTGTAGCACGATCCACACTTTTCCCATCTCACGCAAATATGCACTTACCAACTCTGGAGGTAAACAAATCAAAGGCTGGGCTGACAGAAGCCCAGCACTTACACCCCACCCAGAAATCTCAACTACCAGGCAGGATTCTAATGCTAATGCGAGAAACCTGCTAGGGTTCTGAAAACAATGGTGAAACCACAGTGGAATAATACTTAAAATAACATTTTCTTTGTAGCCTCTAGGACCAACTATTGGAAATGTCAACTTTACTAGGCCTCAGCCTGATTCGTCTGTGAAAACTCTGGTATGCTTAAGGAAGCAGAGACCAACCTTAGGACAATTACGGTGAAAAGTGCTACAGAAAAATACCAAATAGTTCTCCACCCAGCGGTTCTTTGAAAAGTTGGGCCAAACACCTCTTGGAAAGATCGAGTTACTTTGGCCTAGCCTTGGATTGGTCTGGAGAAGCAATCGCCCTTCCTAGCTGATGAATCAAATGATTCAGAAAGGAACGGTGAAACGTGCGGATCCTGTTTCAGTCTTTAGACTGAAACAGGATCCGCACTATTCACCTGTCCCACAAAGGCGCCCTTCTCATGTCTGGCGCTAGTCCAACAAACCCAGGACTGACAGAGGCCCTGCACTTGCCACCGCAAAAAATATCTCATCTCCAAAGAAGGATTCTTACGCTAACGGTTGAAAAGGGCTCCCGTTCTTGAAACACTGTTGATAGGATGGTGAAATAATACTGAAAACAATCCTTTCTTCCAAGGCTCCGGTGCCAGCTATGGGAAATAGCAAGTTACCTGGGCCTCAGCAGAGGTTTCTCTGCAAAAAGCATCACAGGCTTCAGGATGCAGAGACCGACCTCATGACTATTACGGTGCACAACGCTATGGAAATGGCAAATAATTACCAACATACTGGTGATTTCAAAAGCGTCAGGGTGAAATCTGAAGCAAGATCCATACTTTTCCCATCTCACGCAAATATGCACTTACCAACTCTGGAGGTAAACAAATCAAACGCTGGGCTGACAGAAGCCCCGCACATACACCCCACTCAGAAATCTCAACTACCAGGCAGGATTCTAATGCTAATGCGAGAAACCTGCTAGGGTTCTGAAAACAATGGTGAAACCACAGTGGAATAATACTTAAAAGAACATTTTCTTTGTCGTCTCTAGGACCAACTATTGGAAATGTCAACTTTACTAGGCCTCAGCCTGTTTCGTCTGTGAAAACTCTGGTATGCTTAAGGATGCAGAGACCAACCTTAGGAAAATTACGGTGAAAAGTGCTACAGAAAAATACCAAATAGTTCTCCCCCAGCGGTTCTTTCAAAAGTTGGGCCCCACACCTCTTGGAAAGATCGAGTTACTTTGGCCTGGCCTTGGATTGGTCTGGAGAACAATCTCCATTCCTGGTTGATGAATCAAATGATTCTGAAAGGAACGGTGAAAAGTGCGGATCCTGTTTCAGTCTTTAGACTGAAACAGGATCCGCACTATTCACCTGTCCCACAAAGCCGATCTTCTCATGTCTGGCGCTAGTCCAACAAACCCAGGACTGACAGAGGCCCTGCACTTGCCACCCCAGAAAAATATCTCATCTCCAAAGAAGGATTCTTACGCTAACGGTTGAAAAGGGCTCCCGTTCTTGAAACGGTGGTGAAAGCATGGTGAAATACTACTGAAAACAATCCTATCTTCCCAGGCTCCGGTGCCAGGTTTGGGATATACCAAGTTCCCTGGTCCTCAGCAGAGGGATCTCTGATAAAAGCATCATAGGCTTCAGGATGCAGAGACCGACCTCATGACTATTACGGTGCAAAATGCTATGGAAATGGCCAAAAATTACCAACATACTGGTGATTTCAAAAGGGTCAGGACGAAATCTGAAGCACGATCCACACTTTTCCCTCCTCAGGCAAATATGCGCTTACCAACTCTGGAGGTAAACCAATCAAAGGCAGGGCTGACAGAAGCCCCGCACTTACACCCCACCCAGAAATCTAAACTACCAGGCAGGATTCTTATGCTAATGCGAGAAACCTGCTCGGGTTCTGAAAATCATGGTCAAACCATAGTGGAACACTACCTAAAAGAACACGTTCTTTGTAGTCTCTAGGACCAACTATTGGAAATGCCAAGTTGACTGGGCCTCAGCCTGCTTTCGTCTGTGAAAACTCTTGTACGCTTCAGGAGGCAGAGACCAACATTAGGACAATTACGGTGAAAAGTGCTACGGAAAAATACCAAATAGTTCTCCACCTAGCGGTTCTTTCAAAAGTTGTGTCACACACCTCTTGGAAAGATCCAGTTACTCTGGCCTAGCCTTCGATTGGTCTGGAGGAGGAATCACCGTTCCTAGCTGATGAATCAAATGATTCTGAAAGGAACGGTGAAAAGTGCGGATCCTGTTTCAGTCTTTAGAGTGAAACAGGATCCGCACTATTCACCTGTCCCACAAAGGCGCACTTCTCATATCTGGCGCTAGTCCAACAAACCCAGGACTGACAGAGGCCCTGCACTTGCCACCCCAGAAAAATATCTCATCTCCAAAGAAGGATTCTTACGCTAACGGTTGAAAAGGGCTCCCGTTCTTGAAACGGTGGTGAAAGCATGGTGAAATACTACTGAAAACAATCCTATCTTCCCAGGCTCCGGTCCCAGGTTTGGGATATACCAAGTTCCCTGGTCCTCAGCAGAGGGATCTCTGATAAAAGCATCATAGGCTTCAGGATGCAGAGACCGATCTCATGACTATTACGGTGCAAAATGCCATGGAAATGGCCAAAAATTACCAACATACTGGTGATTTCAAAAGGGTCAGGACGAAATCTGAAGCAGGATCCACACTTTTCCCACCTCAGGCAAATATGCATTTACCAACTCTGGAGGTAAACCAATCAAAGGCAGGGCTGACAGAAGCCCCGCACTTACACCCCACCCAGAAATCTCAACTACCAGGCAGGATTCTTATGCTAATGCGAGAAACCTGCTCGGGTTCTGAAAATCATGGTGAAACCATAGTGGAACACTACTTAAAAGAACACGTTCTTTGTAGTCTCTAGGACCAACTATTGGAAATGCCAAGTTTACTGGGCCTCAGCCTGCTTTCGTCTGTGAAAACTCTGGTACGCTTCAGGAGGCAGAGACCAACATTAGGACAATTACGGTGAAAAGTGCTACGGAAAAATACCAAATAGTTCTCCACCCAGCGGTTCTTTCAAAAGTTGGGCCACACACCCCTTGGAAAGATCGAGTTACTTTGGCCTAGCCTTGGATTGGTCTGGAGAAGCAATCGCCATTCCTAGCTGATGAATCAAATGATTCTGAAAGGAACGGTGAAAAGTGCGGATCCTGTTTCAGTCTTTAGACTGAAACAGGATCCGCACTATTCACCTGTCCCAAAAAGGCGCTCTTCTCATGTCTGGCGCTAGTCCAACAAACCCAGGACTGACAGAGGCCCTGCACTTGCCACCGCAGAAAAATATCTCATCTCCAAAGAAGGATTCTTATGCTAACGGTTGAAAAGTCTTCACGTTCTTGAAACAGTGGTGAAAGGATGGTGAAATAATACTGAAAACAGTCCTTTCTTCCAAGGCTCCGGTGCCAGCTATGGGAAAGAGCAAGGTACCTGGGCCTCAGCAGAGGTTTCTCTGCAAAAAGCATCACAGGCTTCAGGATGCAGAGACCGGCCTCATGACTATTACGGTGCACAACGCTATGGAAATGGCAAATAATTACCAACACAGGGGTGATTTCAAAAGTGTCAGGTTGAAATCTGAAGCAAGATCCACACTTTTCCCATCTCACGCAAATATGCACTTACCAACTCTGGAGGTAAACAAATCAAAGGCTATGCTGACAGAAGCCCCGCACTTACACCCCACCCAGAAATCTCAACTACCAGGCAGGATTCTAATGCTAATGCGAGAAACCTGCTAGGGTTCTGAAAACAATGGTGAAACCACAGTGGAATAATACTTAAAAGAACATTTTCTTTGTAGTCTCTAGGACAAACTATTGGAAATGTCAACTTTACTAGGCCTCAGCCTGTTTCATCTGTGAAAACTCTGGTATGCTTAAGGAAGCAGAGACCAACCTTAGGACAATTACGGTGAAAACTGCTGCAGAAAAATACCAAATAGTTCTTCACCTTGCGGTTCTTTGAAAAGTTGGGCCAAACACTTCTTGGAAAGATCGAGTTACTTTGGCCTAGCCTTGGATTGGTCTGGAGAAGCAATCGCCATTCCTAGCTGATGAATCAAATGATTCTGAAAGGAACGGTGAAAAGTGCGGATCCTGTTTCAGCCTTTAGACTGAAACAGGATCCGCACTATTCACCTGTCCCAAAAAGGCGCCCTTCTCATGTCTGGCGCTAGTCCAACAAACCCAGGACTGACAGAGGCTCTGCACTGGCCACCCCAGAAAAATATCTCATCTCCAAAGAAGGATTCTTATGCTAACGGTTGAAAAGGCTTCACGTTCTTGTAACAGTGGTGAAAGGATGGTGAAATAATACTGAAAACAATCCTATCTTCCAAGGCTCCCGTGCCAGCTATGGGGAAGAGCAAGGTACCTAGGCCTCAGCAGAGGTTTCTCTGCAAAATGCATCACAGGCTTCAGGATGCAGAGACCGACCTCATGACTATTACGGTGCACAACGCTATGGAAATGGCAAATAATTACCAACACACTGGTGATTTCAAAAGTGTCAGGATGAAATCTGAAGCACGATCCACACTTTTGCCATCTCACGCAAATATGCACTTACCAACTCAGGAGGTAAACAAATAAAAGGCTGGGCTGACAGAAGCCCCGCACTTACACCCCACCCAGAAATCTCAACTACCAGGCAGGATTCTAATGCTAATGCGAGAAACCTGCTAGGGTTCTGAAAACAATGGTGAAACCACAGTGGAATAATACTTAAAAGAACAGTTTCTTTGTAGTCTCTAGGACGAACTATTGGAAATGTCAACTTTACTAGGCCTCAACCTGTTTCTTCTGTGAAAACTCTGGTATGCTTAAGGATGCAGAGACCAACCTTAGGACAATTACGGTGAAAAGTGTTACAGAAAAATACCAAAAAGTTCTCCACCCAGCGGTCCTTTCAAAAGTTGGGCCACACACCCTTTGGAAAGATCGAGTTACTTTGGCCTGGCCTTGGATTGGTCTGGAGAAGCAATCGCCATTCCTAGCTGATGAATCAAATGATTCTGAAAGGAACGGTGAAAAGTGCGGATCCTGTTTCAGTCTTTAGACTGAAACAGGATCCGCACTATTCACCTGTCCCAAAAAGGCGCCCTTCTCATGTCTGGCGCTAGTCCAACAAACCCAGGACTGACAGAGGCTCTGCACTGGCCACCCCAGAAAAATATCTCATCTCCAAAGAAGGATTCTTATGCTAACGGTTGAAAAGGCTTCACGTTCTTGTAACAGTGGTGAAAGGATGGTGAAATAATACTGAAAACAATCCTATCTTCCAAGGCTCCCGTGCCAGCTATGGGAAAGAGCAAGGTACCTGGGCCTCAGCAAAGGTTTCTCTGCAAAAGGCATCACAGGCTTCAGGATGCAGAGACCGACCTCATGACTACTACGGTGCACAACGCTATGGAAATGGCAAATAATTACCAACACACTGGTGATTTCAAAAGTGTCAGGATGAAATCTGAAGCACGATCCACACTTTTGCCATCTCACGCAAATATGCACTTGCCAACTCTGGAGGTAAACAAATCAAAGGCTGGGCTGACAGAAGCCCCGCACTTACACCCCACCCAGAAATCTCAACTACCAGGCAGGATTCTAATGCTAATGCGAGAAACCTGCTAGGGTTCTGAAAACAATGGTGAAACCACAGTGGAATAATACTTAAAAGAACATTTTCTTTGTAGTCTCTAGGACCAACTATTGGAAATGTCAACTTTACTAGGCCTCAGCCTGTTTCGTCTGTGAAAACTCTGGTATGCTTAAGGATGCAGACACCAACCTTAGGAAAATTACGGTGAAAAGTGCTACAGAAAAATACCAAATAGTTCTCCACCCAGCGGTTCTTTCAAAAGTTGGGCCACACACCCCTTGGAAAGATCGAGTTACTTTGGCCTAGCCTTGGATTGGTCTGGAGAAGCAATCGCCATTCCTAGCTGATGAATCAAATCATTCTGAAAGGAACGGTGAAAAGTGCGGATCCTGTTTCAGTCTTTAGACTGAAACAGGATCCGCACTATTCACCTGTCCCACAAAGGCGCTCTTCTCATGTCTGGCGCTAGTCCAACAAACCCAGGACTGACAGAGGCCCTGCACTTGCCACCGCTGAAAAATATCTCATCTCCAAAGAAGGATTCTTATGCTAACGGTTGAAAAGTCTTCACGTTCTTGAAACAGTGCTGAAAGGATGGTGAAATAATACTGAAAACAGTCCTTTCTTCCAAGGCTCCGGTGCCAGCTATGGGAAAGAGCAAGGTACCTGGGCCTCAGCAGAGGTTTCTCTGCAAAAAGCATCACAGGCTTCAGGATGCAGAGACCGGCCTCATGACTATTACGGTGCACAACGCTATGGAAATGGCAAATAATTACCAACACAGGGGTGATTTCAAAAGTGTCAGGGTGAAATCTGAAGCAAGATCCATACTTTTCCCATCTCGCGCAAATATGCACTTACCAACTCTGGAGGTAAACAAATCAAACGCTAGGCTGACAGAAGCCCCGCACATACACCCCACCCAGAAATCTCAACTACCAGGCAGGATTCTAATGCTAATGCGAGAAACCTGCTAGGGTTCTGAAAACAATGGTGAAACCACAGTGGAATAATACTTAAAAGAACATTTTCTTTGTCGTCTCTAGGACCAACTATTGGAAATGTCAACTTTACTAGGCCTCAGCCTGTTTCGTCTGTGAAAACTCTGGTATGCTTAAGGATGCAGAGACCAACCTTAGGACAATTACGGTGAAAAGTGCTACAGAAAAATACCAAATAGTTCTCCCCCAGCGGTTGTTTCAAAAGTTGGGCCCCACACCTCTTGGAAAGATCGAGTTACTTTGGCCTGGCCTTGGATTGGTCTGGAGAAGCAATCTCCATTCCTGGTTGATGAATCAAATGATTCTGAAAGGAACGGTGAAAAGTGCGGATCCTGTTTCAGTCTTTAGACTGAAACAGGATCCGCACTATTCACCTGTCCCACAAAGGCGCTCTTCTTATGACTGGCGCTAGTCCAACAAACCCAGGACTGACAGAGGCCCTGCACTCGCCACACCAGAAAAATATCTCATCTCCAAAGAAGGATTCTTACGCTAACGGTTGAAAAGGGCTCCCGTTCTTGAAACGGTGGTGAAAGCATGGTGAAATACTACTGAAAACAATCCTATCTTCCCAGGCTCTGGTGCCAGGTTTGGGATATACCAAGTTCCCTGGTCCTCCGCAGAGGGATCTCTGATAAAAGCATCATAGGCTTCAGGATGCAGAGACCGACCTCATGACTATTACGGTGCAAAATGCTATGGAAATGGCCAAAAATTACCAACACACTGGTGATTTCAAAAGTGTCAGGATGAAATCTGAAGCACGATCCACACTTTTGCCACCTCAGGCAAATATGCGCTTACCAACTCTGGAGGTAAAGAAATCAAAGGCTGGGCTGACAGAAGCCCCGCACTTACACCCCACCCAGAAATCTCAACTACCAGGCAGGATTCTAATGCTAATGCTAGAAACCTGCTAGGGTTCTGAAAACAATGGTGAAACCACAGTGGAATAATACTTAAAAGAACATTTTCTTTGTAGTCTCTCGGACAAACTATTGGAAATGTCAACTTTACTGGGCCTCAACCTGTTTCGTCTGTGAAAACTCTGGTATGCTTAAGGATGCAGAGACCAACCTTAGGACAATTACGGTGAAAAGTGCTACGGAAAAATACCAAATAGTTCTCCACCCAGCGGTTCTTTCAAAAGTTGGGCCACACACCCCTTGGAAAGATCGAGTTACTTTGGCCTAGCCTTGAATTGGTCTGGAGAAGCAATCGCCATTCCTAGCTGATGAATCAAATCATTCTGAAAGGAACGGTGAAAAGTGCGGATCCTGTTTCAGTCTTTAGACTGAAACAGGATCCGCACTATTCACCTGTTCCACAAAGGCGCTCTTCTCATGTCTGGCGCTAGTCCAACAAACCCAGGACTGACAGAGGCCCTGCACTTGCCACCGCAGAAAAATATCTCATCTCCAAAGAAGGATTCTTATGCTAACGGTTGAAAAGTCTTCACGTTCTTGAAACGGTGGTGAAGGAATGGTGAAATAATACTGAAAACAGTCCTTTCTTCCAAGGCTCCGGTGCCAGCTATGGGAAAGAGCAAGGTACCTGGGCCTCAGCAGAGGTTTCTCTGCAAAACGCATCACAGGCTTCAGGATGCAGAGACCGACCTCATGACTATTACGGTGCACAACGCTATGGAAATGGCAAATAATTACCAACACACTGGTGATTTCAAAAGTGTCAGGATGAAATCTGTAGCACGATCCACACTTTTCCCATCTCACGCAAATATGCACTTACCAACTCTGGAGGTAAACAAATCAAAGGCTGGGCTGACAGAAGCCCAGCACTTACACCCCACCCAGAAATCTCAACTACCAGGCAGGATTCTAATGCTAATGCGAGAAACCTGCTAGGGTTCTGAAAACAATGGTGAAACCACAGTGGAATAATACTTAAAATAACATTTTCTTTGTAGCCTCTAGGACCAACTATTGGAAATGTCAACTTTACTAGGCCTCAGCCTGATTCGTCTGTGAAAACTCTGGTATGCTTAAGGAAGCAGAGACCAACCTTAGGACAATTACGGTGAAAAGTGCTACAGAAAAATACCAAATAGTTCTCCACCCAGCGGTTCTTTGAAAAGTTGGGCCAAACACCTCTTGGAAAGATCGAGTTACTTTGGCCTAGCCTTGGATTGGTCTGGAGAAGCAATCGCCCTTCCTAGCTGATGAATCAAATGATTCAGAAAGGAACGGTGAAACGTGCGGATCCTGTTTCAGTCTTTAGACTGAAACAGGATCCGCACTATTCACCTGTCCCACAAAGGCGCCCTTCTCATGTCTGGCGCTAGTCCAACAAACCCAGGACTGACAGAGGCCCTGCACTTGCCACCGCAAAAAATATCTCATCTCCAAAGAAGGATTCTTACGCTAACGGTTGAAAAGGGCTCCCGTTCTTGAAACACTGTTGATAGGATGGTGAAATAATACTGAAAACAATCCTTTCTTCCAAGGCTCCGGTGCCAGCTATGGGAAATAGCAAGTTACCTGGGCCTCAGCAGAGGTTTCTCTGCAAAAAGCATCACAGGCTTCAGGATGCAGAGACCGACCTCATGACTATTACGGTGCACAACGCTATGGAAATGGCAAATAATTACCAACATACTGGTGATTTCAAAAGCGTCAGGGTGAAATCTGAAGCAAGATCCATACTTTTCCCATCTCACGCAAATATGCACTTACCAACTCTGGAGGTAAACAAATCAAACGCTGGGCTGACAGAAGCCCCGCACATACACCCCACTCAGAAATCTCAACTACCAGGCAGGATTCTAATGCTAATGCGAGAAACCTGCTAGGGTTCTGAAAACAATGGTGAAACCACAGTGGAATAATACTTAAAAGAACATTTTCTTTGTCGTCTCTAGGACCAACTATTGGAAATGTCAACTTTACTAGGCCTCAGCCTGTTTCGTCTGTGAAAACTCTGGTATGCTTAAGGATGCAGAGACCAACCTTAGGAAAATTACGGTGAAAAGTGCTACAGAAAAATACCAAATAGTTCTCCCCCAGCGGTTCTTTCAAAAGTTGGGCCCCACACCTCTTGGAAAGATCGAGTTACTTTGGCCTGGCCTTGGATTGGTCTGGAGAACAATCTCCATTCCTGGTTGATGAATCAAATGATTCTGAAAGGAACGGTGAAAAGTGCGGATCCTGTTTCAGTCTTTAGACTGAAACAGGATCCGCACTATTCACCTGTCCCACAAAGCCGATCTTCTCATGTCTGGCGCTAGTCCAACAAACCCAGGACTGACAGAGGCCCTGCACTTGCCACCCCAGAAAAATATCTCATCTCCAAAGAAGGATTCTTACGCTAACGGTTGAAAAGGGCTCCCGTTCTTGAAACGGTGGTGAAAGCATGGTGAAATACTACTGAAAACAATCCTATCTTCCCAGGCTCCGGTGCCAGGTTTGGGATATACCAAGTTCCCTGGTCCTCAGCAGAGGGATCTCTGATAAAAGCATCATAGGCTTCAGGATGCAGAGACCGACCTCATGACTATTACGGTGCAAAATGCTATGGAAATGGCCAAAAATTACCAACATACTGGTGATTTCAAAAGGGTCAGGACGAAATCTGAAGCACGATCCACACTTTTCCCTCCTCAGGCAAATATGCGCTTACCAACTCTGGAGGTAAACCAATCAAAGGCAGGGCTGACAGAAGCCCCGCACTTACACCCCACCCAGAAATCTAAACTACCAGGCAGGATTCTTATGCTAATGCGAGAAACCTGCTCGGGTTCTGAAAATCATGGTCAAACCATAGTGGAACACTACCTAAAAGAACACGTTCTTTGTAGTCTCTAGGACCAACTATTGGAAATGCCAAGTTGACTGGGCCTCAGCCTGCTTTCGTCTGTGAAAACTCTTGTACGCTTCAGGAGGCAGAGACCAACATTAGGACAATTACGGTGAAAAGTGCTACGGAAAAATACCAAATAGTTCTCCACCTAGCGGTTCTTTCAAAAGTTGTGTCACACACCTCTTGGAAAGATCCAGTTACTCTGGCCTAGCCTTCGATTGGTCTGGAGGAGGAATCACCGTTCCTAGCTGATGAATCAAATGATTCTGAAAGGAACGGTGAAAAGTGCGGATCCTGTTTCAGTCTTTAGAGTGAAACAGGATCCGCACTATTCACCTGTCCCACAAAGGCGCACTTCTCATATCTGGCGCTAGTCCAACAAACCCAGGACTGACAGAGGCCCTGCACTTGCCACCCCAGAAAAATATCTCATCTCCAAAGAAGGATTCTTACGCTAACGGTTGAAAAGGGCTCCCGTTCTTGAAACGGTGGTGAAAGCATGGTGAAATACTACTGAAAACAATCCTATCTTCCCAGGCTCCGGTCCCAGGTTTGGGATATACCAAGTTCCCTGGTCCTCAGCAGAGGGATCTCTGATAAAAGCATCATAGGCTTCAGGATGCAGAGACCGATCTCATGACTATTACGGTGCAAAATGCCATGGAAATGGCCAAAAATTACCAACATACTGGTGATTTCAAAAGGGTCAGGACGAAATCTGAAGCAGGATCCACACTTTTCCCACCTCAGGCAAATATGCATTTACCAACTCTGGAGGTAAACCAATCAAAGGCAGGGCTGACAGAAGCCCCGCACTTACACCCCACCCAGAAATCTCAACTACCAGGCAGGATTCTTATGCTAATGCGAGAAACCTGCTCGGGTTCTGAAAATCATGGTGAAACCATAGTGGAACACTACTTAAAAGAACACGTTCTTTGTAGTCTCTAGGACCAACTATTGGAAATGCCAAGTTTACTGGGCCTCAGCCTGCTTTCGTCTGTGAAAACTCTGGTACGCTTCAGGAGGCAGAGACCAACATTAGGACAATTACGGTGAAAAGTGCTACGGAAAAATACCAAATAGTTCTCCACCCAGCGGTTCTTTCAAAAGTTGGGCCACACACCCCTTGGAAAGATCGAGTTACTTTGGCCTAGCCTTGGATTGGTCTGGAGAAGCAATCGCCATTCCTAGCTGATGAATCAAATGATTCTGAAAGGAACGGTGAAAAGTGCGGATCCTGTTTCAGTCTTTAGACTGAAACAGGATCCGCACTATTCACCTGTCCCAAAAAGGCGCTCTTCTCATGTCTGGCGCTAGTCCAACAAACCCAGGACTGACAGAGGCCCTGCACTTGCCACCGCAGAAAAATATCTCATCTCCAAAGAAGGATTCTTATGCTAACGGTTGAAAAGTCTTCACGTTCTTGAAACAGTGGTGAAAGGATGGTGAAATAATACTGAAAACAGTCCTTTCTTCCAAGGCTCCGGTGCCAGCTATGGGAAAGAGCAAGGTACCTGGGCCTCAGCAGAGGTTTCTCTGCAAAAAGCATCACAGGCTTCAGGATGCAGAGACCGGCCTCATGACTATTACGGTGCACAACGCTATGGAAATGGCAAATAATTACCAACACAGGGGTGATTTCAAAAGTGTCAGGTTGAAATCTGAAGCAAGATCCACACTTTTCCCATCTCACGCAAATATGCACTTACCAACTCTGGAGGTAAACAAATCAAAGGCTATGCTGACAGAAGCCCCGCACTTACACCCCACCCAGAAATCTCAACTACCAGGCAGGATTCTAATGCTAATGCGAGAAACCTGCTAGGGTTCTGAAAACAATGGTGAAACCACAGTGGAATAATACTTAAAAGAACATTTTCTTTGTAGTCTCTAGGACAAACTATTGGAAATGTCAACTTTACTAGGCCTCAGCCTGTTTCATCTGTGAAAACTCTGGTATGCTTAAGGAAGCAGAGACCAACCTTAGGACAATTACGGTGAAAACTGCTGCAGAAAAATACCAAATAGTTCTTCACCTTGCGGTTCTTTGAAAAGTTGGGCCAAACACTTCTTGGAAAGATCGAGTTACTTTGGCCTAGCCTTGGATTGGTCTGGAGAAGCAATCGCCATTCCTAGCTGATGAATCAAATGATTCTGAAAGGAACGGTGAAAAGTGCGGATCCTGTTTCAGCCTTTAGACTGAAACAGGATCCGCACTATTCACCTGTCCCAAAAAGGCGCCCTTCTCATGTCTGGCGCTAGTCCAACAAACCCAGGACTGACAGAGGCTCTGCACTGGCCACCCCAGAAAAATATCTCATCTCCAAAGAAGGATTCTTATGCTAACGGTTGAAAAGGCTTCACGTTCTTGTAACAGTGGTGAAAGGATGGTGAAATAATACTGAAAACAATCCTATCTTCCAAGGCTCCCGTGCCAGCTATGGGGAAGAGCAAGGTACCTAGGCCTCAGCAGAGGTTTCTCTGCAAAATGCATCACAGGCTTCAGGATGCAGAGACCGACCTCATGACTATTACGGTGCACAACGCTATGGAAATGGCAAATAATTACCAACACACTGGTGATTTCAAAAGTGTCAGGATGAAATCTGAAGCACGATCCACACTTTTGCCATCTCACGCAAATATGCACTTACCAACTCAGGAGGTAAACAAATAAAAGGCTGGGCTGACAGAAGCCCCGCACTTACACCCCACCCAGAAATCTCAACTACCAGGCAGGATTCTAATGCTAATGCGAGAAACCTGCTAGGGTTCTGAAAACAATGGTGAAACCACAGTGGAATAATACTTAAAAGAACAGTTTCTTTGTAGTCTCTAGGACGAACTATTGGAAATGTCAACTTTACTAGGCCTCAACCTGTTTCTTCTGTGAAAACTCTGGTATGCTTAAGGATGCAGAGACCAACCTTAGGACAATTACGGTGAAAAGTGTTACAGAAAAATACCAAAAAGTTCTCCACCCAGCGGTCCTTTCAAAAGTTGGGCCACACACCCTTTGGAAAGATCGAGTTACTTTGGCCTGGCCTTGGATTGGTCTGGAGAAGCAATCGCCATTCCTAGCTGATGAATCAAATGATTCTGAAAGGAACGGTGAAAAGTGCGGATCCTGTTTCAGTCTTTAGACTGAAACAGGATCCGCACTATTCACCTGTCCCAAAAAGGCGCCCTTCTCATGTCTGGCGCTAGTCCAACAAACCCAGGACTGACAGAGGCTCTGCACTGGCCACCCCAGAAAAATATCTCATCTCCAAAGAAGGATTCTTATGCTAACGGTTGAAAAGGCTTCACGTTCTTGTAACAGTGGTGAAAGGATGGTGAAATAATACTGAAAACAATCCTATCTTCCAAGGCTCCCGTGCCAGCTATGGGAAAGAGCAAGGTACCTGGGCCTCAGCAAAGGTTTCTCTGCAAAAGGCATCACAGGCTTCAGGATGCAGAGACCGACCTCATGACTACTACGGTGCACAACGCTATGGAAATGGCAAATAATTACCAACACACTGGTGATTTCAAAAGTGTCAGGATGAAATCTGAAGCACGATCCACACTTTTGCCATCTCACGCAAATATGCACTTGCCAACTCTGGAGGTAAACAAATCAAAGGCTGGGCTGACAGAAGCCCCGCACTTACACCCCACCCAGAAATCTCAACTACCAGGCAGGATTCTAATGCTAATGCGAGAAACCTGCTAGGGTTCTGAAAACAATGGTGAAACCACAGTGGAATAATACTTAAAAGAACATTTTCTTTGTAGTCTCTAGGACCAACTATTGGAAATGTCAACTTTACTAGGCCTCAGCCTGTTTCGTCTGTGAAAACTCTGGTATGCTTAAGGATGCAGACACCAACCTTAGGAAAATTACGGTGAAAAGTGCTACAGAAAAATACCAAATAGTTCTCCACCCAGCGGTTCTTTCAAAAGTTGGGCCACACACCCCTTGGAAAGATCGAGTTACTTTGGCCTAGCCTTGGATTGGTCTGGAGAAGCAATCGCCATTCCTAGCTGATGAATCAAATCATTCTGAAAGGAACGGTGAAAAGTGCGGATCCTGTTTCAGTCTTTAGACTGAAACAGGATCCGCACTATTCACCTGTCCCACAAAGGCGCTCTTCTCATGTCTGGCGCTAGTCCAACAAACCCAGGACTGACAGAGGCCCTGCACTTGCCACCGCTGAAAAATATCTCATCTCCAAAGAAGGATTCTTATGCTAACGGTTGAAAAGTCTTCACGTTCTTGAAACAGTGCTGAAAGGATGGTGAAATAATACTGAAAACAGTCCTTTCTTCCAAGGCTCCGGTGCCAGCTATGGGAAAGAGCAAGGTACCTGGGCCTCAGCAGAGGTTTCTCTGCAAAAAGCATCACAGGCTTCAGGATGCAGAGACCGGCCTCATGACTATTACGGTGCACAACGCTATGGAAATGGCAAATAATTACCAACACAGGGGTGATTTCAAAAGTGTCAGGGTGAAATCTGAAGCAAGATCCATACTTTTCCCATCTCGCGCAAATATGCACTTACCAACTCTGGAGGTAAACAAATCAAACGCTAGGCTGACAGAAGCCCCGCACATACACCCCACCCAGAAATCTCAACTACCAGGCAGGATTCTAATGCTAATGCGAGAAACCTGCTAGGGTTCTGAAAACAATGGTGAAACCACAGTGGAATAATACTTAAAAGAACATTTTCTTTGTCGTCTCTAGGACCAACTATTGGAAATGTCAACTTTACTAGGCCTCAGCCTGTTTCGTCTGTGAAAACTCTGGTATGCTTAAGGATGCAGAGACCAACCTTAGGACAATTACGGTGAAAAGTGCTACAGAAAAATACCAAATAGTTCTCCCCCAGCGGTTGTTTCAAAAGTTGGGCCCCACACCTCTTGGAAAGATCGAGTTACTTTGGCCTGGCCTTGGATTGGTCTGGAGAAGCAATCTCCATTCCTGGTTGATGAATCAAATGATTCTGAAAGGAACGGTGAAAAGTGCGGATCCTGTTTCAGTCTTTAGACTGAAACAGGATCCGCACTATTCACCTGTCCCACAAAGGCGCTCTTCTTATGACTGGCGCTAGTCCAACAAACCCAGGACTGACAGAGGCCCTGCACTCGCCACACCAGAAAAATATCTCATCTCCAAAGAAGGATTCTTACGCTAACGGTTGAAAAGGGCTCCCGTTCTTGAAACGGTGGTGAAAGCATGGTGAAATACTACTGAAAACAATCCTATCTTCCCAGGCTCTGGTGCCAGGTTTGGGATATACCAAGTTCCCTGGTCCTCCGCAGAGGGATCTCTGATAAAAGCATCATAGGCTTCAGGATGCAGAGACCGACCTCATGACTATTACGGTGCAAAATGCTATGGAAATGGCCAAAAATTACCAACACACTGGTGATTTCAAAAGTGTCAGGATGAAATCTGAAGCACGATCCACACTTTTGCCACCTCAGGCAAATATGCGCTTACCAACTCTGGAGGTAAAGAAATCAAAGGCTGGGCTGACAGAAGCCCCGCACTTACACCCCACCCAGAAATCTCAACTACCAGGCAGGATTCTAATGCTAATGCTAGAAACCTGCTAGGGTTCTGAAAACAATGGTGAAACCACAGTGGAATAATACTTAAAAGAACATTTTCTTTGTAGTCTCTCGGACAAACTATTGGAAATGTCAACTTTACTGGGCCTCAACCTGTTTCGTCTGTGAAAACTCTGGTATGCTTAAGGATGCAGAGACCAACCTTAGGACAATTACGGTGAAAAGTGCTACGGAAAAATACCAAATAGTTCTCCACCCAGCGGTTCTTTCAAAAGTTGGGCCACACACCCCTTGGAAAGATCGAGTTACTTTGGCCTAGCCTTGGATTGGTCTGGAGAAGCAATCGCCATTCCTAGCTGATGAATCAAATCATTCTGAAAGGAACGGTGAAAAGTGCGGATCCTGTTTCAGTCTTTAGACTGAAACAGGATCCGCACTATTCACCTGTTCCACAAAGGCGCTCTTCTCATGTCTGGCGCTAGTCCAACAAACCCAGGACTGACAGAGGCCCTGCACTTGCCACCACAGAAAAATATCTCATCTCCAAAGAAGGATTCTTATGCTAACGGTTGAAAAGTCTTCACGTTCTTGAAACGGTGGTGAAGGAATGGTGAAATAATACTGAAAACAGTCCTTTCTTCCAAGGCTCCGGTGCCAGCTATGGGAAAGAGCAAGGTACCTGGGCCTCAGCAGAGGTTTCTCTGCAAAAAGCATAACAGGCTTCAGGATGCAGAGACCGGCCTCATGACTATTACGGTGCACAACGCTATGGAAATGGCAAATAATTACCAACACAGGGGTGATTTCAAAAGTGTCAGGGTGAAATCTGAAGCACGATCCACACTTTTCCCATCTCACGCAAATATGCACTTACCAACTCTGGAGGTAAACAAATCAAAGGCTGGGCAGACAGAAGCCCCGCACTTACACCCCACCCAGAAATCTCAACTACCAGGCAGGATTCTAATGCTAATGCGAGAAACCTGCTAGGGTTCTGAAAACAATGGTGAAACCACAGTGGAATAATACTTAAAAGAACATTTTCTTTGTAGTCTCTAGGACCAACTATTGGAAATGTCAACTTTACTAGGCCTCAGCCTGTTTCGTCTGTGAAAACTCTGGTATGCTTAAGGATGCAGAGACCAACCTTAGGACAATTACGGTGAAAAGTGCTACAGAAAAATACCAAATAGTTCTCCACCTAGCGGTTCTTTCAAAAGTTGGTCCACACACCTCTTGGAAAGATAGAGTTACTTTGGCCTAGCCTTGGATTGGTCTGGAGAAGCAATCGCCATTCCTAGCTGATGAATCAAATGATTCTGAAAGGAACGGTGAAAAGTGCGGATCCTGTTTCAGTCTTTAGACTGAAACAGGATCCGCACTATTCACCTGTCCCACAAAGGCGCACTTCTCATGTCTGGCGCTAGTCCAACAGACCCAGGACTAACAGAGGCCCTGCACTTGCCACCCCAGAAAAATATGTCATCTCCAAAGAAGGATTCTTACGGTAACGGTTGAAAAGGCTTCACGTTCTTGAAACAGTTGTGAAAGCATGGTGAAATACTACTGAAAACAATCCTATCTTCCAAGGCTCCTGTGCCAGCTATGGGAAAGAGCAAGGTACCTGGGCCTCAGCAGAGGTTTCTCTGCAAAAGGCATCACAGGCTTCAGGATGCAGAGACCGAGCTCATGACTATTACGGTGCACAACGCTATGGAAATGGCAAATAATTACCAACACACTGGTGATTTCAAAAGTGTCAGGATGAAATCTGTAGCACGATCCACACTTTTCCCATCTCACGCAAATATGCACTTACCAACTCTGGAGGTAAACAAATCAAAGGCTGGGCTGACAGAAGCCCAGCACTTACACCCCACCCAGAAATCTCAACTACCAGGCAGGATTCTAATGCTAATGCGAGAAACCTGCTAGGGTTCTGAAAACAATGGTGAAACCACAGTGGAATAATACTTAAAAGAACATTTTCTTTGTAGCCTCTAGGACCAACTATTGGAAATGTCAACTTTACTAGGCCTCAGCCTGATTCGTCTGTGAAAACTCTGGTATGCTTAAGGAAGCAGAGACCAACCTTAGGACAATTACGGTGAAAAGTGCTACAGAAAAATACCAAATAGTTCTCCACCCAGCGGTTCTTTGAAAAGTTGGGCCAAACACCTCTTGGAAAGATCGAGTTACTTTGGCCTAGCCTTGGATTGGTCTGGAGAAGCAATCGCCCTTCCTAGCTGATGAATCAAATGATTCAGAAAGGAACGGTGAAACGTGCGGATCCTGTTTCAGTCTTTAGACTGAAACAGGATCCGCACTATTCACCTGTCCCACAAAGGCGCCCTTCTCATGTCTGGCGCTAGTCCAACAAACCCAGGACTGACAGAGGCCCTGCACTTGCCACCGCAAAAAATATCTCATCTCCAAAGAAGGATTCTTACGCTAACGGTTGAAAAGGGCTCCCGTTCTTGAAACACTGTTGATAGGATGGTGAAATAATACTGAAAACAATCCTTTCTTCCAAGGCTCCGGTGCCAGCTATGGGAAATAGCAAGTTACCTGGGCCTCAGCAGAGGTTTCTCTGCAAAAAGCATCACAGGCTTCAGGATGCAGAGACCGACCTCATGACTATTACGGTGCACAACGCTATGGAAATGGCAAATAATTACCAACATACTGGTGATTTCAAAAGTGTCAGGGTGAAATCTGAAGCAAGATCCATACTTTTCCCATCTCACGCAAATATGCACTTACCAACTCTGGAGGTAAACAAATCAAACGCTGGGCTGACAGAAGCCCCGCACATACACCCCACTCAGAAATCTCAACTACCAGGCAGGATTCTAAGGCTAATGCGAGAAACCTGCTAGGGTTCTGAAAACAATGGTGAAACCACAGTGGAATAATACTTAAAAGAACATTTTCTTTGTCGTCTCTAGGACCAACTATTGGAAATGTCAACTTTACTAGGCCTCAGCCTGTTTCGTCTGTGAAAACTCTGGTATGCTTAAGGATGCAGAGACCAACCTTAGGAAAATTACGGTGAAAAGTGCTACAGAAAAATACCAAATAGTTCTCCCCCAGCGGTTCTTTCAAAAGTTGGGCCCCACACCTCTTGGAAAGATCGAGTTACTTTGGCCTGGCCTTGGATTGGTCTGGAGAACAATCTCCATTCCTGGTTGATGAATCAAATGATTCTGAAAGGAACGGTGAAAAGTGCGGATCCTGTTTCAGTCTTTAGACTGAAACAGGATCCGCACTATTCACCTGTCCCACAAAGCCGATCTTCTCATGTCTGGCGCTAGTCCAACAAACCCAGGACTGACAGAGGCCCTGCACTTGCCACCCCAGAAAAATATCTCATCTCCAAAGAAGGATTCTTACGCTAACGGTTGAAAAGGGCTCCCGTTCTTGAAACGGTGGTGAAAGCATGGTGAAATACTACTGAAAACAATCCTATCTTCCCAGGCTCCGGTGCCAGGTTTGGGATATACCAAGTTCCCTGGTCCTCAGCAGAGGGATCTCTGATAAAAGCATCATAGGCTTCAGGATGCAGAGACCGACCTCATGACTATTACGGTGCAAAATGCTATGGAAATGGCCAAAAATTACCAACATACTGGTGATTTCAAAAGGGTCAGGACGAAATCTGAAGCACGATCCACACTTTTCCCTCCTCAGGCAAATATGCGCTTACCAACTCTGGAGGTAAACCAATCAAAGGCAGGGCTGACAGAAGCCCCGCACTTACACCCCACCCAGAAATCTCAACTACCAGGCAGGATTCTTATGCTAATGCGAGAAACCTGCTCGGGTTCTGAAAATCATGGTCAAACCATAGTGGAACACTACCTAAAAGAACACGTTCTTTGTAGTCTCTAGGACCAACTATTGGAAATGCCAAGTTGACTGGGCCTCAGCCTGCTTTCGTCTGTGAAAACTCTTGTACGCTTCAGGAGGCAGAGACCAACATTAGGACAATTACGGTGAAAAGTGCTACGGAAAAATACCAAATAGTTCTCCACCTAGCGGTTCTTTCAAAAGTTGTGTCACACACCTCTTGGAAAGATCCAGTTACTCTGGCCTAGCCTTCGATTGGTCTGGAGGAGGAATCACCGTTCCTAGCTGATGAATCAAATGATTCTGAAAGGAACGGTGAAAAGTGCGGATCCTGTTTCAGTCTTTAGAGTGAAACAGGATCCGCACTATTCACCTGTCCCACAAAGGCGCACTTCTCATGTCTGGCGCTAGTCCAACAAACCCAGGACTGACAGAGGCCCTGCACTTGCCACCCCAGAAAAATATCTCATCTCCAAAGAAGGATTCTTACGCTAACGGTTGAAAAGGGCTCCCGTTCTTGAAACGGTGGTGAAAGCATGGTGAAATACTACTGAAAACAATCCTATCTTCCCAGGCTCCGGTCCCAGGTTTGGGATATACCAAGTTCCCTGTTCCTCAGCAGAGGGATCTCTGATAAAAGCATCATAGGCTTCAGGATGCAGAGACCGATCTCATGACTATTACGGTGCAAAATGCCATGGAAATGGCCAAAAATTACCAACATACTGGTGATTTCAAAAGGGTCAGGACGAAATCTGAAGCAGGATCCACACTTTTCCCACCTCAGGCAAATATGCATTTACCAACTCTGGAGGTAAACCACTCAAAGGCAGGGCTGACAGAAGCCCCGCACTTACACCCCACCCAGAAATCTCAACTACCAGGCAGGATTCTTATGCTAATGCGAGAAACCTGCTCGGCTTCTGAAAATCATGGTGAAACCATAGTGGAACACTACTTAAAAGTACACGTTCTTTGTAGTCTCTAGGACCAACTATTGGAAATGCCAAGTTTACTGGGCCTCAGCCTGCTTTCGTCTGTGAAAACTCTGGTACGCTTCAGGAGGCAGAGACCAACATTAGGACAATTACGGTGAAAAGTGCTACGGAAAAATACCAAATAGTTCTCCACCTAGCGGTTCTTTCAAAAGTTGTGCCACACACCTCTTGGAAAGATCCAGTTACTCTGGCCGAGCCTTCGATTGGTCTGGAGGAGGAATCGCCGTTCCTAGCTGATGAATCAAATGATTCTGAAAGGAACGGTGAAAAGTGCGGATCCTGTTTCAGTCTTTAGACTGAAACAGGATCCGCACTATTCACCTGTCCCACAAAGGCGCACTTCTCATGTCTAGCGCTAGTTCAACAAACCCAGGATTGACAGAGGCCCTGCACTTGCCACCCCAGAAAAGTATCTCATCTCCAAAGAAGGATTCTTATGCTAACGGATGTAAAGGGCTCCCGTTCTTGAAACGGTGGTGAAAGGATGGTGAAATAATGCTGAAAACAATCCTATCTTCCAAGGCTCCGGTGCCAGGTTTGGGAAACACCAAGTTCCCTGGGCCTCAGCAGAGGGTTCTCTGTGAAAAGCATCATACGCTTCAGGATGCAGAGACCGACCTCATGACTATTACGGTGCAAAACGCTATGGAAATGTCCAATAATTACCAGCATACTGGTGATTTCAGAAGTGTCAGGATGAAATCTGAAGCACGATCCACACTTTTCCCACCTCAGGCAAATATGCACTTACCAACTCTGGAGGTAAACCAATCAAAGGCAGGGCTGACAGAAGCCCCGCACTTACACCCCACCCAGAAATCTCAACTACCAGGCAGGATTCTTATGCTAATGCCAGAAACCTGCTCGGGTTCTGAAAATCATGGTGAAAGCACAGTGGAACACTACTTAAAAGAACACTTTCTTTGTAGTCTCTAGTACCAACTATTGGAAATGCCAAGTTGACTGGGCCTCAGCCTGCTTTCGTCTGTGAAAACTCTCGTATGCTTAAGGATGCAGAGACCAATTTAGGACAATAACGGGGAAAAGTGCTACGGAAAAATACTAAATAGTTCTCCACCTAGCGGTTCTTTCAGAAGTTGTGCCACACACCTCTTAGAAACATCGAGTTACATTGGCCTAGCCTTCGATTGGTCTGGAGAAGGAATCGCCATTCCTAGCTGATGAATCAAATGATTCTGAAAGGAACGGTGAAAAGTGCGGATCCTGTTTCAGTCTTTAGACTGAAGCAAGATCCGCACTATTCACCTGTCCCACAGAGCCGCACTTCTCATGTCTGGCGCTAGTCCAACAAACCCAGGACTGACAGAGGCCCTGCACTTGCCACCCCAGAAAACTATCTCATCTCCAAAGAAGGATTTTTACGCTAACGGTTGAAAAGGGCTCCCGTTCTTGAAACGGTGGTGAAAGGATGGTGAAATACTACTGAAAACAATCCTATCTTCCAAGGCTCCGGTGCCAGGTTTGGGAAATACCAAGTTCCCTGGTCCTCAGTAGAGGGATCTCTGATAAAAGCATCATAGGCTTCAGGATGCAGAGACCGACCTCATGACTATTACGGTGCAAAATGCTATGGAAATGGCCAAAAATTACCAACATACTGGTGATTTCAAAAGGGTCAGGACGAAATCTGAAGCACGATCCACACTTATCCCACCTCAGGCAAATATGCACTTTCCAACTCTGGAGGTAAACAAATCAAAGGCAGGGCTGACAGAATTGCCGCACTTACACCCCACCCAGAAATCTCAACTACCAGGCAGGATTCTTATGCTAATGCGAGAAACCTGCTCGGGTTCTGAAAATCATGGTGAAAGCACAGTGGAACACTACTTAAAAGAACACTTTCTTTGTAGTCTCTAGGACCAACTATTGGAAATGCCAAGTTTACTGGGCCTCAGCCTGCTTTCGTCTGTGAAAACTCTCGTATGCTTAAGGATGGAGAGACCAATTTAGGACAATTACGGTGAAAAGTGCTACGGAAAAATACCAAATAGTTCTCCACCTAGCGGTTCTTTCAAAAGTTGTGCCACACACCTCTTAGAAACATCGAGTTACAGTGGCCTAGCCTTCGATTGGTCTGGAGAAGGAATCGCCGTTCCTAGCTGATGAATCAAATGATTCTGAAAGGAACGGTGAAAAGTGCGGATCCTGTTTCAGTCTTTAGACTGAAACAGGATCCGCACTATTCACCTGTCCCACAAAGGCGCACTTCTCATGTCTGGCGCTAGTCCAACAAACCCAGAACTGACAGAGGCCCTGCACTTGCCACCCCAGAAAAATATCTCATCTCCAAAGAAGGATTCTTACGCTAACGGTTGAAAAGGGCTCCCGTTCTTGAAACGGTGGTGAAAGCATGGTGAAATACTACTGAAAACAATCCTATCTTCCCAGGCTCCGGTGCCAGGTTTGGGATATACCAAGTTCCCTGGTCCTCAGCAGAGGGATCTCTGATAAAAGCATCATAGGCTTCAGGATGCAGAGACCGACCTCATGACTATTACGGTGCAAAATGCTATGGAAATGGCCAAAAATTACCGACATACTGGTGATTTCAAAAGGGTCAGGACGAAATCTGAAGCACGATCCACACTTTTCCCACCTCAGGCAAATATGCATTTACCAACTCTGGAGGTAAACCAATCAAAGGCAGGGCTGACAGAAGCCCCGCACTTACACCCCACCCAGAAATCCCAACTACCAGGCAGGATTCTTATGCTAATGCGAGAAACCTGCTGGGGTTCTGAAAATCATGGTCAAACCATAGTGGAACACTACTTAAAAGAACACGTTCTTTGTAGTCTCTAGGACCAACTATTGGAAATGCCAAGTTTACTGGGCCTCAGCCTGCTTTCGTCTGTGAAAACTCTGGTACGCTTCAGGAGGCAGAGACCAACATTAGGACAATTACGGTGAAAAGTGCTACGGAAAAATACCAAATAGTTCTCCACCTAGCGGTTCTTTCAAAAGTTGTGCCACACACCTCTTGGAAAGATCCAGTTACTCTGGCCTAGCCTTCGATTGGTCTGGAGGAGGAATCGCCGTTCCTAGCTGATGAATCAAATGATTCTGAAAGGAACGGTGAAAAGTGCGGATCCTGTTTCAGTCTTTAGACTGAAACAGGATCCGCACTATTCACCTGTCCCACAAAGGCGCACTTCTCATGTCTAGCGCTAGTTCAACAAACCCAGGATTGACAGAGGCCCTGCACTTGCCACCCCAGAAAAGTATCTCATCTCCAAAGAAGGATTCTTATGCTAACGGATGTAAAGGGCTCCCGTTCTTGAAACGGTGGTGAAAGGATGGTGAAATAATGCTGAAAACAATCCTATCTTCCAAGGCTCCGGTGCCAGGTTTGGGAAACACCAAGTTCCCTGGGCCTCAGCAGAGGGTTCTCTGTGAAAAGCATCATACGCTTCAGGATGCAGAGACCGACCTCATGACTATTACGGTGCAAAATGCTATGGAAATGGCCAAAAATTATCAACATACTGGTGATTTCAAAAGGGTCAGGACGAAATCTGAAGCACGATCCACACTTTTCCCACCTCAGGCAAATATGCACTTACCAACTCTGGAGGTAAACCAATCAAAGGCCTGGCTGACAGAAGCCCGCACTTACACCCCACCCAGAAATCTCAACTACCAGGCAGGATTCTTATGCTAATGCGAGAAACCTGCTGGGGTTCTGAAAATCATGGTGAAACCATAGTGGAACACTACTTAAAAGAACACGTTCTTTGTAGTCTCTAGGACCAACTATTGGAAATGCCAAGTTTACTGGGCCTCAGCCTGCTTTCGTCTGTGAAAACTCTGGTACGCTTCAGGAGGCAGAGACCAACATTAGGACAATTACGGTGAAAAGTGCTACGGAAAAATACCAAATAGTTCTCCACCTAGCGGTTCTTTCAAAAGTTGTGCCACACACCTCTTGGAATGATCCAGTTACTCTGGCCTAGCCTTCGATTGGTCTGGAGGAGGAATCGCCGTTCCTAGCTGATGAATCAAATGATTCTGAAAGGAACGGTGAAAAGTGCGGATCCTGTTTCAGTCTTTAGACTGAAGCAAGATCCGCACTATTCACCTGTCCCACAAAGGCGCACTTCTCATGTCTGGCGCTAGTCCAACAAACCCAGGACTGACAGAGGCCCTGCACTTGCCACCCCAGAAAAATATCTCATCTCCAAAGAAGGATTCTTACGCTAACGGTTGAAAAGGGCTCCCGTTCTTGAAACGGTGGTGAAAGCATGGTGAAATACTACTGAAAACAATCCTATCTTCCCAGGCTCCGGTGCCAGGTTTGGGATATACCAAGTTCCCTGGTCCTCAGCAGAGGGATCTCTGATAAAAGCATCATAGGCTTCAGGATGCAGAGACCGACCTCATGACTATTACGGTGCAAAATGCTATGGAAATGGCCAAAAATTACCAACATACTGGTGATTTCAAAAGGGTCAGGACGAAATCTGAAGCACGATCCACACTTTTCCCTCCTCAGGCAAATATGCGCTTACCAACTCTGGAGGTAAACCAATCAAAGGCAGGGCTGACAGAAGCCCCGCACTTACACCCCACCCAGAAATCTAAACTACCAGGCAGGATTCTTATGCTAATGCGAGAAACCTGCTCGGGTTCTGAAAATCATGGTCAAACCATAGTGGAACACTACCTAAAAGAACACGTTCTTTGTAGTCTCTAGGACCAACTATTGGAAATGCCAAGTTGACTGGGCCTCAGCCTGCTTTCGTCTGTGAAAACTCTTGTACGCTTCAGGAGGCAGAGACCAACATTAGGACAATTACGGTGAAAAGTGCTACGGAAAAATACCAAATAGTTCTCCACCTAGCGGTTCTTTCAAAAGTTGTGTCACACACCTCTTGGAAAGATCCAGTTACTCTGGCCTAGCCTTCGATTGGTCTGGAGGAGGAATCACCGTTCCTAGCTGATGAATCAAATGATTCTGAAAGGAACGGTGAAAAGTGCGGATCCTGTTTCAGTCTTTAGAGTGAAACAGGATCCGCACTATTCACCTGTCCCACAAAGGCGCACTTCTCATGTCTGGCGCTAGTCCAACAAACCCAGGACTGACAGAGGCCCTGCACTTGCCACCCCAGAAAAATATCTCATCTCCAAAGAAGGATTCTTACGCTAACGGTTGAAAAGGGCTCCCGTTCTTGAAACGGTGGTGAAAGCATGGTGAAATACTACTGAAAACAATCCTATCTTCCCAGGCTCCGGTCCCAGGTTTGGGATATACCAAGTTCCCTGTTCCTCAGCAGAGGGATCTCTGATAAAAGCATCATAGGCTTCAGGATGCAGAGACCGATCTCATGACTATTACGGTGCAAAATGCCATGGAAATGGCCAAAAATTACCAACATACTGGTGATTTCAAAAGGGTCAGGACGAAATCTGAAGCAGGATCCACACTTTTCCCACCTCAGGCAAATATGCATTTACCAACTCTGGAGGTAAACCACTCAAAGGCAGGGCTGACAGAAGCCCCGCACTTACACCCCACCCAGAAATCTCAACTACCAGGCAGGATTCTTATGCTAATGCGAGAAACCTGCTCGGCTTCTGAAAATCATGGTGAAACCATAGTGGAACACTACTTAAAAGTACACGTTCTTTGTAGTCTCTAGGACCAACTATTGGAAATGCCAAGTTTACTGGGCCTCAGCCTGCTTTCGTCTGTGAAAACTCTGGTACGCTTCAGGAGGCAGAGACCAACATTAGGACAATTACGGTGAAAAGTGCTACGGAAAAATACCAAATAGTTCTCCACCTAGCGGTTCTTTCAAAAGTTGTGCCACACACCTCTTGGAAAGATCCAGTTACTCTGGCCGAGCCTTCGATTGGTCTGGAGGAGGAATCGCCGTTCCTAGCTGATGAATCAAATGATTCTGAAAGGAACGGTGAAAAGTGCGGATCCTAACAGGATCCGCACTATTCACCTGTCCCACAAAGGCGCACTTCTCATGTCTAGCGCTAGTTCAACAAACCCAGGATTGACAGAGGCCCTGCACTTGCCACCCCAGAAAAGTATCTCATCTCCAAAGAAGGATTCTTATGCTAACGGATGTAAAGGGCTCCCGTTCTTGAAACGGTGGTGAAAGGATGGTGAAATAATGCTGAAAACAATCCTATCTTCCAAGGCTCCGGTGCCAGGTTTGGGAAACACCAAGTTCCCTGGGCCTCAGCAGAGGGTTCTCTGTGAAAAGCATCATACGCTTCAGGATGCAGAGACCGACCTCATGACTATTACGGTGCAAAACGCTATGGAAATGTCCAATAATTACCAGCATACTGGTGATTTCAGAAGTGTCAGGATGAAATCTGAAGCACGATCCACACTTTTCCCACCTCAGGCAAATATGCACTTACCAACTCTGGAGGTAAACCAATCAAAGGCAGGGCTGACAGAAGCCCCGCACTTACACCCCACCCAGAAATCTCAACTACCAGGCAGGATTCTTATGCTAATGCCAGAAACCTGCTCGGGTTCTGAAAATCATGGTGAAAGCACAGTGGAACACTACTTAAAAGAACACTTTCTTTGTAGTCTCTAGTACCAACTATTGGAAATGCCAAGTTGACTGGGCCTCAGCCTGCTTTCGTCTGTGAAAACTCTCGTATGCTTAAGGATGCAGAGACCAATTTAGGACAATAACGGGGAAAAGTGCTACGGAAAAATACTAAATAGTTCTCCACCTAGCGGTTCTTTCAGAAGTTGTGCCACACACCTCTTAGAAACATCGAGTTACATTGGCCTAGCCTTCGATTGGTCTGGAGAAGGAATCGCCATTCCTAGCTGATGAATCAAATGATTCTGAAAGGAACGGTGAAAAGTGCGGATCCTGTTTCAGTCTTTAGACTGAAGCAAGATCCGCACTATTCACCTGTCCCACAGAGCCGCACTTCTCATGTCTGGCGCTAGTCCAACAAACCCAGGACTGACAGAGGCCCTGCACTTGCCACCCCAGAAAACTATCTCATCTCCAAAGAAGGATTTTTACGCTAACGGTTGAAAAGGGCTCCCGTTCTTGAAACGGTGGTGAAAGGATGGTGAAATACTACTGAAAACAATCCTATCTTCCAAGGCTCCGGTGCCAGGTTTGGGAAATACCAAGTTCCCTGGTCCTCAGTAGAGGGATCTCTGATAAAAGCATCATAGGCTTCAGGATGCAGAGACCGACCTCATGACTATTACGGTGCAAAATGCTATGGAAATGGCCAAAAATTACCAACATACTGGTGATTTCAAAAGGGTCAGGACGAAATCTGAAGCACGATCCACACTTATCCCACCTCAGGCAAATATGCACTTTCCAACTCTGGAGGTAAACAAATCAAAGGCAGGGCTGACAGAATTGCCGCACTTACACCCCACCCAGAAATCTCAACTACCAGGCAGGATTCTTATGCTAATGCGAGAAACCTGCTCGGGTTCTGAAAATCATGGTGAAAGCACAGTGGAACACTACTTAAAAGAACACTTTCTTTGTAGTCTCTAGGACCAACTATTGGAAATGCCAAGTTTACTGGGCCTCAGCCTGCTTTCGTCTGTGAAAACTCTCGTATGCTTAAGGATGGAGAGACCAATTTAGGACAATTACGGTGAAAAGTGCTACGGAAAAATACCAAATAGTTCTCCACCTAGCGGTTCTTTCAAAAGTTGTGCCACACACCTCTTAGAAACATCGAGTTACAGTGGCCTAGCCTTCGATTGGTCTGGAGAAGGAATCGCCGTTCCTAGCTGATGAATCAAATGATTCTGAAAGGAACGGTGAAAAGTGCGGATCCTGTTTCAGTCTTTAGACTGAAACAGGATCCGCACTATTCACCTGTCCCACAAAGGCGCACTTCTCATGTCTGGCGCTAGTCCAACAAACCCAGAACTGACAGAGGCCCTGCACTTGCCACCCCAGAAAAATATCTCATCTCCAAAGAAGGATTCTTACGCTAACGGTTGAAAAGGGCTCCCGTTCTTGAAACGGTGGTGAAAGCATGGTGAAATACTACTGAAAACAATCCTATCTTCCCAGGCTCCGGTGCCAGGTTTGGGAAATACCAAGTTCCCTGGTCCTCAGCAGAGGGATCTCTGATAAAAGCATCATAGGCTTCAGGATGCAGAGACCGACCTCATGACTATTACGGTGCAAAATGCTATGGAAATGGCCAAAAATTACCAACATACTGGTGATTTCAAAAGGGTCAGGACGAAATCTGAAGCACGATCCACACTTTTCCCACCTCAGGCAAATATGCACTTACCAACTCTGGAGGTAAACCAATCAAAGGCCTGGCTGACAGAAGCCCCGCACTTACACCCCACCCAGAAATCTCAACTACCAGGCAGGATTCTTATGCTAATGCGAGAAACCTGCTGGGGTTCTGAAAATCATGGTGAAACCATAGTGGAACACTACTTAAAAGAACACGTTCTTTGTAGTCTCTAGGACCAACTATTGGAAATGCCAAGTTTACTGGGCCTCAGCCTGCTTTCGTCTGTGAAAACTCTGGTACGCTTCAGGAGGCAGAGACCAACATTAGGACAATTACGGTGAAAAGTGCTACGGAAAAATACCAAATAGTTCTCCACCTAGCGGTTCTTTCAAAAGTTGTGCCACACACCTCTTGGAAAGATCCAGTTACTCTGGCCTAGCCTTCGATTGGTCTGGAGGAGGAATCGCCGTTCCTAGCTGATGAATCAAATGATTCTGAAAGGAACGGTGAAAAGTGCGGATCCTGTTTCAGTCTTTAGACTGAAACAGGATCCGCACTATTCACCTGTCCCACAAAGGCGCACTTCTCATGTCTGGCGCTAGTCCAACAAACCCAGGATTGACAGAGGCCCTGCACTTGCCACCCCAGAAAAGTATCTCATCTCCAAAGAAGGATTCTTATGCTAACGGATGTAAAGGGCTCCCGTTCTTGAAACGGTGGTGAAAGGATGGTGAAATAATGCTGAAAACAATCCTATCTTCCAAGGCTCCGGTGCCAGGTTTGGGAAACACCAAGTTCCCTGGGCCTCAGCAGAGGGTTCTCTGTGAAAAGCATCATACGCTTCAGGATGCAGAGACCGACCTCATGACTATTACGGTGCAAAATGCTATGGAAATGGCCAAAAATTACCAACATACTGGTGATTTCAAAAGGGTCAGGACGAAATCTGAAGCACGATCCACACTTTTCCCACCTCAGGCAAATATGCACTTACCAACTCTGGAGGTAAACCAATCAAAGGCCTGGCTGACAGAAGCCCGCACTTACACCCCACCCAGAAATCTCAACTACCAGGCAGGATTCTTATGCTAATGCGAGAAACCTGCTGGGGTTCTGAAAATCATGGTGAAACCATAGTGGAACACTACTTAAAAGAACACGTTCTTTGTAGTCTCTAGGACCAACTATTGGAAATGCCAAGTTTACTGGGCCTCAGCCTGCTTTCGTCTGTGAAAACTCTGGTACGCTTCAGGAGGCAGAGACCAACATTAGGACAATTACGGTGAAAAGTGCTACGGAAAAATACCAAATAGTTCTCCACCTAGCGGTTCTTTCAAAAGTTGTGCCACACACCTCTTGGAATGATCCAGTTACTCTGGCCTAGCCTTCGATTGGTCTGGAGGAGGAATCGCCGTTCCTAGCTGATGAATCAAATGATTCTGAAAGGAACGGTGAAAAGTGCGGATCCTGTTTCAGTCTTTAGACTGAAGCAAGATCCGCACTATTCACCTGTCCCACAAAGGCGCACTTCTCATGTCTGGCGCTAGTCCAACAAACCCAGGACTGACAGAGGCCCTGCACTTGCCACCCCAGAAAAATATCTCATCTCCAAAGAAGGATTCTTACGCTAACGGTTGAAAAGGGCTCCCGTTCTTGAAACGGTGGTGAAAGGATGGTGAAATACTACTGAAAACAATCCTATCTTCCAAGGCTCCGGTGCCAGGTTTGGGAAATACCAAGTTCCCTGGTCCTCAGCAGAGGGATCTCTGATAAAAGCATCATAGGCTTCAGGATGCAGAGACCGACCTCATGACTATTACGGTGCAAAATGCTATGGAAATGGCCAAAAATTACCAACATACTGGTGATTTCAAAAGGGTCAGGACGAAATCTGAAGCACGATCCACACTTCACCCCACCCAGAAATCTCAACTACCAGGCAGGATTCTTATGCTAATGCGGGAAACCTGCTGGGGTTCTGAAAATCATGGTGAAACCATAGTGGAACACTACTTAAAAGAACACGTTCTTTGTAGTCTCTAGGACCAACTATTGGAAATGCCAAGTTTACTGGGCCTCAGCCTGCTTTCGTCTGTGAAAACTCTGGTACGCTTCAGGAGGCAGAGACCAACATTAGGACAATTACGGTGAAAAGTGCTACGGAAAAATACCAAATAGTTCTCCACCTAGCGGTTCTTTCAAAAGTTGTGCCACACACCTCTTGGAAAGATCCAGTTACTCTGGCCTAGCCTTCGATTGGTCTGGAGGAGGAATCGCCGTTCCTAGCTGATGAATCAAATGATTCTGAAAGGAACGGTGAAAAGTGCGGATCCTGTTTCAGTCTTTAGACTGAAACAGGATCCGCACTATTCACCTGTCCCAAAAAGGCGCACTTCTCATGTCTAGCGCTAGTTCAACAAACCCAGGATTGACAGAGGCCCTGCACTTGCCACCCCAGAAAAGTATCTCATCTCCAAAGAAGGATTCTTATGCTAACGGATGTAAAGGGCTCCCGTTCTTGAAACGGTGGTGAAAGGATGGTGAAATAATGCTGAAAACAATCCTATCTTCCAAGGCTCCGGTGCCAGGTTTGGGAAACACCAAGTTCCCTGGGCCTCAGCAGAGGGTTCTCTGTGAAAAGCATCATACGCTTCAGGATGCAGAGACCGACCTCATGACTATTACGGTGCAAAACGCTATGGAAATGTCCAATAATTACCAGCATACTGGTGATTTCAGAAGGGTCAGGACGAAATCTGAAGCACGATCCACACTTTTCCCACCTCAGGCAAATATGCACTTACCAACTCTGGAGGTAAACCAATCAAAGGCAGGGCTGACAGAAGCCCCGCACTTACACCCCACCCAGAAATCTCAACTACCAGGCAGGATTCTTATGCTAATGCCAGAAACCTGCTCGGGTTCTGAAAATCATGGTGAAACCACAGTGGAACACTACTTAAAAGAACACTTTCTTTGTAGTCTCTAGTACCAACTATTGGAAATGCCAAGTTGACTGGGCCTCAGCCTGCTTTCGTCTGTGAAAACTCTCGTATGCTTAAGGATGTAGAGACCAATTTAGGACAATAACGGGGAAAAGTGCTACGGAAAAATACTAAATAGTTCTCCACCTAGCGGTTCTTTCAGAAGTTGTGCCACACACCTCTTAGAAACATCGAGTTACATTGGCCTAGCCTTCGATTGGTCTGGAGAAGGAATCGCCATTCCTAGCTGATGAATCAAATGATTCTGAAAGGAACGGTGAAAAGTGCGGATCCTGTTTCAGTCTTTAGACTGAAGCAAGATCCGCACTATTCACCTGTCCCACAAAGGCGCACTTCTCATGTCTGGCGCTAGTCCAACAAACCCAGGACTGACAGAGGCCCTGCACTTGCCACCCCAGAAAAATATCTCATCTCCAAAGAAGGATTCTTACGCTAACGGTTGAAAAGGGCTCCCGTTCTTGAAACGGTGGTGAAAGCATGGTGAAATACTACTGAAAACAATCCTATCTTCCCAGGCTCCGGTCCCAGGTTTGGGATATACCAAGTTCCCTGGTCCTCAGCAGAGGGATCTCTGATAAAAGCATCATAGGCTTCAGGATGCAGAGACCGATCTCATGACTATTACGGTGCAAAATGCCATGGAAATGGCCAAAAATTACCAACATACTGGTGATTTCAAAAGGGTCAGGACGAAATCTGAAGCAGGATCCACACTTTTCCCACCTCAGGCAAATATGCATTTACCAACTCTGGAGGTAAACCAATCAAAGGCAGGGCTGACAGAAGCCCCGCACTTACACCCCACCCAGAAATCTCAACTACCAGGCAGGATTCTTATGCTAATGCGAGAAACCTGCTCGGCTTCTGAAAATCATGGTGAAACCATAGTGGAACACTACTTAAAAGTACACGTTCTTTGTAGTCTCTAGGACCAACTATTGGAAATGCCAAGTTTACTGGGCCTCAGCCTGCTTTCGTCTGTGAAAACTCTGGTACGCTTCAGGAGGCAGAGACCAACATTAGGACAATTACGGTGAAAAGTGCTACGGAAAAATACCAAATAGTTCTCCACCTAGCGGTTCTTTCAAAAGTTGTGCCACACACCTCTTGGAAAGATCCAGTTACTCTGGCCGAGACTTCGATTGGTCTGGAGGAGGAATCGCCGTTCCTAGCTGATGAATCAAATGATTCTGAAAGGAACGGTGAAAAGTGCGGATCCTGTTTCAGTCTTTAGACTGAAACAGGATCCGCACTATTCACCTGTCCCACAAAGGCGCACTTCTCATGTCTAGCGCTAGTTCAACAAACCCAGGATTGACAGAGGCCCTGCACTTGCCACCCCAGAAAAGTATCTCATCTCCAAAGAAGGATTCTTATGCTAACGGATGTAAAGGGCTCCCGTTCTTGAAACGGTGGTGAAAGGATGGTGAAATAATGCTGAAAACAATCCTATCTTCCAAGGCTCCGGTGCCAGGTTTGGGAAACACCAAGTTCCCTGGGCCTCAGCAGAGGGTTCTCTGTGAAAAGCATCATACGCTTCAGGATGCAGAGACCGACCTCATGACTATTACGGTGCAAAACGCTATGGAAATGTCCAATAATTACCAGCATACTGGTGATTTCAGAAGGGTCAGGACGAAATCTGAAGCACGATCCACACTTTTCCCACCTCAGGCAAATATGCACTTACCAACTCTGGAGGTAAACCAATCAAAGGCAGGGCTGACAGAAGCCCCGCACTTACACCCCACCCAGAAATCTCAACTACCAGGCAGGATTCTTATGCTAATGCCAGAAACCTGCTCGGGTTCTGAAAATCATGGTGAAACCACAGTGGAACACTACTTAAAAGAACACTTTCTTTGTAGTCTCTAGTACCAACTATTGGAAATGCCAAGTTGACTGGGCCTCAGCCTGCTTTCGTCTGTGAAAACTCTCGTATGCTTAAGGATGCAGAGACCAATTTAGGACAATAACGGGGAAAAGTGCTACGGAAAAATACTAAATAGTTCTCCACCTAGCGGTTCTTTCAGAAGTTGTGCCACACACCTCTTAGAAACATCGAGTTACATTGGCCTAGCCTTCGATTGGTCTGGAGAAGGAATCGCCATTCCTAGCTGATGAATCAAATGATTCTGAAAGGAACGGTGAAAAGTGCGGATCCTGTTTCAGTCTTTAGACTGAAGCAAGATCCGCACTATTCACCTGTCCCACAGAGCCGCACTTCTCATGTCTGGCGCTAGTCCAACAAACCCAGGACTGACAGAGGCCCTGCACTTGCCACCCCAGAAAACTATCTCATCTCCAAAGAAGGATTTTTACGCTAACGGTTGAAAAGGGCTCCCGTTCTTGAAACGGTGTTGAAAGGATGGTGAAATACTACTGAAAACAATCCTATCTTCCAAGGCTCCGGTGCCAGGTTTGGGAAATACCAAGTTCCCTGGTCCTCAGTAGAGGGATCTCTGATAAAAGCATCATAGGCTTCAGGATGCAGAGACCGACCTCATGACTATTACGGTGCAAAATGCTATGGAAATGGCCAAAAATTACCAACATACTGGTGATTTCAAAAGGGTCAGGACGAAATCTGAAGCACGATCCACACTTATCCCACCTCAGGCAAATATGCACTTTCCAACTCTGGAGGTAAACAAATCAAAGGCAGGGCTGACAGAATTGCCGCACTTACACCCCACCCAGAAATCTCAACTACCAGGCAGGATTCTTATGCTAATGCGAGAAACCTGCTCGGGTTCTGAAAATCATGGTGAAAGCACAGTGGAACACTACTTAAAAGAACACTTTCTTTGTAGTCTCTAGGACCAACTATTGGAAATGCCAAGTTTACTGGGCCTCAGCCTGCTTTCGTCTGTGAAAACTCTCGTATGCTTAAGGATGGAGAGACCAATTTAGGACAATTATGGTGAAAAGTGCTACGGAAAAATACCAAATAGTTCTCCACCTAGCGGTTCTTTCAAAAGTTGTGCCACACACCTCTTAGAAACATCGAGTTACAGTGGCCTAGCCTTCGATTGGTCTGGAGGAGGAATCGCCGTTCCTAGCTGATGAATCAAATGATTCTGAAAGGAACGGTGAAAAGTGCGGATCCTGTTTCAGTCTTTAGACTGAAACAGGATCCGCACTATTCACCTGTCCCACAAAGGCGCACTTCTCATGTCTGGCGCTAGTCCAACAAACCCAGAACTGACAGAGGCCCTGCACTTGCCACCCCAGAAAAATATCTCATCTCCAAAGAAGGATTCTTACGCTAACGGTTGAAAAGGGCTCCCGTTCTTGAAACAGTGGTGAAAGCATGGTGAAATACTACTGAAAACAATCCTATCTTCCCAGGCTCCGGTGCCAGGTTTGGGAAATACCAAGTTCCCTGGTCCTCAGCAGAGGGATCTCTGATAAAAGCATCATAGGCTTCAGGATGCAGAGACCGACCTCATGACTATTACGGTGCAAAATGCTATGGAAATGGCCAAAAATTACCAACATACTGGTGATTTCAAAAGGGTCAGGACGAAATCTGAAGCACGATCCACACTTTTCCCACCTCAGGCAAATATGCACTTACCAACTCTGGAGGTAAACCAATCAAAGGCCTGGCTGACAGAAGCCCCGCACTTACACCCCACCCAGAAATCTCAACTACCAGGCAGGATTCTTATGCTAATGCGAGAAACCTGCTGGGGTTCTGAAAATCATGGTGAAACCATAGTGGAACACTACTTAAAAGAACACGTTCTTTGTAGTCTCTAGGACCAACTATTGGAAATGCCAAGTTTACTGGGCCTCAGCCTGCTTTCGTCTGTGAAAACTCTGGTACGCTTCAGGAGGCAGAGACCAACATTAGGACAATTACGGTGAAAAGTGCTACGGAAAAATACCAAATAGTTCTCCACCTAGCGGTTCTTTCAAAAGTTGTGCCACACACCTCTTGGAAAGATCCAGTTACTGTGGCCTAGCCTTCGATTGGTCTGGAGGAGGAATCGCCGTTCCTAGCTGATGAATCAAATGATTCTGAAAGGAACGGTGAAAAGTGCGGATCCTGTTTCAGTTTTTAGACTGAAACAGGATCCGCACTATTCACCTGTCCCACAAAGGCGCACTTCTCATGTCTGGCGCTAGTCCAACAAACCCAGGACTGACCGAGGCCCTGCACTTGCCACCCCAGAAAAATATCTCATCTCCAAAGAAGGATTCTTACGCTAACGGTTGAAAAGGGCTCCCGTTCTTGAAACGGTGGTGAAAGCATGGTGAAATACTACTGAAAACAATCCTATCTTCCCAGGCTCCGGTCCCAGGTTTGGGATATACCAAGTTCCCTGGTCCTCAGCAGAGGGATCTCTGATAAAAGCATCATAGGCTTCAGGATGCAGAGACCGACCTCATGACTATTACGGTGCAAAATGCTATGGAAATGGCCAAAAATTACCGACATACTGGTGATTTCAAAAGGGTCAGGACGAAATCTGAAGCACGATCCACACTTTTCCCACCTCAGGCAAATATGCATTTACCAACTCTGGAGGTAAACCAATCAAAGGCAGGGCTGACAGAAGCCCCGCACTTACACCCCACCCAGAAATCTCAACTACCAGGCAGGATTCTTATGCTAATGCGAGAAACCTGCTGGGGTTCTGAAAATCATGGTCAAACCATAGTGGAACACTACTTAAAAGAACACGTTCTTTGTAGTCTCTAGGACCAACTATTGGAAATGCCAAGTTTACTGGGCCTCAGCCTGCTTTCGTCTGTGAAAACTCTGGTACGCTTCAGGAGGCAGAGACCAACATTAGGACAATTACGGTGAAAAGTGCTACGGAAAAATACCAAATAGTTCTCCACCTAGCGGTTCTTTCAAAAGTTGTGCCACACACCTCTTGGAAAGATCCAGTTACTCTGGCCTAGCCTTCGATTGGTCTGGAGGAGGAATCGCCGTTCCTAGCTGATGAATCAAATGATTCTGAAAGGAACGGTGAAAAGTGCGGATCCTGTTTCAGTCTTTAGACTGAAACAGGATCCGCACTATTCACCTGTCCCACAAAGGCGCACTTCTCATGTCTAGCGCTAGTTCAACAAACCCAGGATTGACAGAGGCCCTGCACTTGCCACCCCAGAAAAGTATCTCATCTCCAAAGAAGGATTCTTATGCTAACGGATGTAAAGGGCTCCCGTTCTTGAAACGGTGGTGAAAGGATGGTGAAATAATGCTGAAAACAATCCTATCTTCCAAGGCTCCGGTGCCAGGTTTGGGAAACACCAAGTTCCCTGGGCCTCAGCAGAGGGTTCTCTGTGAAAAGCATCATACGCTTCAGGATGCAGAGACCGACCTCATGACTATTACGGTGCAAAATGCTATGGAAATGGCCAAAAATTACCAACATACTGGTGATTTCAAAAGGGTCAGGACGAAATCTGAAGCACGATCCACACTTTTCCCACCTCAGGCAAATATGCAATTACCAACTCTGGAGGTAAACCAATCAAAGGCCTGGCTGACAGAAGCCCGCACTTACACCCCACCCAGAAATCTCAACTACCAGGCAGGATTCTTATGCTAATGCGAGAAACCTGCTGGGGTTCTGAAAATCATGGTGAAACCATAGTGGAACACTACTTAAAAGAACACGTTCTTTGTAGTCTCTAGGACCAACTATTGGAAATGCCAAGTTTACTGGGCCTCAGCCTGCTTTCGTCTGTGAAAACTCTGGTACGCTTCAGGAGGCAGAGACCAACATTAGGACAATTACGGTGAAAAGTGCTACGGAAAAATACCAAATAGTTCTCCACCTAGCGGTTCTTTCAAAAGTTGTGCCACACACCTCTTGGAAAGATCCAGTTACTCTGGCCTAGCCTTCGATTGGTCTGGAGGAGGAATCGCCGTTCCTAGCTGATGAATCAAATGATTCTGAAAGGAACGGTGAAAAGTGCGGATCCTGTTTCAGTCTTTAGACTGAAGCAAGATCCGCACTATTCACCTGTCCCACAAAGGCGCACTTCTCATGTCTGGCGCTAGTCCAACAAACCCAGGACTGACAGAGGCCCTGCACTTGCCACCCCAGAAAAATATCTCATCTCCAAAGAAGGATTCTTACGCTAACGGTTGAAAAGGGCTCCCGTTCTTGAAACGGTGGTGAAAGGATGGTGAAATACTACTGAAAACAATCCTATCTTCCAAGGCTCCGGTGCCAGGTTTGGGAAATACCAAGTTCCCTGGTCCTCAGCAGAGGGATCTCTGATAAAAGCATCATAGGCTTCAGGATGCAGAGACCGACCTCATGACTATTACGGTGCAAAATGCTATGGAAATGGCCAAAAATTACCAACATACTGGTGATTTCAAAAGGGTCAGGACGAAATCTGAAGCACGATCCACACTTCACCCCACCCAGAAATCTCAACTACCAGGCAGGATTCTTATGCTAATGCGAGAAACCTGCTGGGGTTCTGAAAATCATGGTGAAACCATAGTGGAACACTACTTAAAAGAACACGTTCTTTGTAGTCTCTAGGACCAACTATTGGAAATGCCAAGTTTACTGGGCCTCAGCCTGCTTTCGTCTGTGAAAACTCTGGTACGCTTCAGGAGGCAGAGACCAACATTAGGACAATTACGGTGAAAAGTGCTACGGAAAAATACCAAATAGTTCTCCACCTAGCGGTTCTTTCAAAAGTTGTGCCACACACCTCTTGGAAAGATCCAGTTACTCTGGCCTAGCCTTCGATTGGTCTGGAGGAGGAATCGCCGTTCCTAGCTGATGAATCAAATGATTCTGAAAGGAACGGTGAAAAGTGCGGATCCTGTTTCAGTCTTTAGACTGAAACAGGATCCGCACTATTCACCTGTCCCACAAAGGCGCACTTCTCATGTCTAGCGCTAGTTCAACAAACCCAGGATTGACAGAGGCCCTGCACTTGCCACCCCAGAAAAGTATCTCATCTCCAAAGAAGGATTCTTATGCTAACGGATGTAAAGGGCTCCCGTTCTTGAAACGGTGGTGAAAGGATGGTGAAATAATGCTGAAAACAATCCTATCTTCCAAGGCTCCGGTGCCAGGTTTGGGAAACACCAAGTTCCCTGGGCCTCAGCAGAGGGTTCTCTGTGAAAAGCATCATACGCTTCAGGATGCAGAGACCGACCTCATGACTATTACGGTGCAAAACGCTATGGAAATGTCCAATAATTACCAGCATACTGGTGATTTCAGAAGGGTCAGGACGAAATCTGAAGCACGATCCACACTTTTCCCACCTCAGGCAAATATGCACTTACCAACTCTGGAGGTAAACCAATCAAAGGCAGGGCTGACAGAAGCCCCGCACTTACACCCCACCCAGAAATCTCAACTACCAGGCAGGATTCTTATGCTAATGCCAGAAACCTGCTCGGGTTCTGAAAATCATGGTGAAACCACAGTGGAACACTACTTAAAAGAACACTTTCTTTGTAGTCTCTAGTACCAACTATTGGAAATGCCAAGTTGACTGGGCCTCAGCCTGCTTTCGTCTGTGAAAACTCTCGTATGCTTAAGGATGTAGAGACCAATTTAGGACAATAACGGGGAAAAGTGCTACGGAAAAATACTAAATAGTTCTCCACCTAGCGGTTCTTTCAGAAGTTGTGCCACACACCTCTTAGAAACATCGAGTTACATTGGCCTAGCCTTCGATTGGTCTGGAGAAGGAATCGCCATTCCTAGCTGATGAATCAAATGATTCTGAAAGGAACGGTGAAAAGTGCGGATCCTGTTTCAGTCTTTAGACTGAAGCAAGATCCGCACTATTCACCTGTCCCACAAAGGCGCACTTCTCATGTCTGGCGCTAGTCCAACAAACCCAGGACTGACAGAGGCCCTGCACTTGCCACCCCAGAAAAATATCTCATCTCCAAAGAAGGATTCTTACGCTAACGGTTGAAAAGGGCTCCCGTTCTTGAAACGGTGGTGAAAGGATGGTGAAATACTACTGAAAACAATCCTATCTTCCCAGGCTCCGGTGCCAGGTTTGGGAAATACCAAGTTCCCTGGTCCTCAGCAGAGGGATCTCTGATAAAAGCATCATAGGCTTCAGGATGCAGAGACCGACCTCATGACTATTACGGTGCAAAATGCTATGGAAATGGCCAAAAATTACCAACATACTGGTGATTTCAAAAGGGTCAGGACGAAATCTGAAGCACGATCCACACTTTTCCCACCTCAGGCAAATATGCACTTACCAACTCTGGAGGTAAACCAATCAAAGGCAGGGCTGACAGAAGCCCCGCACTTACACCCCACCCAGAAATCTCAACTACCAGGCAGGATTCTTATGCTAATGCGAGAAACCTGCTGGGGTTCTGAAAATCATGGTGAAACCATAGTGGAACACTACTTAAAAGAACACGTTCTTTGTAGTCTCTAGGACCAACTATTGGAAATGCCAAGTTTACTGGGCCTCAGCCTGCTTTCGTCTGTGAAAACTCTGGTACGCTTCAGGAGGCAGAGACCAACATTAGGACAATTACGGTGAAAAGTGCTACGGAAAAATACCAAATAGTTCTCCACCTAGCGGTTCTTTCAAAAGTTGTGCCACACACCTCTTGGAAAGATCCAGTTACTCTGGCCTAGCCTTCGATTGGTTGGAGGAGGTATCGCCGTTCCTAGCTGATGAATCAAATGATTCTGAAAGGAACGGTGAAAAGTGCGGATCCTGTTTCAGTCTTTAGACTGAAACAGGATCCGCACTATTCACCTGTCCCACAAAGGCGCACTTCTCATGTCTGGCGCTAGTTCAACAAACCCAGGATTGACAGAGGCCCTGCACTTGCCACCCCAGAAAAGTATCTCATCTCCAAAGAAGGATTCTTATGCTAACGGATGTAAAGGGCTCCCGTTCTTGAAACGGTGGTGAAAGGATGGTGAAATAATGCTGAAAACAATCCTATCTTCCAAGGCTCCGGTGCCAGGTTTGGGAAACACCAAGTTCCCTGGGCCTCAGCAGAGGGTTCTCTGTGAAAAGCATCATACGCTTCAGGATGCAGAGACCGACCTCATGACTATTACGGTGCAAAACGCTATGGAAATGTCCAATAATTACCAGCATACTGGTGATTTCAGAAGGGTCAGGATGAAATCTGAAGCACGATCCACACTTTTCCCACCTCAGGCAAATATGCACTTACCAACTCTGGAGGTAAACCAATCAAAGGCAGGGCTGACAGAAGCCCCGCACTTACACCCCACCCAGAAATCTCAACTACCAGGCAGGATTCTTATGCTAATGCCAGAAACCTGCTCGGGTTCTGAAAATCATGGTGAAACCACAGTGGAACACTACTTAAAAGAACACTTTCTTTGTAGTCTCTAGTACCAACTATTGGAAATGCCAAGTTGACTGGGCCTCAGCCTGCTTTCGTCTGTGAAAACTCTCGTATGCTTAAGGATGCAGAGACCAATTTAGGACAATAACGGGGAAAAGTGCTACGGAAAAATACTAAATAGTTCTCCACCTAGCGGTTCTTTCAGAAGTTGTGCCACACACCTCTTAGAAACATCGAGTTACATTGGCCTAGCCTTCGATTGGTCTGGAGAAGGAATCGCCATTCCTAGCTGATGAATCAAATGATTCTGAAAGGAACGGTGAAAAGTGCGGATCCTGTTTCAGTCTTTAGACTGAAGCAAGATCCGCACTATTCACCTGTCCCACAAAGGCGCACTTCTCATGTCTGGCGCTAGTCCAACAAACCCAGGACTGACAGAGGCCCTGCACTTGCCACCCCAGAAAAATATCTCATCTCCAAAGAAGGATTCTTACGCTAACGGTTGAAAAGGGCTCCCGATCTTGAAACGGTGGTGAAAGGATGGTGAAATACTACTGAAAACAATCCTATCTTCCCAGGCTCCGGTGCCAGGTTTGGGAAATACCAAGTTCCCTGGTCCTCAGCAGAGGGATCTCTGATAAAAGCATCATAGGCTTCAGGATGCAGAGACCGACCTCATGACTATTACGGTGCAAAATGCTATGGAAATGGCCAAAAATTACCAACATACTGGTGATTTCAAAAGGGTCAGGACGAAATCTGAAGCACGATCCACACTTTTCCCACCTCAGGCAAATATGCACTTACCAACTCTGGAGGTAAACCAATCAAAGGCCTGGCTGACAGAAGCCCTGCACTTACACCCCACCCAGAAATCTCAACTACCAGGCAGGATTCTTATGCTAATGCGAGAAACCTGCTGGGGTTCTGAAAATCATGGTGAAACCATAGTGGAACACTACTTAAAAGAACACGTTCTTTGTAGTCTCTAGGACCAACTATTGGAAATGCCAAGTTTACTGGGCCTCACCCTGCTTTCGTCTGTGAAAACTCTGGTACGCTTCAGGAGGCAGAGACCAACATTAGGACAATTACGGTGAAAAGTGCTACGGAAAAATACCAAATAGTTCTCCACCTAGCGGTTCTTTCAAAAGTTGTGCCACACACCTCTTGGAAAGATCCAGTTACTCTGGCCTAGCCTTCGATTGGTCTGGAGGAGGAATCGCCGTTCCTAGCTGATGAATCAAATGATTCTGAAAGGAACGGTGAAAAGTGCGGATCCTGTTTCAGTCTTTAGACTGAAACAGGATCCGCACTATTCACCTGTCCCACAAAGGCGCACTTCTCATGTCTAGCGCTAGTTCAACAAACCCAGGATTGACAGAGGCCCTGCACTTGCCACCCCAGAAAAGTATCTCATCTCCAAAGAAGGATTCTTATGCTAACGGATGTAAAGGGCTCCCGTTCTTGAAACGGTGGTGAAAGGATGGTGAAATAATGCTGAAAACAATCCTATCTTCCAAGGCTCCGGTGCCAGGTTTGGGAAACACCAAGTTCCCTGGGCCTCAGCAGAGGGTTCTCTGTGAAAAGCATCATACGCTTCAGGATGCAGAGACCGACCTCATGACTATTACGGTGCAAAACGCTATGGAAATGTCCAATAATTACCAGCATACTGGTGATTTCAGAAGGGTCAGGATGAAATCTGAAGCACGATCCACACTTTTCCCACCTCAGGCAAATATGCACTTACCAACTCTGGAGGTAAACCAATCAAAGGCAGGGCTGACAGAAGGCCCGCACTTACACCCCACCCAGAAATCTCAACTACCAGGCAGGATTCTTATGCTAATGCCAGAAACCTGCTCGGGTTCTGAAAATCATGGTGAAATCACAGTGGAACACTACTTAAAAGAACACTTTCTTTGTAGTCTCTAGTACCAACTATTGGAAATGCCAAGTTGACTGGGCCTCAGCCTGCTTTCGTCTGTGAAAACTCTCGTATGCTTAAGGATGCAGAGACCAATTTAGGACAATAACGGGGAAAAGTGCTACGGAAAAATACTAAATAGTTCTCCACCTAGCGGTTCTTTCAGAAGTTGTGCCACACACCTCTTAGAAACATCGAGTTACATTGGCCTAGCCTTCGATTGGTCTGGAGAAGGAATCGCCATTCCTAGCTGATGAATCAAATGATTCTGAAAGGAACGGTGAAAAGTGCGGATCCTGTTTCAGTCTTTAGACTGAAGCAAGATCCGCACTATTCACCTGTCCCACAAAGGCGCACTTCTCATGTCTGGCGCTAGTCCAACAAACCCAGGACTGACAGAGGCCCTGCACTTGCCACCCCAGAAAATTATCTCATCTCCAAAGAAGGATTCTTACGCTAACGGTTGAAAAGGGCTCCCGTTCTTGAAACGGTGGTGAAAGGATGGTGAAATACTACTGAAAACAATCCTATCTTCCAAGGCTCCGGTGCCAGGTTTGGGAAATACCAAGTTCCCTGGTCCTCAGCAGAGGGATCTCTGATAAAAGCATCATAGGCTTCAGGATGCAGAGACCGACCTCATGACTATTACGGTGCAAAATGCTATGGAAATGGCCAAAAATTACCAACATACTGGTGATTTCAAAAGGGTCAGGACGAAATCTGAAGCACGATCCACACTTATCCCACCTCAGGCAAATATGCACTTTCCAACTCTGGAGGTAAACAAATCAAAGGCAGGGCTGACAGAATTGCCGCACTTACACCCCACCCAGAAATCTCAACTACCAGGCAGGATTCTTATGCTAATGCGAGAAACCTGCTCGGGTTCTGAAAATCATGGTGAAACCACAGTGGAACACTACTTAAAAGAACACTTTCTTTGTAGTCTCTAGGACCAACTATTGGAAATGCCAAGTTTACTGGGCCTCAGCCTGCTTTCGTCTGTGAAAACTCTCGTATGCTTAAGGATGGAGAGACCAATTTAGGACAATTACGGTGAAAAGTGCTACGGAAAAATACCAAATAGTTCTCCACCTAGCGGTTCTTTCAAAAGTTGTGCCACACACCTCTTAGAAACATCGAGTTACAGTGGCCTAGCCTTCGATTGGTCTGGAGGAGGAATCGCCGTTCCTAGCTGATGAATCAAATGATTCTGAAAGGAACGGTGAAAAGTGCGGATCCTGTTTCAGTCTTTAGACTGAAACAGGATCCGCACTATTCACCTGTCCCACAAAGGCGCACTTCTCATGTCTGGCGCTAGTCCAACAAACCCAGAACTGACAGAGGCCCTGCACTTGCCACCCCAGAAAAATATCTCATCTCCAAAGAAGGATTCTTACGCTAACGGTTGAAAAGGGCTCCCGTTCTTGAAACAGTGGTGAAAGCATGGTGAAATACTACTGAAAACAATCCTATCTTCCCAGGCTCCGGTGCCAGGTTTGGGAAATACCAAGTTCCCTGGTCCTCAGCAGAGGGATCTCTGATAAAAGCATCATAGGCTTCAGGATGCAGAGACCGACCTCATGACTATTACGGTGCAAAATGCTATGGAAATGGCCAAAAATTACCAACATACTGGTGATTTCAAAAGGGTCAGGACGAAATCTGAAGCACGATCCACACTTTTCCCACCTCAGGCAAATATGCACTTACCAACTCTGGAGGTAAACCAATCAAAGGCCTGGCTGACAGAAGCCCCGCACTTACACCCCACCCAGAAATCTCAACTACCAGGCAGGATTCTTATGCTAATGCGAGAAACCTGCTGGGGTTCTGAAAATCATGGTGAAACCATAGTGGAACACTACTTAAAAGAACACGTTCTTTGTAGTCTCTAGGACCAACTATTGGAAATGCCAAGTTTACTGGGCCTCAGCCTGCTTTCGTCTGTGAAAACTCTGGTACGCTTCAGGAGGCAGAGACCAACATTAGGACAATTACGGTGAAAAGTGCTACGGAAAAATACCAAATAGTTCTCCACCTAGCGGTTCTTTCAAAAGTTGTGCCACACACCTCTTGGAAAGATCCAGTTACTGTGGCCTAGCCTTCGATTGGTCTGGAGGAGGAATCGCCGTTCCTAGCTGATGAATCAAATGATTCTGAAAGGAACGGTGAAAAGTGCGGATCCTGTTTCAGTTTTTAGACTGAAACAGGATCCGCACTATTCACCTGTCCCACAAAGGCGCACTTCTCATGTCTGGCGCTAGTCCAACAAACCCAGGACTGACCGAGGCCCTGCACTTGCCACCCCAGAAAAATATCTCATCTCCAAAGAAGGATTCTTACGCTAACGGTTGAAAAGGGCTCCCGTTCTTGAAACGGTGGTGAAAGCATGGTGAAATACTACTGAAAACAATCCTATCTTCCCAGGCTCCGGTCCCAGGTTTGGGATATACCAAGTTCCCTGGTCCTCAGCAGAGGGATCTCTGATAAAAGCATCATAGGCTTCAGGATGCAGAGACCGACCTCATGACTATTACGGTGCAAAATGCTATGGAAATGGCCAAAAATTACCGACATACTGGTGATTTCAAAAGGGTCAGGACGAAATCTGAAGCACGATCCACACTTTTCCCACCTCAGGCAAATATGCATTTACCAACTCTGGAGGTAAACCAATCAAAGGCAGGGCTGACAGAAGCCCCGCACTTACACCCCACCCAGAAATCTCAACTACCAGGCAGGATTCTTATGCTAATGCGAGAAACCTGCTGGGGTTCTGAAAATCATGGTCAAACCATAGTGGAACACTACTTAAAAGAACACGTTCTTTGTAGTCTCTAGGACCAACTATTGGAAATGCCAAGTTTACTGGGCCTCAGCCTGCTTTCGTCTGTGAAAACTCTGGTACGCTTCAGGAGGCAGAGACCAACATTAGGACAATTACGGTGAAAAGTGCTACGGAAAAATACCAAATAGTTCTCCACCTAGCGGTTCTTTCAAAAGTTGTGCCACACACCTCTTGGAAAGATCCAGTTACTCTGGCCTAGCCTTCGATTGGTCTGGAGGAGGAATCGCCGTTCCTAGCTGATGAATCAAATGATTCTGAAAGGAACGGTGAAAAGTGCGGATCCTGTTTCAGTCTTTAGACTGAAACAGGATCCGCACTATTCACCTGTCCCACAAAGGCGCACTTCTCATGTCTAGCGCTAGTTCAACAAACCCAGGATTGACAGAGGCCCTGCACTTGCCACCCCAGAAAAGTATCTCATCTCCAAAGAAGGATTCTTATGCTAACGGATGTAAAGGGCTCCCGTTCTTGAAACGGTGGTGAAAGGATGGTGAAATAATGCTGAAAACAATCCTATCTTCCAAGGCTCCGGTGCCAGGTTTGGGAAACACCAAGTTCCCTGGGCCTCAGCAGAGGGTTCTCTGTGAAAAGCATCATACGCTTCAGGATGCAGAGACCGACCTCATGACTATTACGGTGCAAAATGCTATGGAAATGGCCAAAAATTACCAACATACTGGTGATTTCAAAAGGGTCAGGACGAAATCTGAAGCACGATCCACACTTTTCCCACCTCAGGCAAATATGCAATTACCAACTCTGGAGGTAAACCAATCAAAGGCCTGGCTGACAGAAGCCCGCACTTACACCCCACCCAGAAATCTCAACTACCAGGCAGGATTCTTATGCTAATGCGAGAAACCTGCTGGGGTTCTGAAAATCATGGTGAAACCATAGTGGAACACTACTTAAAAGAACACGTTCTTTGTAGTCTCTAGGACCAACTATTGGAAATGCCAAGTTTACTGGGCCTCAGCCTGCTTTCGTCTGTGAAAACTCTGGTACGCTTCAGGAGGCAGAGACCAACATTAGGACAATTACGGTGAAAAGTGCTACGGAAAAATACCAAATAGTTCTCCACCTAGCGGTTCTTTCAAAAGTTGTGCCACACACCTCTTGGAAAGATCCAGTTACTCTGGCCTAGCCTTCGATTGGTCTGGAGGAGGAATCGCCGTTCCTAGCTGATGAATCAAATGATTCTGAAAGGAACGGTGAAAAGTGCGGATCCTGTTTCAGTCTTTAGACTGAAGCAAGATCCGCACTATTCACCTGTCCCACAAAGGCGCACTTCTCATGTCTGGCGCTAGTCCAACAAACCCAGGACTGACAGAGGCCCTGCACTTGCCACCCCAGAAAAATATCTCATCTCCAAAGAAGGATTCTTACGCTAACGGTTGAAAAGGGCTCCCGTTCTTGAAACGGTGGTGAAAGGATGGTGAAATACTACTGAAAACAATCCTATCTTCCAAGGCTCCGGTGCCAGGTTTGGGAAATACCAAGTTCCCTGGTCCTCAGCAGAGGGATCTCTGATAAAAGCATCATAGGCTTCAGGATGCAGAGACCGACCTCATGACTATTACGGTGCAAAATGCTATGGAAATGGCCAAAAATTACCAACATACTGGTGATTTCAAAAGGGTCAGGACGAAATCTGAAGCACGATCCACACTTCACCCCACCCAGAAATCTCAACTACCAGGCAGGATTCTTATGCTAATGCGAGAAACGTGCTGGGGTTCTGAAAATCATGGTGAAACCATAGTGGAACACTACTTAAAAGAACACGTTCTTTGTAGTCTCTAGGACCAACTATTGGAAATGCCAAGTTTACTGGGCCTCAGCCTGCTTTCGTCTGTGAAAACTCTGGTACGCTTCAGGAGGCAGAGACCAACATTAGGACAATTACGGTGAAAAGTGCTACGGAAAAATACCAAATAGTTCTCCACCTAGCGGTTCTTTCAAAAGTTGTGCCACACACCTCTTGGAAAGATCCAGTTACTCTGGCCTAGCCTTCGATTGGTCTGGAGGAGGAATCGCCGTTCCTAGCTGATGAATCAAATGATTCTGAAAGGAACGGTGAAAAGTGCGGATCCTGTTTCAGTCTTTAGACTGAAACAGGATCCGCACTATTCACCTGTCCCACAAAGGCGCACTTCTCATGTCTAGCGCTAGTTCAACAAACCCAGGATTGACAGAGGCCCTGCACTTGCCACCCCAGAAAAGTATCTCATCTCCAAAGAAGGATTCTTATGCTAACGGATGTAAAGGGCTCCCGTTCTTGAAACGGTGGTGAAAGGATGGTGAAATAATGCTGAAAACAATCCTATCTTCCAAGGCTCCGGTGCCAGGTTTGGGAAACACCAAGTTCCCTGGGCCTCAGCAGAGGGTTCTCTGTGAAAAGCATCATACGCTTCAGGATGCAGAGACCGACCTCATGACTATTACGGTGCAAAACGCTATGGAAATGTCCAATAATTACCAGCATACTGGTGATTTCAGAAGGGTCAGGACGAAATCTGAAGCACGATCCACACTTTTCCCACCTCAGGCAAATATGCACTTACCAACTCTGGAGGTAAACCAATCAAAGGCAGGGCTGACAGAAGCCCCGCACTTACACCCCACCCAGAAATCTCAACTACCAGGCAGGATTCTTATGCTAATGCCAGAAACCTGCTCGGGTTCTGAAAATCATGGTGAAACCACAGTGGAACACTACTTAAAAGAACACTTTCTTTGTAGTCTCTAGTACCAACTATTGGAAATGCCAAGTTGACTGGGCCTCAGCCTGCTTTCGTCTGTGAAAACTCTCGTATGCTTAAGGATGTAGAGACCAATTTAGGACAATAACGGGGAAAAGTGCTACGGAAAAATACTAAATAGTTCTCCACCTAGCGGTTCTTTCAGAAGTTGTGCCACACACCTCTTAGAAACATCGAGTTACATTGGCCTAGCCTTCGATTGGTCTGGAGAAGGAATCGCCATTCCTAGCTGATGAATCAAATGATTCTGAAAGGAACGGTGAAAAGTGCGGATCCTGTTTCAGTCTTTAGACTGAAGCAAGATCCGCACTATTCACCTGTCCCACAAAGGCGCACTTCTCATGTCTGGCGCTAGTCCAACAAACCCAGGACTGACAGAGGCCCTGCACTTGCCACCCCAGAAAAATATCTCATCTCCAAAGAAGGATTCTTACGCTAACGGTTGAAAAGGGCTCCCGTTCTTGAAACGGTGGTGAAAGGATGGTGAAATACTACTGAAAACAATCCTATCTTCCCAGGCTCCGGTGCCAGGTTTGGGAAATACCAAGTTCCCTGGTCCTCAGCAGAGGGATCTCTGATAAAAGCATCATAGGCTTCAGGATGCAGAGACCGACCTCATGACTATTACGGTGCAAAATGCTATGGAAATGGCCAAAAATTACCAACATACTGGTGATTTCAAAAGGGTCAGGACGAAATCTGAAGCACGATCCACACTTTTCCCACCTCAGGCAAATATGCACTTACCAACTCTGGAGGTAAACCAATCAAAGGCAGGGCTGACAGAAGCCCCGCACTTACACCCCACCCAGAAATCTCAACTACCAGGCAGGATTCTTATGCTAATGCGAGAAACCTGCTGGGGTTCTGAAAATCATGGTGAAACCATAGTGGAACACTACTTAAAAGAACACGTTCTTTGTAGTCTCTAGGACCAACTATTGGAAATGCCAAGTTTACTGGGCCTCAGCCTGCTTTCGTCTGTGAAAACTCTGGTACGCTTCAGGAGGCAGAGACCAACATTAGGACAATTACGGTGAAAAGTGCTACGGAAAAATACCAAATAGTTCTCCACCTAGCGGTTCTTTCAAAAGTTGTGCCACACACCTCTTGGAAAGATCCAGTTACTCTGGCCTAGCCTTCGATTGGTTGGAGGAGGTATCGCCGTTCCTAGCTGATGAATCAAATGATTCTGAAAGGAACGGTGAAAAGTGCGGATCCTGTTTCAGTCTTTAGACTGAAACAGGATCCGCACTATTCACCTGTCCCACAAAGGCGCACTTCTCATGTCTGGCGCTAGTTCAACAAACCCAGGATTGACAGAGGCCCTGCACTTGCCACCCCAGAAAAGTATCTCATCTCCAAAGAAGGATTCTTATGCTAACGGATGTAAAGGGCTCCCGTTCTTGAAACGGTGGTGAAAGGATGGTGAAATAATGCTGAAAACAATCCTATCTTCCAAGGCTCCGGTGCCAGGTTTGGGAAACACCAAGTTCCCTGGGCCTCAGCAGAGGGTTCTCTGTGAAAAGCATCATACGCTTCAGGATGCAGAGACCGACCTCATGACTATTACGGTGCAAAACGCTATGGAAATGTCCAATAATTACCAGCATACTGGTGATTTCAGAAGGGTCAGGATGAAATCTGAAGCACGATCCACACTTTTCCCACCTCAGGCAAATATGCACTTACCAACTCTGGAGGTAAACCAATCAAAGGCAGGGCTGACAGAAGCCCCGCACTTACACCCCACCCAGAAATCTCAACTACCAGGCAGGATTCTTATGCTAATGCCAGAAACCTGCTCGGGTTCTGAAAATCATGGTGAAACCACAGTGGAACACTACTTAAAAGAACACTTTCTTTGTAGTCTCTAGTACCAACTATTGGAAATGCCAAGTTGACTGGGCCTCAGCCTGCTTTCGTCTGTGAAAACTCTCGTATGCTTAAGGATGCAGAGACCAATTTAGGACAATAACGGGGAAAAGTGCTACGGAAAAATACTAAATAGTTCTCCACCTAGCGGTTCTTTCAGAAGTTGTGCCACACACCTCTTAGAAACATCGAGTTACATTGGCCTAGCCTTCGATTGGTCTGGAGAAGGAATCGCCATTCCTAGCTGATGAATCAAATGATTCTGAAAGGAACGGTGAAAAGTGCGGATCCTGTTTCAGTCTTTAGACTGAAGCAAGATCCGCACTATTCACCTGTCCCACAAAGGCGCACTTCTCATGTCTGGCGCTAGTCCAACAAACCCAGGACTGACAGAGGCCCTGCACTTGCCACCCCAGAAAAATATCTCATCTCCAAAGAAGGATTCTTACGCTAACGGTTGAAAAGGGCTCCCGATCTTGAAACGGTGGTGAAAGGATGGTGAAATACTACTGAAAACAATCCTATCTTCCCAGGCTCCGGTGCCAGGTTTGGGAAATACCAAGTTCCCTGGTCCTCAGCAGAGGGATCTCTGATAAAAGCATCATAGGCTTCAGGATGCAGAGACCGACCTCATGACTATTACGGTGCAAAATGCTATGGAAATGGCCAAAAATTACCAACATACTGGTGATTTCAAAAGGGTCAGGACGAAATCTGAAGCACGATCCACACTTTTCCCACCTCAGGCAAATATGCACTTACCAACTCTGGAGGTAAACCAATCAAAGGCCTGGCTGACAGAAGCCCTGCACTTACACCCCACCCAGAAATCTCAACTACCAGGCAGGATTCTTATGCTAATGCGAGAAACCTGCTGGGGTTCTGAAAATCATGGTGAAACCATAGTGGAACACTACTTAAAAGAACACGTTCTTTGTAGTCTCTAGGACCAACTATTGGAAATGCCAAGTTTACTGGGCCTCACCCTGCTTTCGTCTGTGAAAACTCTGGTACGCTTCAGGAGGCAGAGACCAACATTAGGACAATTACGGTGAAAAGTGCTACGGAAAAATACCAAATAGTTCTCCACCTAGCGGTTCTTTCAAAAGTTGTGCCACACACCTCTTGGAAAGATCCAGTTACTCTGGCCTAGCCTTCGATTGGTCTGGAGGAGGAATCGCCGTTCCTAGCTGATGAATCAAATGATTCTGAAAGGAACGGTGAAAAGTGCGGATCCTGTTTCAGTCTTTAGACTGAAACAGGATCCGCACTATTCACCTGTCCCACAAAGGCGCACTTCTCATGTCTAGCGCTAGTTCAACAAACCCAGGATTGACAGAGGCCCTGCACTTGCCACCCCAGAAAAGTATCTCATCTCCAAAGAAGGATTCTTATGCTAACGGATGTAAAGGGCTCCCGTTCTTGAAACGGTGGTGAAAGGATGGTGAAATAATGCTGAAAACAATCCTATCTTCCAAGGCTCCGGTGCCAGGTTTGGGAAACACCAAGTTCCCTGGGCCTCAGCAGAGGGTTCTCTGTGAAAAGCATCATACGCTTCAGGATGCAGAGACCGACCTCATGACTATTACGGTGCAAAACGCTATGGAAATGTCCAATAATTACCAGCATACTGGTGATTTCAGAAGGGTCAGGATGAAATCTGAAGCACGATCCACACTTTTCCCACCTCAGGCAAATATGCACTTACCAACTCTGGAGGTAAACCAATCAAAGGCAGGGCTGACAGAAGGCCCGCACTTACACCCCACCCAGAAATCTCAACTACCAGGCAGGATTCTTATGCTAATGCCAGAAACCTGCTCGGGTTCTGAAAATCATGGTGAAATCACAGTGGAACACTACTTAAAAGAACACTTTCTTTGTAGTCTCTAGTACCAACTATTGGAAATGCCAAGTTGACTGGGCCTCAGCCTGCTTTCGTCTGTGAAAACTCTCGTATGCTTAAGGATGCAGAGACCAATTTAGGACAATAACGGGGAAAAGTGCTACGGAAAAATACTAAATAGTTCTCCACCTAGCGGTTCTTTCAGAAGTTGTGCCACACACCTCTTAGAAACATCGAGTTACATTGGCCTAGCCTTCGATTGGTCTGGAGAAGGAATCGCCATTCCTAGCTGATGAATCAAATGATTCTGAAAGGAACGGTGAAAAGTGCGGATCCTGTTTCAGTCTTTAGACTGAAGCAAGATCCGCACTATTCACCTGTCCCACAAAGGCGCACTTCTCATGTCTGGCGCTAGTCCAACAAACCCAGGACTGACAGAGGCCCTGCACTTGCCACCCCAGAAAATTATCTCATCTCCAAAGAAGGATTCTTACGCTAACGGTTGAAAAGGGCTCCCGTTCTTGAAACGGTGGTGAAAGGATGGTGAAATACTACTGAAAACAATCCTATCTTCCAAGGCTCCGGTGCCAGGTTTGGGAAATACCAAGTTCCCTGGTCCTCAGCAGAGGGATCTCTGATAAAAGCATCATAGGCTTCAGGATGCAGAGACCGACCTCATGACTATTACGGTGCAAAATGCTATGGAAATGGCCAAAAATTACCAACATACTGGTGATTTCAAAAGGGTCAGGACGAAATCTGAAGCACGATCCACACTTATCCCACCTCAGGCAAATATGCACTTTCCAACTCTGGAGGTAAACAAATCAAAGGCAGGGCTGACAGAATTGCCGCACTTACACCCCACCCAGAAATCTCAACTACCAGGCAGGATTCTTATGCTAATGCGAGAAACCTGCTCGGGTTCTGAAAATCATGGTGAAACCACAGTGGAACACTACTTAAAAGAACACTTTCTTTGTAGTCTCTAGGACCAACTATTGGAAATGCCAAGTTTACTGGGCCTCAGCCTGCTTTCGTCTGTGAAAACTCTCGTATGCTTAAGGATGGAGAGACCAATTTAGGACAATTACGGTGAAAAGTGCTACGGAAAAATACCAAATAGTTCTCCACCTAGCGGTTCTTTCAAAAGTTGTGCCACACACCTCTTAGAAACATCGAGTTACATTGGCCTAGCCTTCGATTGGTCTGGAGAAGGAATCACCGTTCCTAGCTGATGAATCAAATGATTCTGAAAGGAACGGTGAAAAGTGCGGATCCTGTTTCAGTCTTTAGACTGAAACAGGATCCGCACTATTCACCTGTCCCACAAAGGCGCACTTCTCATGTCTGGCGCTAGTCCAACAAACCCAGAACTGACAGAGGCCCTTCACTTGCCACCCCAGAAAAATATCTCATCTCCAAAGAAGGATTCTTACGCTAACGGTTGAAAAGGGCTCCCGTTCTTGAAACGGTGGTGAAAGCATGGTGAAATACTACTGAAAACAATCCTATCTTCCCAGGCTCCGGTGCCAGGTTTGGGAAATACCAAGTTCCCTGGTCCTCAACAGAGGGATCTCTGATAAAAGCATCATAGGCTTCAGGATGCAGAGACCGACCTCATGACTATTACGGTGCAAAATGCCATGGAAATGGCCAAAAATTACCAACATACTGGTGATTTCAAAAGGGTCAGGACGAAATCTGAAGCACGATCCACACTTTTCCCACCTCAGGCAAATATGCACTTACCAACTCTGGAGGTAAACCAATCAAAGGCAGGGCTGACAGAAGCCCCGCACTTACACCCCACCCAGAAATCTCAACTACCAGGCAGGATTCTTATGCTAATGCGAGAAACCTGCTGGGGTTCTGAAAATCATGGTGAAACCATAGTGGAACACTACTTAAAAGAACACGTTCTTTGTAGTCTCTAGGACCAACTATTGGAAATGCCAAGTTTACTGGGCCTCAGCCTGCTTTCGTCTGTGAAAACTCTGGTACGCTTCAGGAGGCAGAGACCAACATTAGGACAATTACGGTGAAAAGTGCTACGGAAAAATACCAAATAGTTCTCCACCTAGCGGTTCTTTCAAAAGTTGTGTCACACACCTCTTGGAAAGATCCAGTTACTCTGGCCTAGCCTTCGATTGGTCTGGAGGAGGAATCACCGTTCCTAGCTGATGAATCAAATGATTCTGAAAGGAACGGTGAAAAGTGCGGATCCTGTTTCAGTCTTTAGACTGAAACAGGATCCGCACTATTCACCTGTCCCACAAAGGCGCGCTTCTCATGTCTGGCGCTAGTTCAACAAACCCAGGATTGACAGAGGCCCTGCACTTGCCACCCCAGAAAAGTATCTCATCTCCAAAGAAGGATTCTTATGCTAACGGATGTAAAGGGCTCCCGTTCTTGAAACGGTGGTGAAAGGATGGTGAAATAATGCTGAAAACAATCCTATCTTCCAAGGCTCCGGTGCCAGGTTTGGGAAACACCAAGTTCCCTGGGCCTCAGCAGAGGGTTCTCTGTGAAAAGCATCATACGCTTCAGGATGCAGAGACCGACCTCATGACTATTACGGTGCAAAACGCTATGGAAATGTCCAATAATTACCAGCATACTGGTGATTTCAGAAGGGTCAGGATGAAATCTGAAGCACGATCCACACTTTTCCCACCTCAGGCAAATATGCACTTACCAACTCTGGAGGTAAACCAATCAAAGGCAGGGCTGACAGAAGCCCCGCACTTACACCCCACCCAGAAATCTCAACTACCAGGCAGGATTCTTATGCTAATGCCAGAAACCTGCTCGGGTTCTGAAAATCATGGTGAAACCACAGTGGAACACTACTTAAAAGAACACTTTCTTTGTAGTCTCTAGTACCAACTATTGGAAATGCCAAGTTGACTGGGCCTCAGCCTGCTTTCGTCTGTGAAAACTCTCGTATGCTTAAGGATGCAGAGACCAATTTAGGACAATAACGGGGAAAAGTGCTACGGTAAAAAACTAAATAGTTCTCCACCTAGCGGTTCTTTCAGAAGTTGTGCCACACACCTCTTAGAAACATCGAGTTACATTGGCCTAGCCTTCGATTGGTCTGGAGAAGGAATCGCCATTCCTAGCTGATGAATCAAATGATTCTGAAAGGAACGGTGAAAAGTGCGGATCCTGTTTCAGTCTTTAGACTGAAGCAAGATCCGCACTATTCACCTGTCCCACAAAGGCGCACTTCTCATGTCTGGCGCTAGTCCAACAAACCCAGGACTGACAGAGGCCCTGCACTTGCCACCCCAGAAAAATATCTCATCTCCAAAGAAGGATTCTTACGCTAACGGTTGAAAAGGGCTCCCGATCTTGAAACGGTGGTGAAAGGATGGTGAAATACTACTGAAAACAATCCTATCTTCCCAGGCTCCGGTGCCAGGTTTGGGAAATACCAAGTTCCCTGGTCCTCAGCAGAGGGATCTCTGATAAAAGCATCATAGGCTTCAGGATGCAGAGACCGACCTCATGACTATTACGGTGCAAAATGCTATGGAAATGGCCAAAAATTACCAACATACTGGTGATTTCAAAAGGGTCAGGACGAAATCTGAAGCACGATCCACACTTTTCCCACCTCAGGCAAATATGCACTTACCAACTCTGGAGGTAAACCAATCAAAGGCCTGGCTGACAGAAGCCCCGCACTTACACCCCACCCAGAAATCTCAACTACCAGGCAGGATTCTTATGCTAATGCGAGAAACCTGCTGGGGTTCTGAAAATCATGGTGAAACCATAGTGGAACACTACTTAAAAGAACACGTTCTTTGTAGTCTCTAGGACCAACTATTGGAAATGCCAAGTTTACTGGGCCTCAGCCTGCTTTCGTCTGTGAAAACTCTGGTACGCTTCAGGAGGCAGAGACCAACATTAGGACAATTACGGTGAAAAGTGCTACGGAAAAATACCAAATAGTTCTCCACCTAGTGGTTCTTTCAAAAGTTGTGCCACACACCTCTTGGAAAGATCCAGTTACTCTGGCCTAGCCTTCGATTGGTCTGGAGGAGGAATCGCCGTTCCTAGCTGATGAATCAAATGATTCTGAAAGGAACGGTGAAAAGTGCGGATCCTGTTTCAGTCTTTAGACTGAAACAGGATCCGCACTATTCACCTGTCCCACAAAGGCGCACTTCTCATGTCTGGCGCTAGTCCAACAAACCCAGGACTGACAGAGGCCCTGCACTTGCCACCCCAGAAAAATATCTCATCTCCAAAGAAGGATTCTTACGCTAACGGTTGAAAAGGGCTCCCGTTCTTGAAACGGTGGTGAAAGCATGGTGAAATACTACTGAAAACAATCCTATCTTCCCAGGCTCCGGTCCCAGGTTTGGGATATACCAAGTTCCCTGGTCCTCAGCAGAGGGATCTCTGATAAAAGCATCATAGGCTTCAGGATGCAGAGACCGACCTCATGACTATTACGGTGCAAAATGCTATGGAAATGGCCAAAAATTACCAACATACTGGTGATTTCAACAGGGTAGGGACGAAATCTGAAGCACGATCCACACTTTTCCCACCTCAGGCAAATATGCATTTACCAACTCTGGAGGTAAACCAATCAAAGGCAGGGCTGACAGAAGCCCCGCACTTACACCCCACCCAGAAATCTCAACTACCAGGCAGGATTCTTATGCTAATGCGAGAAACCTGCTCGGGTTCTGAAAATCATGGTGAAACCATAGTGGAACACTACTTAAAAGAACACGTTCTTTGTAGTCTCTAGGACCAACTATTGGAAATGCCAAGTTTACTGGGCCTCACCCTGCTTTCGTCTGTGAAAACTCTGGTACGCTTCAGGAGGCAGAGACCAACATTAGGACAATTACGGTGAAAAGTGCTACGGAAAAATACCAAATAGTTCTCCACCTAGCGGTTCTTTCAAAAGTTGTGCCACACACCTCTTGGAAAGATCCAGTTACTCTGGCCTAGCCTTCGATTGGTCTGGAGGAGGAATCGCCGTTCCTAGCTGATGAATCAAATGATTCTGAAAGGAACGGTGAAAAGTGCGGATCCTGTTTCAGTCTTTAGACTGAAACAGGATCCGCACTATTCACCTGTCCCACAAAGGCGCACTTCTCATGTCTAGCGCTAGTTCAACAAACCCAGGATTGACAGAGGCCCTGCACTTGCCACCCCAGAAAAGTATCTCATCTCCAAAGAAGGATTCTTATGCTAACGGATGTAAAGGGCTCCCGTTCTTGAACCGGTGGTGAAAGGATGGTGAAATAATGCTGAAAACAATCCTATCTTCCAAGGCTCCGGTGCCAGGTTTGGGAAACACCAAGTTCCCTGGGCCTCGGCAGAGGGTTCTCTGTGAAAAGCATCATACGCTTCAGGATGCAGAGACCGACCTCATGATTATTACGGTGCAAAACGCTATGGAAATGTCCAATAATTACCAGCATACTGGTGATTTCAGAAGGGTCAGGATGAAATCTGAAGCACGATCCACACTTTTCCCACCTCAGGCAAATATGCACTTACCAACTCTGGAGGTAAACCAATCAAAGGCAGGGCTGACAGAAGGCCCGCACTTACACCCCACCCAGAAATCTCAACTACCAGGCAGGATTCTTATGCTAATGCCAGAAACCTGCTCGGGTTCTGAAAATCATGGTGAAAGCACAGTGGAACACTACTTAAAAGAACACTTTCTTTGTAGTCTCTAGGACCAACTATTGGAAATGCCAAGTTGACTGGGCCTCAGCCTGCTTTCGTCTGTGAAAACTCTCGTATGCTTAAGGATGCAGAGACCAATTTAGGACAATAACGGGGAAAAGTGCTACGGAAAAATACTAAATAGTTCTCCACCTAGCGGTTCTTTCAGAAGTTGTGCCACACACCTCTTAGAAACATCGAGTTACATTGGCCTAGCCTTCGATTGGTCTGGAGAAGGAATCGCCATTCCTAGCTGATGAATCAAATGATTCTGAAAGGAACGGTGAAAAGTGCGGATCCTGTTTCAGTCTTTAGACTGAAGCAAGATCCGCACTATTCACCTGTCCCACAAAGGCGCACTTCTCATGTCTGGCGCTAGTCCAACAAACCCAGGACTGACAGAGGCCCTGCACTTGCCACCCCAGAAAATTATCTGATCTCCAAAGAAGGATTCTTACGCTAACGGTTGAAAAGGGCTCCCGTTCTTGAAACGGTGGTGAAAGGATGGTGAAATACTACTGAAAACAATCCTATCTTCCAAGGCTCCGGTGCCAGGTTTGGGAAATACCAAGTTCCCTGGTCCTCAGCAGAGGGATCTCTGATAAAAGCATCATAGGCTTCAGGATGCAGAGACCGACCTCATGACTATTACGGTGCAAAATGCTATGGAAATGGCCAAAAATTACCAACATACTGGTGATTTCAAAAGGGTCAGGACGAAATCTGAAGCACGATCCACACTTATCCCACCTCAGGCAAATATGCACTTTCCAACTCTGGAGGTAAACAAATCAAAGGCAGGGCTGACAGAATTGCCGCACTTACACCCCACCCAGAAATCTCAACTACCAGGCAGGATTCTTATGCTAATGCGAGAAACCTGCTCGGGTTCTGAAAATCATGGTGAAACCACAGTGGAACACTACTTAAAAGAACACTTTCTTTGTAGTCTCTAGGACCAACTATTGGAAATGCCAAGTTTACTGGGCCTCAGCCTGCTTTCGTCTGTGAAAACTCTCGTATGCTTAAGGATGGAGAGACCAATTTAGGACAATTACGGTGAAAAGTGCTACGGAAAAATACCAAATAGTTCTCCACCTAGCGGTTCTCTCAAAAGTTGTGCCACACACCTCTTAGAAACATCGAGTTACATTGGCCTAGCCTTCGATTGGTCTGGAGAAGGAATCACCGTTCCTAGCTGATGAATCAAATGATTCTGAAAGGAACGGTGAAAAGTGCGGATCCTGTTTCAGTCTTTAGACTGAAACAGGATCCGCACTATTCACCTGTCCCACAAAGGCGCACTTCTCATGTCTGGCGCTAGTCCAACAAACCCAGGACTGACAGAGGCCCTGCACTTGCCACCCCAGAAAATTATCTCATCTCCAAAGAAGGATTCTTACGCTAACGGTTGAAAAGGGCTCCCGTTCTTGAAACGGTGGTGAAAGGATGGTGAAATACTACTGAAAACAATCCTATCTTCCAAGGCTCCGGTGCCAGGTTTGGGAAATACCAAGTTCCCTGGTCCTCAGCAGAGGGATCTCTGATAAAAGCATCATAGGCTTCAGGATGCAGAGACCGACCTCATGACTATTACGGTGCAAAATGCTATGGAAATGGCCAAAAATTACCAACATACTGGTGATTTCAAAAGGGTCAGGACGAAATCTGAAGCACGATCCACACTTATCCCACCTCAGGCAAATATGCACTTTCCAACTCTGGAGGTAAACAAATCAAAGGCAGGGCTGACAGAATTGCCGCACTTACACCCCACCCAGAAATCTCAACTACCAGGCAGGATTCTTATGCTAATGCGAGAAACCTGCTCGGGTTCTGAAAATCATGGTGAAACCACAGTGGAACACTACTTAAAAGAACACTTTCTTTGTAGTCTCTAGGACCAACTATTGGAAATGCCAAGTTTACTGGGCCTCAGCCTGCTTTCGTCTGTGAAAACTCTCGTATGCTTAAGGATGGAGAGACCAATTTAGGACAATTACGGTGAAAAGTGCTACGGAAAAATACCAAATAGTTCTCCACCTAGCGGTTCTTTCAAAAGTTGTGCCACACACCTCTTAGAAACATCGAGTTACATTGGCCTAGCCTTCGATTGGTCTGGAGAAGGAATCACCGTTCCTAGCTGATGAATCAAATGATTCTGAAAGGAACGGTGAAAAGTGCGGATCCTGTTTCAGTCTTTAGACTGAAACAGGATCCGCACTATTCACCTGTCCCACAAAGGCGCACTTCTCATGTCTGGCGCTAGTCCAACAAACCCAGAACTGACAGAGGCCCTTCACTTGCCACCCCAGAAAAATATCTCATCTCCAAAGAAGGATTCTTACGCTAACGGTTGAAAAGGGCTCCCGTTCTTGAAACGGTGGTGAAAGCATGGTGAAATACTACTGAAAACAATCCTATCTTCCCAGGCTCCGGTGCCAGGTTTGGGAAATACCAAGTTCCCTGGTCCTCAACAGAGGGATCTCTGATAAAAGCATCATAGGCTTCAGGATGCAGAGACCGACCTCATGACTATTACGGTGCAAAATGCCATGGAAATGGCCAAAAATTACCAACATACTGGTGATTTCAAAAGGGTCAGGACGAAATCTGAAGCACGATCCACACTTTTCCCACCTCAGGCAAATATGCACTTACCAACTCTGGAGGTAAACCAATCAAAGGCAGGGCTGACAGAAGCCCCGCACTTACACCCCACCCAGAAATCTCAACTACCAGGCAGGATTCTTATGCTAATGCGAGAAACCTGCTGGGGTTCTGAAAATCATGGTGAAACCATAGTGGAACACTACTTAAAAGAACACGTTCTTTGTAGTCTCTAGGACCAACTATTGGAAATGCCAAGTTTACTGGGCCTCAGCCTGCTTTCGTCTGTGAAAACTCTGGTACGCTTCAGGAGGCAGAGACCAATATTAGGACAATTACGGTGAAAAGTGCTACGGAAAAATACCAAATAGTTCTCCACCTAGCGGTTCTTTCAAAAGTTGTGTCACACACCTCTTGGAAAGATCCAGTTACTCTGGCCTAGCCTTCGATTGGTCTGGAGGAGGAATCACCATTCCTAGCTGATGAATCAAATGATTCTGAAAGGAACGGTGAAAAGTGCGGATCCTGTTTCAGTCTTTAGACTGAAACAGGATCCGCACTATTCACCTGTCCCACAAAGGCGCACTTCTCATGTCTGGCGCTAGTTCAACAAACCCAGGATTGACAGAGGCCCTGCACTTGCCACCCCAGAAAAGTATCTCATCTCCAAAGAAGGATTCTTATGCTAACGGATGTAAAGGGCTCCCGTTCTTGAAACGGTGGTGAAAGGATGGTGAAATAATGCTGAAAACAATCCTATCTTCCAAGGCTCCGGTGCCAGGTTTGGGAAACACCAAGTTCCCTGGGCCTCAGCAGAGGGTTCTCTGTGAAAAGCATCATACGCTTCAGGATGCAGAGACCGACCTCATGACTATTACGGTGCAAAACGCTATGGAAATGTCCAATAATTACCAGCATACTGGTGATTTCAGAAGGGTCAGGATGAAATCTGAAGCACGATCCACACTTTTCCCACCTCAGGCAAATATGCACTTACCAACTCTGGAGGTAAACCAATCAAAGGCAGGGCTGACAGAAGCCCCGCACTTACACCCCACCCAGAAATCTCAACTACCAGGCAGGATTCTTATGCTAATGCCAGAAACCTGCTCGGGTTCTGAAAATCATGGTGAAATCACAGTGGAACACTACTTAAAAGAACACTTTCTTTGTAGTCTCTAGTACCAACTATTGGAAATGCCAAGTTGACTGGGCCTCAGCCTGCTTTCGTCTGTGAAAACTCTCGTATGCTTAAGGATGCAGAGACCAATTTAGGACAATAACGGGGAAAAGTGCTACGGTAAAAAACTAAATAGTTCTCCACCTAGCGGTTCTTTCAGAAGTTGTGCCACACACCTCTTAGAAACATCGAGTTACATTGGCCTAGCCTTCGATTGGTCTGGAGAAGGAATCGCCATTCCTAGCTGATGAATCAAATGATTCTGAAAGGAACGGTGAAAAGTGCGGATCCTGTTTCAGTCTTTAGACTGAAGCAAGATCCGCACTATTCACCTGTCCCACAAAGGCGCACTTCTCATGTCTGGCGCTAGTCCAACAAACCCAGGACTGACAGAGGCCCTGCACTTGCCACCCCAGAAAAATATCTCATCTCCAAAGAAGGATTCTTACGCTAACGGTTGAAAAGGGCTCCCGATCTTGAAACGGTGGTGAAAGGATGGTGAAATACTACTGAAAACAATCCTATCTTCCCAGGCTCCGGTGCCAGGTTTGGGAAATACCAAGTTCCCTGGTCCTCAGCAGAGGGATCTCTGATAAAAGCATCATAGGCTTCAGGATGCAGAGACCGACCTCATGACTATTACGGTGCAAAAATGCTATGGAAATGGCCAAAAATTACCAACATACTGGTGATTTCAAAAGGGTCAGGACGAAATCTGAAGCACGATCCACACTTTTCCCACCTCAGGCAAATATTCACTTACCAACTCTGGAGGTAAACCAATCAAAGGCAGGGCTGACAGAAGCCCCGCACTTACACCCCACCCAGAAATCTCAACTACCAGGCAGGATTCTTATGCTAATGCGAGAAACCTGCTGGGGTTCTGAAAATCATGGTGAAACCATAGTGGAACACTACTTAAAAGAACACGTTCTTTGTAGTCTCTAGGACCAACTATTGGAAATGCCAAGTTTACTGGGCCTCAGCCTGCTTTCGTCTGTGAAAACTCTGGTACGCTTCAGGAGGCAGAGACCAACATTAGGACAATTACGGTGAAAAGTGCTACGGAAAAATACCAAATAGTTCTCCACCTAGCGGTTCTTTCAAAAGTTGTGCCACACACCTCTTGGAAAGATCCAGTTACTCTGGCCTAGCCTTCGATTGGTCTGGAGGAGGAATCGCCGTTCCTAGCTGATGAATCAAATGATTCTGAAAGGAACGGTGAAAAGTGCGGATCCTGTTTCAGTCTTTAGAGTGAAACAGGATCCGCACTATTCACCTGTCCCACAAAGGCGCACTTCTCATGTCTGGCGCTAGTCCAACAAACCCAGGACTGACAGAGGCCCTGCACTTGCCACCCCAGAAAAATATCTCATCTCCAAAGAAGGATTCTTACGCTAACGGTTGAAAAGGGCTCCCGTTCTTGAAACGGTGGTGAAAGGATGGTGAAATACTACTGAAAACAATCCTATCGTCCCAGGCTCCGGTCCGAGGTTTGGGATATACCAAGTTCCCTGGTCCTCAGCAGAGGGATCTCTGATAAAAGCATCATAGGCTTCAGGATGCAGAGACCGACCTCATGACTATTACGGTGCAAAATGCTATGGAAATGGCCAAAAATTACCAACATACTGGTGATTTCAAAAGGGTCAGGACGAAATCTGAAGCACGATCCACACTTTTCCCACCTCTGGCAAATATGCACTTACCAACTCTGGAGGTAAACCAATCAAAGGCAGGGCTGACAGAAGCCCCGCACTTACACCCCACCCAGAAATCTCAACTACCAGGCAGGATTCTTATGCTAATGCGAGAAACCTGCTGGGGTTCTGAAAATCATGGTGAAACCATAGTGGAACACTACTTAAAAGAACACGTTCTTTGTAGTCTCTAGGACCAACTATTGGAAATGCCAAGTTTACTGGGCCTCAGCCTGCTTTCGTCTGTGAAAACTCTGGTACGCTTCAGGAGGCAGAGACCAACATTAGGACAATTACGGTGAAAAGTGCTACGGAAAAATACCAAATAGTTCTCCACCTAGCGGTTCTTTCAAAAGTTGTGCCACACACCTCTTAGAAACATCGAGTTACAGTGGCCTAGCCTTCGATTGGTCTGGAGAAGGAATCACCGTTCCTAGCTGATGAATCAAATGATTCTGAAAGGAACAGTGAAAAGTGCGGATCCTGTTTCAGTCTTTAGACTGAAACAGGATCCGCACTATTCACCTGTCCCACAAAGGCGCACTTCTCATGTCTGGCGCTAGTCCAACAAACCCAGAACTGACAGAGGCCCTGCACTTGCCACCCCAGAAAAATATCTCATCTCCAAAGAAGGATTCTTACGCTAACGGTTGAAAAGGGCTCCCGTTCTTGAAACGGTGGTGAAAGGATGGTGAAATACTACTGAAAACAATCCTATCTTCCCAGGCTCCGGTGCCAGGTTTGGGAAATACCAAGTTCCCTGGTCCTCAGCAGAGGGATCTCTGATAAAAGCATCATAGGCTTCAGGATGCAGAGACCGACCTCATGACTATTACGGTGCAAAATGCTATGGAAATGGCCAAAAATTACCAACATACTGGTGATTTCAAAAGGGTCAGGACGAAATCTGAAGCACGATCCACACTTTTCCCACCTCAGGCAAATATGCACTTACCAACTCTGGAGGTAAACCAATCAAAGGCAGGGCTGACAGAAGCCCCGCACTTACAACCCACCCAGAAATCTCAACTACCAGGCAGGATTCTTATGCTAATGCGAGAAACCTGCTGGGGTTCTGAAAATCATGGTGAAACCATAGTGGAACACTACTTAAAAGAACACGTTCTTTGTAGTCTCTAGGACCAACTATTGGAAATGCCAAGTTGACTGGGCCTCAGCCTGCTTTCGTCTGTGAAAACTCTCGTATGCTTAAGGATGCAGAGACCAATTTAGGACAATAACGGGGAAAAGTGCTACGGAAAAATACTAAATAGTTCTCCACCTAGCGGTTCTTTCAGAAGTTGTGCCACACACCTCTTAGAAACATCGAGTTACATTGGCCTAGCCTTCGATTGGTCTGGAGAAGGAATCGCCATTCCTAGCTGATGAATCAAATGATTCTGAAAGGAACGGTGAAAAGTGCGGATCCTGTTTCAGTCTTTAGACTGAAGCAAGATCCGCACTATTCACCTGTTCCACAAAGGCGCACTTCTCATGTCTGGCGCTAGTCCAACAAACCCAGGACTGACAGAGGCCCTGCACTTGCCACCCCAGAAAAATATCTCATCTCCAAAGAAGGATTCTTACGCTAACGGTTGAAAAGGGCTCCCGATCTTGAAACGGTGGTGAAAGGATGGTGAAATACTACTGAAAACAATCCTATCTTCCCAGGCTCCGGTGCCAGGTTTGGGAAATACCAAGTTCCCTGGTCCTCAGCAGAGGGATCTCTGATAAAAGCATCATAGGCTTCAGGATGCAGAGACCGACCTCATGACTATTACGGTGCAAAATGCTATGGAAATGGCCAAAAATTACCAACATACTGGTGATTTCAAAAGGGTCAGGACGAAATCTGAAGCACGATCCACACTTATCCCACCTCAGGCAAATATGCACT